>NC_053396.1:223381702-223689702 GCF_905171765.1 Bufo bufo
TTCATCGCTCCTCAAAGTGTCGATATCTGCAGTTAAGGCGAGATAGTCTGCTACCTGTCGGTCGAGTCGTTCTCTGAGGGTGGACCCCGAAGGGCTGTGGCGATGCATAGGACTTAAAAGCTCCACATGTCCTCCATCAACATCACGTCTGTAAAGTGTCCTGTCCTTGCCGGCGTGGTCGTGGTAGGAGGATTACTTTCACCTCCTCCCCTGTTAGATTCCCGTTGTTCTGTGACATCACCCTTATACGCTGTGTAAAGCATACTTTTTAATTTATTTTTAAACTGCTGCATCCTTTCTGACTTGCAGTAATTTGGTAACATTTCAGGCGCTTTCTGCTTATACCGGGGGTCTAGTAGCGTGGCCACCCAGTACAAGTCGTTCTCCTTCAGCCTTTTTATACGAGGGTCCCTCAACAGGCACGACAGCATGAAAGACCCTATTTGCACAAGGTTGGATGCCGAGCTACTCATGTCCCGTTCCTCGTCCTCAGTGATCTCACTGAAAGTCTGTTCTTCCCCCCAGCCACGTACAACACCACGGGTACCAGATAGGTGACAACGAGCACCCTGGGATGCCTGTTGTGCTTGGTCTTCCTCCTACTCCTCAAAGCCACATTCCTCCTCTGACTCCTCTTCCTCACAATCCTCTTCCAGCGTTGCCGAAGGTCCAGCAAGCGATGCTGATAAGGCTGTTTCTGGTGGTGATGGTGACCACAACTCTTCCTCTTCCTCTTCACGCTCATCTACGGCCTGATCCAGCACTCTTCGCAGGGCACGCTCCAGGAAGAAAAAAATGGGATGATGTCTCTGATGGGGCCTTTGTTGCGACTGACTAGGTTTGTCACATCCTCAAAAGGACGCATGAGCCTACAGGCATTGCGCATGAGCGTACACTAACGTGGCAAAAAAAATTCCCAGCTCCGCAGAGGCTGTCCTAGCACCCCGGTCATACAAATACTCGTTGACGGCTTTTTCTTGTTGGAGCAGGCGGTCGAACATTAGGAGTGTTGAATTCCAACATGTCGGGCTGTCGCAAATCAAGCGCCTCACTGGCATGTTGTTTCGCCGCTGGATATCTGAAAAGTGCGCCATGGCCGTGTTGGAACACCTGAAATGGCCACACACCTTCCTGGCCTGCTTCAGGACGTCCTGTAAGCCTGGGTACTTATGCACAAAGCGTTGTACGATCAGATTACACACATGTGCCATGCACGGCACATGTGTCAACTTGCCCAAATTCAATGCCGCCAACAAATTGCTTCCGTTGTTACACACCACTTTGCCGATCTGTAGTTGGTGCAGATTCAGCCACTGATCCACCTGTGCGTTCAGGGCAGACAGGAGTGCTGGTCCGGTGTGACTCTCTACTTTCAGGCAAGTCAACCCCAAGACGGCGTGACACTGTCGTATCCGGGATGTGGGATAGCCCCTGGGGAGCTGGGGGAAGCCGTTGATGTGGAGCAAGACGCAGCAGCAGAAGAGGACTCAGCCAAGGAGGTTATGGAAGAGGATGGAGTAGGAGGAGTAGAGGAGGTGGCAGCAGGCCTGCCTGCAAGTCGTGGCGGTGTCACCAACTCCTCTGCAGAGCCACGCATTCCATGCTTGGCAGCCGTCAGCAGGTTTACCCAATGCGCAGTGTAGGTGATATACCTGCCCTGACCGTGCTTTGCAGACCAGGTATCATTGGTCACATGGACCCTTGCCCCAACACTGTGTGCCAGACATGCCATTACTTCCTTTTGCACAATCGAGTACAGGTTGGGGATTGCCTTTTGTGCAAAGAAATTTCGGCCGGGTACCTTCCACTGCGGTGTCCCAATAGCTACAAATTTTTTGAATGCCTCAGACTCCACCAGCTTGTATGGTAAAAGCTGGCGGGCTAAGAGTTCAGACAAACCAGCTGTCAGACACCGGGCAAGGGGGTGACTTTGTGACATTGGCTTCTTACGCTCAAACATGTCCTTGACAGACACCTAACTGTGGGCAGATGAGCAGGAACTGCTCAAGGCGAGAGACGGAGTGGCGGATGGTTGAGAGGGGGCAAGGAGGATAGCAGTGGGTGACGTGGCTGAAGATGCTGGACCAGGAGAAGGATGGCGGATTTGAGTTTGTGTGCTGCTTGTACTCATGTGTTGATCCCATAGGCGTTTGTGATGTGCGATCATGTGCCTTCGCAAAGCAGTTGTACCTAGGTGGGTGTTGGACTTCCCACGACTCAGTTTCTTTTGGCACAGGTTGCAAATGGCATCGCTGTTGTCAGAGGCAGACACACAAAAAAAATGCCACACTGCTAAGCTTTGCAATGACGGAATTCTGGTGGTGCCAACAGCATGCGTTGATTGGTGTGCAGTCTGCCTGACCCCGGGTGCCGATGCATGCTGTCTGACTGTGCCACTACCTCCTTGCGACGACCTCCCCTTGCTTCCATCTCGTCTCCTCCTCCTCTCTGTCTCCCATTCTGAACTTTCCCCCTGTTCGTCTTCTCTTTGAGCGGGCACCCATGTGACATCCACGGACACATCGTCATCATCAACCTCTTCACTTGTATCTGACAACTCAGCAAAGGAAGCAGCAGCGGGTACAACATCATCATCATCACACCGTACGTCCATGTGTGTAATGCTGCCTGACTGAGACATATCCCTGTTATCTACATCCTCTGGCAATAATGGTTGTGCATCACTAATTTCATCCAAATAATGTGTAAATAACTCCTCTGACAGATCAAGTGAAGCGGCTGTGGTGCTAGTGTTGGTGGTGGCGGCAGGCGGGCGAGTGGTAACTTGAGAGGTGCCCGAAGCTGAGCTGGAGGATGATGGTGCGTCAAGGTTCCGAGCGGAAGCTGTAGAAGATTGGGTGTCCTGTGTTAGCCAGTCAGCTATGTCCTCAGAACTTTTCGAGTTCAGGGTACGTGGCCTCTGAACACTGGGCATTATTCTAGGGCCAAATGGAATCACAGCACCACGACCACAATTTTTTTTAGATTAGTTAAGTTGTACTATGCGTGCAAGCTACTGTGACACCAGAAATGAGTTGCACTGAAGTGACACTATGGACTTGCAGCTGGGCCTTAAACACACAAACACGTGTGTGCAACTGACTGCGATTTATTCACAGTCAAAATTGTTGTTGTTCTTTAAATGTAATCGAATGTGACACCAGATATGAGTTGCGCTGGTGACACTATGCACTGGCAGCTGGGCCTTAAACACACAAACACGTGTGTAACTGACTGTTATTTATTCACAGTCAAAATTGTTGTATTTCTTTAAATGTAATCACATGTGTCACAAGATATGAGTTGCGCTGGTGACACTGTGCACTTGCAGAGCATGAAACACACGCGCGTGCCGACAACTGACTCCTATTCTATTACAGTCAAAAAAGTTTTTTTTTTTTTTAAATGCAAGCTACTGTGACACCAGATATGAGTGGTGGCACTGGGCAATTGGGCACAGTATACGCTGTGAGCCTGACACACACGCTGGCAGGAAACTGCAATTAGATTACACAGAAAAAAAAAAAAGAAAAAGCAGACTGATGTTCTAGTCCTAAAAAGGGCTTTTTGGGGTGCTGTCAGGACGCTGTCCTTACAGCAGAGATCAGATGAGTCTTTCCGGACTGTAGTGGACACTGAATACACTGCCCTAGCTATCGATTTCCCTATTAAATTAGCAGCAGCTACACTGTCCCTCCTCTCACTGAGACTGCAGCTTCTGAATGAATCTAAAATGGATGCTGTCCAGGAGGTGGGAGGGTCTGGGAGGGAGAGTCTGCTGCTGATTGGCTGGAATGTGTCTGCTGACTGTGAGGTACAGGGTCAAAGTTTACTCAATGATGACGAATAGGGGGCGGACCGAACATCGCATATGTTCGCCGGAACAAGCTATGTTCGCCGGGAACTATTCGGCGGCGAATAGTTCGGGACATCTCTACTTCTTGGCCCCCGCCGTCGGTTCCGGGTGCTGAAGGGTCCCTTGTCAATCCCTCTCCTTGGCTCTCCCTCCCAAACTTCGTTGTTTTTTAACTTCTATATATATTTCTTGATGAATTTATTCATTTATTTATGGATGAGATTTTTAACCTTCTCCCGACCGCCTAACGCAGGGATGCGTCCTGCGGGCGGCCGGGTTATTCCTCCTAGACGCATCGGTGTGTCATCTTGCGAGACGCGAGATTTCCTGTGAACGCGCGCACACAGGAGCCGCGGATCCGCAAAACACGGACACCGGCAATGTGCTTTCCGCATTTTGTGGATCCGCACATTGCCAGAACTATATAGAAAATGCCTTTTCTTGTCCGCAATTGCGGACAAGAATAGGACATGTTCTATAGGCTCTACAAAAAACGCAGTGTTCGCCCGATCAGGCCTGATCTTGGCGCACACTTGCATTCAGTCCGCCCCACTGCAGTGACAGAATATATATTTTTTCTGATCACTGCATAAACACCGTAAAATCGCTGCGGCACTATAAAGATCACTTTTGAGGGGCATGGCGAGTTCATAGAAGATTTTTTTTTTTTTCACAAGTTAGCGGAATGTTTTTTTTTGTTTTTTAGTTTTTTCTTACAAAGTCTCATATTCCACTAACTTGTGACAAAAAAGAAAATCTCACATGAACTCACCATACCCCTCACGGAATCCAAATGCGTAAAATTTTTTAGACATTTATATTCCAGACTTCTCACGCTTTAGGGCCCCTAAAATGCCAGGGCAGTATAAATACCCAACATGTGACCCCATTTTGGAAATAAGACACCCCAAGGTATTTCGTGAGGGTCATGGCGAGTTCATGTAAAATTTTATTTTTTGTCACAAGTTAGTGGAATATGAGACTTTGTAAGAGAATTTTTTTTTTTTTTATCATTTTCCGCTAACTTGTGCCCAAAAAAATAATATTCTAGGAACTCGCCATGCCCCTCACAAAATACCTTGGGGTGTCTTCTTTCCAAAATGGGGTCACTTGTGGGGTAATTATACTGCCCTGGCATGTTAGGGGACCTAAAGCTTGAGAAGTAGTTTGGAATCCAAATGCGTAAAAAATGCCCTGTGAAATCGTAAAGATTCTCATTGGAATTTGGGCCCCATTGCGCACTTGGGCTGCAAAAAAGTGTCACACATGTGGTATTGCCGTACTCAGGAGAAGTAAGGCAATGTGTTTTGGGGTGTAATTTTACATATACCCATACTGTGTGAGATAAATATCTCTGTAAAAGACAACTTTTCCCATTTTGTTATACAAAGTTGTCATTTTACAGAGATATTTCTCTCACCCAGCATGGATATATGTAATAATACACCCCAAATCACATTGCCCTACTTCTCCTGAGTATGGAGATACCACATGTGTGACACTTTTTTGCAGCTTAGGTGCGTAAAGGGGCCAAAAGTCCAACGAGTACCTTTAGGCTTAACACGGTTGCTAACAATTTAGCCCCGCCCAAAATGCCAGAACAGTAAGCACACCCCACAAACGACCCCATTTTGGAAAGTAGACACCCCAAGGTATTCGCTGAGGGGCATATTGAGTTTATGAAAGATTGAACTTTTTGTCACAAGTTAGCGGAAAGGGAGACTTTGTGAGAAAAAAAATAAATAAAAATTTCCGCTAACTTGTGCCAAAAAAAATAATAACTTCTATGAACTCGCCATGCCACTCACGGAATACCTTGGGGTGTCTTCTTTCCAAAATGGGGTCACATGTGGGGTATTTATAGTGCCCTGGCATTTTAGCGGCCATAAAGCGTGAGAAGAAGTCTGGAATCCAAATGAGTAAAAATGCCCTCCTAAAAGATACTCATTGGAATTTGTGCCCCTTTGTGCATCTAGGCTGCAAAAAAGTGTCACACATGTAGTATCACCGTACTCAGGAGAAGTAGGGCAATGCGTTTTGGGGTGTATTTTTACATATACCCATGCTGGATGAGAGAAATTTCTCTGTAAAATGACAACTTTGTATAAAAAATGGGAAAAGTTATCTTTTACTGAGATATTTATCTCACACAGTATGGGTATATGTAAAAATACACCCCAAAACACATTGCCCTACTTCTTCTGAGTACGGCGATACCACATGTGTGATACTGTTTTGCAGCCTAGGTGCGCAAAGGAGCCCAAATTCCAATGAGAATCTTTATGATTTCACAGGGCATTTTTTACGCATTTGGATTCCAAACTACTTCTCACGCTTTAGGTCTCCTAAAATGCCAGGGCAGTATAACTACCCCACAAGTGACGCCAGTTTGGAAAGAAGACACCCCAAGGTATTTTGTGAGGGGTATGGTGAGTTCATGTAAAATCTTATTTTTTGTCACAAGTTAGTGGAATATGAGACTTTGTAAGAAAAAAAATAATAATAATAATATTTTCCACTAACTTGTGATAAAAAATAAAAACTTCCATGAACTCACTATGCCCATCAGCGAATACCTTAGGGTGTCTACTTTCTGAAATGGGGTCATTTGTGGGGTGTTTCTACTGTCTGGGCATTGTAGAACCTCAGGAAACATGACAGGTGCTCAGAAAGTCAAAGTGCGTAAATTCACATTTTTGCACCATAGTTTGCAAACGCTATAACTTTTACCCAAACCAATAAATATACACTTATTGCATTTTTTTTTTATCAAAGACATTTAGAACAATAAATTTAGAGAAAAATCTATATAGAAATGTAGTTATATTTGAAAAATTTGACAACAGAAAGTGAAAAATGTAATTTCTTTGCAAAAATTTCGGTCAATTTTGATTAATATCAAAAAATGTAAAAATGTCAGCAGCAATGAAGTACCACCAAATGAAAGCTCTATTAGTGAGATGAAAAGGAGGTAAAATTCATTTGGGTGGTAAGTTTTATGACCGAGCAATAAACCGTGAAAGTAGTGTAGTGCAGAATTGTAAAAAGTGGTCTGGTCATTAAGGGGGTTTAAGCTGAGGTGGTTAATATATTTATTTATTTATTGATAACTTTATTTATATATTTCTGTGTTGATGAATTTGTTTATGTATTTATTGATGATTTTATTTATGTAATAATTTATTTATGGATAAATGTTTTAGATATTTATTTATTGATAAATGTATTTATATATTTCTGTAGTGATGCATTTATTTATGTATTTATTGAGGAATTTATTTATGTATTTATTAATTTATGGATGATTTTTTTTATATATTTAATTATTTATTGATTACTTTATTTATATATTTCTCTACTGTTAAATTTCTTTACGTAATTTTTGGGCAAACTATTTATATTTTTTTATTTCCAATCAATGAGTTTATTTATCTATTTTTTCATTAATTTATTAACCCCTTTGGGACACAGCCTTATTTCACCTTAAGGACCAGGCCATTTTTTGCAAATCTGACCAGTGTCACTTTAAGTGCTGATAACTTTAAAACGCTTTGACTTATCCAGGCCGTTCTGAGATTGTTTTTTCGTCACATATTGTACTTCATGACACTGCTAAAATGAAGTCCAAAAAATATTTTTTTTTGCATAAAAAAATACCTAATTTACCAAAAATTTTGAAAAATTTGCAAATTTCGAAGTTTCAGTTTCTCTACTTCTGTAATACATAGTAATACCTCCAAAAATTGTGATGACTTTACATTCCCCATATGTCTACTTCATGTTTGAATTATTTTGGGAATGATATTTTATTTTTTGGGGATGTTACAAGGCTTAGAAGTTTAGAAGCAAATCTTGAAGTTTTTCAGAAATTTACAAAAACCCAATTTTATTATGTATTAATCCATTTAACTAAATGTTTAAATATATATACAGTCAGGTCCATAAATATTGGGACATCGACACAACTAACATTTTTTGCTCTATACACCACCATAATGGATTTGAAATGAAACGAACAAGATGTGCTTTACCTGCAGACTGTCAGCTTTAATTTAAGGGTATTTACATCCAAATCAGGTGAACGGTGCAGGAATTACAACAGTTTGCATATGTGCCTCCCATTTGTTAAGGGAGCAAAAGTAATGGGAAATAATAATAATCATAAATCAAACTTTCACTTTTTACTACTTGGTTGCAAATCCTTTACAGTCAATTACAGCCTGAAGTCTGGAACGCATAGACATCACCAGACACTGGGTTTCATCCATGGTGATGCTCTGCCAGGCCTCAACTGCAACTGTCTTTAGTTCCTGCTTGTTCTTGGGGCATTTTCCCTTCAGTTTTGTCTTCAGCAAGTGAAATGCATGCTCAATCGGATTCAGGTCAGGTGATTGACTCGGCCATTGCATAACATTCCACTTCTTACCCTTAAAAAACTCTTTGGTGGCTTTTGCAGTATGCTTTGAGTCATTGTCCATCTGCACTGTGAAGCGCCGTCCAATCAGTTCTGAAGCATTTTGCTGAATATGAGCAGATGATATTGCCCGAAACACTTCAGAATTCATCCTGCTGCTTTTGTCAGCAGTCACATCATTAATAAATACAAGAGAACCAGTTCCATTGGCAGCCATACATGCCCACGCCATGACACTACCACCACCATGCTTCACTGATGAGGTGGTATGCTTAGGATCATGAGTAGTTCCTTTCCTTCTCCATGCTCTTCTCTTCCCATCACTCTGGTACAAGTTGATCTTGGTCTCATCTGTCCATAGGATGTTGTTCCAGAACGGTGAATGTTATTTTAGATGTCGTTTGGCAAACTCTAATCTGGCCTTCCTGTTTTTGAGGCTCACCAATGATTTACATCTTGTGGTGAACCCTCTGTATTTACTCTGGTGAAGTCTTCTCTTGATTGTTGACTTTGACACACATACACCTACAAAATAGCTGTATTTGAAATGGCTGTATTTCAAATCCCTGAATCAAACCCCTGTATGTAGAGGGAGTATCTCACAGGGCCTGAACCAGTGTAGGCCTGAAGAAAATATATATTTGCACAAAATCGCTCTATTTAAAATGGCTGTATTTAAAATCCCTGAATCAAACCCCTGTATGTAGAGGGAGTATCTCTCACGGTCTGAACCAGTGTAGGTCTAAAGTAAATATTTCTTTGCACAAAATGGCTGTATTTCAAATCTCTGAATCAAACCCCTGTATGTAGAGGGAGTATCTCACAGGGCCTGAACCAGTGTAGGCCTGAAGTAAATATTTCTTTGCCCAAAATGTCTGTATTTCAAATGGCTGTATTTCAAATGCCTGATTCAAACCCCTGTATGTATGTAGAGGTGGTATCTCACACGGTCTGATCCAGTGTAGGCCTGAAGTAAATATATCTTTGCACAAAATTGCTGTATTTTAAATGGCTGTATTTCAAATGCCTGATTCAAACCCCTGTATGTAGAGGAGGTATCTCACACGGTCTGAACCAGTGTAGGAATGAAGTAAATATTTCTTTGCACAAAATGGCTGTATTTCAAATCCCTGAATCATACCTCTGTATGTAGAGGGAGTATCTCACACGGTCTGAACCAGTGTAGGCCTGAAGTAAATATATATTTGCACAAAATTGCTGTATTGTCGGGGGTAGGGCCAGAATGGGTTTTGCCCCTCATGGTGTCATTGAAAACACAGTATGTTTTTGTGGTATTTTTCTCTCTCCTCCCCTTCCCCTATTCTCTATTAAATTTCTCCTCAGGTTGTCAGTAAGCCGGTGACAAGTCAGACAGCTTCTGGATTGGTCAATTTGGTTGCTGGATGGTTGCTGAGCAAGTTTGCCCAGCTTTGCTATTGGTTAAATCGGTTGCTGCCTGGTTGCTGGGCATATTTTCTAATTTCAAATCGAACATTGATTGGTTATGGGCCCTTTGTGGTGGGAATTTCAGCTATTTATGGAGCAGTACTTACATTGAGGACTCAGTCAGCGTGTCAAGATTCAAGCTGGAAGTTCGTCCATCTCCTTCTGTGGAATAATCGGCGGCGGTGTCAGTGGCTTTGAGGATTCGGCGGCAGCTCCAGCATTGAAGATTGAGGTTTTCCAGTCATCGGGACCTGAGAAGCAGGCGACTGTGAAGACGGAAGAGCGGCGCTGAAGTTATTGGAATATCTCCAAGCAAGTCGCCAGGGGAATAACATAGAGCCCGGCGGCATTGAGGCTCTCCTCAGCCAGATTCACAAAAGAGCTCTTACCTGTGGCGGGGAGGAATGGCTGTGCAGGTTACTGGCTGAGGAGGCGCCGATATTGCTGATGTCCGGTGCGACTTCTTCAGTGGATGGAGCAGCTGATCTCGTGCAGGAAGGGGAGGAGCCACGTTCAAGACGTCACAGCGCTGCGCCCGGAAGTTCTTCAGTGTCAAGGCCGTGATCGGGAAGCGCCGGCCAGGTCGTCTACCAGGAAAAAGAGGCCGAGGGTCGTTTATTCGCCACAGAGTAATGCAGGAGCAGGCAGGCACCAGCGGTCTCCTCCCAGGTCGGCGGTCTCGCAGCCTGGTCCTGAGGAGATAGCTAGGTCGCCGCCGGAAGACCTGGAACAGCAGTACGATGGTGAGAATAGTGGCAGGCATTCATTGCTGCCAGATAACCAAAATATTTCTTTTTTGCAGGGTTTAGCTAGAATTTTTTCAGATTTGGCCCAGCGTTGTCTTCGTCGGCTGTAGCATGGGCTGACCGTCCTTCAGCAGCGGCATCTGTTTCTGCTACTAAGAGGGGGGGGGCAGTACTTGAGAATGCAGTAGAGGTTAATGAGGTATGTTTAAAAGAAGCTTTGTCTTGCGAGTCTTCACCCCTGGGTTTTCAACTAACTAGTGCTGTAAAAGAAAAGATTTGGCGATGCGAGTATGTGGTCATTTTATCGCTTCTTCCGTCAGCCAAAGGGACCTATAGAGTTGATAAAAAGTTGGATGAGAGATCAGATAATGAAAGAAGGAGAATCGTACCTAGATCTTTTAACAATTGGTTGCAAGCATTTTGTATATATGCTTCTATTTTAGTAGTAAAGCAACCTCATTTGTGTGTGGGTTTGTTTTAGCATGTTGATACGATTTTGGAAGCTTACCGTAACTTCGGTGTGTTTTCATGGTTTCAATATGATGAAACTTTTCGCCAGAAGTTAGCATTTCACCCAGGTCTGAAGTGGGGAAGGAAGGATGTAGGATTATGGCTCAGTTTGATGCTTCTTCAGACGTCAGCTGTTTCAACAAAACAGCAGAGTGGGGGAGCTCAAAATATTATCAAGAAAGGTATATGTTTTGCCTTTAATGAGTCTTCGTGTAAATGGTTGAATTCATGTAGGTATAAGCACAAATGTTCAGTCTGTTCGGGTCCACACCCTATGTTCAGGTATGGACCTCAACAGACCTTCAATAGGGAATTTTCAAAAAGCGCAGACTCCGGTGAATTTAGCAAACATGCTTCCGTGGTTAGGAACATATCCAAATCGGGAGAAGGCGGAGCTTCTGCTTAATGGTTTTAGTTAGGGTTTCGTGGTTCCCGGTTTTAAAGGCCCACAATGTATTTGGACTGAGAATTTAAATTCGGTCCATTTAAATTTAGAAGTAGTAAGGGACAAAATTAATAAAGAAGTGATAGCATGTACAGGGAGTGCAGAATTATTAGGCAAGTTGTATTTTTGAGGATTAATTTTATTATTGAACAACAACCATGTTCTCAATGAACCCAAAAAACTCATTAATATCAAAGCTGAATATTTTTGGAAGTAGTTTTTAGTTTGTTTTTAGTTTTAGCTATTTTAGGGGGGTATCTGTGTGTGCAGGTGACTATTACTGTGCATAATTATTAGGCAACTTAACAAAAAACAAATATATACCCATTTCAATTATTTATTTTTACCAGTGAAACCAATATAACATCTCAACATTCACAAATATACATTTCTGACATTCAAAAACAAAACAAAAACAAATCAGTGACCAATATAGCCACCTTTCTTTGCAAGGACACTCAAAAGCCTGCCATCCATGGATTCTGTCAGTATTTTGATCTGTTCACCATCAACATTGCGTGCAGCAGCAACCACAGCCTCCCAGACACTGTTCATCTCACATTTGATGATGGACCACAGGTTCTCAATGGGGTTCAGATCAGGTGAACAAGGAGGCCATGTCATTAGATTTTCTTCTTTTATACCCTTTCTTGCCAGCCACGCTGTGGAGTACTTGGACGCGTGTGATGGAGCATTGTCCTGCATGAAAATCATGTTTTTCTTGAAGGATGCAGACTTCATCCTGTACCACTGCTTGAAGAAGGTGTCTTCCAGAAACTGGCAGTAGGACTGGGAGTTGAGCTTGACTCCATCCTCAACCCGAAAAGGCCCCACAAGCTCATCTTTGATGATACCAGCCCAAACCAGTACTCCACCTCCACCTTGCTGGCGTCTGAGTCGGACTGGAGCTCTCTGCCCTTTACCAATCCAGCCACGGGCCCATCCATCTGGCCCATCAAGACTCACTCTCATTTCATCAGTCCATAAAACCTTAGAAAAATCAGTCTTGAGATATTTCTTGGCCCAGTCGTGACGTTTCAGCTTGTGTGTCTTGTTCAGTGGTGGTCGTCTTTCAGCCTTTCTTACCTTGACCATGTCTCTGAGTATTGCACACCTTGTGCTTTTGGGCACTCCAGTGATGTTGCAGCTCTGAAATATGGCCAAACTGGTGGCAAGTGGCATCTTGGCAGCTGCACGCTTGACTTTTCTCAGTTCATGGGCAGTTATTTTGCGCCTTGGTTTTTCCACACGCTTCTTGCGACCCTGTTGACTATTTTGAATGAAACGCTTGATTGTTCGATGATCACGCTTCAGAAGATTTGCAATTTTAAGAGTGCTGCATCCCTCTGCAAGATATCTCACTATTTTTGACTTTTCTGAGCCTGTCAAGTCCTTCTTTTGACCCATTTTGCCAAATGAAAGGAAGTTGCCTAATAATTATGCACACCTAATATAGGGTGTTGATGTCATTAGACCACACCCCTTCTCATTACACAGATGCACATCACCTAATATGCTTAATTGGTAGTAGGCTTTCGAGCCTATACAGCTTGGAGTAAGACAACATGCATAAAGAGGATGATGTGGTCAAAATACTCATTTGCCTAATAATTCTGCACGCAGTGTAGAGTGGCGGGTCCTTTTTCGGATCCGCCATTCAAGAATTTTCGTATTCCCCCTCTAGGTCTAGTACCTAAGAAAGCTTCCAATGAGTTTAGGTTGATCCATCATTTATCTTACCCTGAGAAATATTCGCTAAATGATTAAATAGATAGTCAGTTATGTTCTGTTTCTTATAGTTCTTTTGATGAAGCAGTCAAATTATAGAATTTGTTTGGTAAGGATTGTTTATTGGCCAAGGGAGATATAAAATCAGCCTTTCGTTTATTGCCAGTGTGTCCAGAAGGGTTTAATTCATTAGGCTTCCAATTTGAGGGACAATATTACTTTGATAAGTGTTTGCCGATGGGCTTTTTGTTATCATGTTCTTATTTTGAATCCTTTTCTAGTTTCATTCATTGGGTTTGCATGTATTTAGTTAAAGAAGGCGGTTTATTACATTATCTTGATTTTTTGTTTATCGGTCCCCTTAGTTCAGATGTTTGTTTTTTGTTATTGAATCGTTTTTATGAAGTTTGTAGGCATTTTGGTATCCCTTTAGCTGAGGAGAAAACAATTTTTCCATGTCGTTTAATAGAATTTTTAGGTATAACAATAGATACGGCATCAATGGAATTTAGGCTTCCCGTTGAAAAGGTGAACAGGTTATTAGAATTGATCAGAAGGATTTTAGTGGTTAAGAAAACAACATTGCGGGAATTACAGAGTCTTTTGGGGCTTTTTGCTTTCGCTTCTAGAGTAATACTATTGGGAGAATATTTTCAGGAATGTTATACAGTACATGGCTACTATTGGCCTTAAATCTCCATCATTGCACGTGAGATTATCAAGGGGAGTTAAAAGATCAGCTGAGCCATGGCCTGTGTCTTGGAGAGCAGGAGGAGTTACACGAAATTTGGTTTTATTGGAATTATTCCCATTGGTGGTGTCATTGATTATTTGGGGTAAAGAGTTAGCGGATAAAAGAGTAATATTGCATACTGATAATAAAGGGGTATTATTTGCAGTGAATTGTTATTTTTCTAACAATAGGATGGTAGTCAAGCTATTACATGTGGTGGTTAGGTGTTGTCTTTTTAGAAATATATGGTTGAAAGCTACGCATATAGATGGTAAAGTTAATACTATAGCAGACTCTCTTTCTCGTGCGCAGTGGAAGGAATTCTATGCCTTGGCTCCGAACGCAGAGAAGGAAGGTATCCCATGTCCACCTTACCTATGGGAAATAATCTGGCACTGATGTGTGAGCAGATACGGAATTCGCTAGCATCTAATACGTGGAACGGGTATGCTGTAGCTTGTAAATGGGAGTTTTTTTGTATTAGGAATAATTTAAATGTTTTTGATAGCGAAGTGGGGTCAGTTATGGAGTTTATTTGTCAATTGGTTAGAGCTGGTTTGGGTTTTTCAGCTATTCAGAAGTCGTTGGCAGGCGTATCTTTCTTTTTTAGGTTAGCAGGTCTTTCTCCTATAAATAGTTTTTTGCGGTAAAGCAGTTTATGAAAGGTTTTAAGAAGGGTAGTTTTGTTGCTGATGTTCGTAGATCAGTTACAGTGGATTTATTGTCTAAGTTGGATGTTGCTGCAAATCATATTACTTCGTCAGTTTTTGAGTTTAGGTTGTTCAGATCAGCATTTGTGTTGGCATTTTTTGGTGCACTCAGAGTTAGTGAGCTGGTCGCCTCTAATGTTCGTGCAAATTCGTCATTGTTATTGTCTGATATTAAATTGTTTAAAAATTCAGTTAAGATTACAATTAGGAGATCCAAGACGGATCAAGTAGGTAAAGGTTCAATTGTCTCACTAAATCAGATCTGTGATTCTGAAGTCTGCCCAGTGTTAGCGGTCAAATAATTTTTAGAGTTTCATCCAGCTGGAAGTAATTCATTTTTAATTCATGAGGATGATACCTCTTTATTAAAATTTCAATTTAATGCTGTGTTTAAAAAATGCTGTTCATTTTGAGGACTAGTATCCGAGCGTTACTCATCCCATTCATTTCGTATTGGGGCGGCTACTGAAGCCTCTAGAATGGGTTTGGATAAGGCTTCGATAAAAAGAATTGGAAGATGGGAATCAGATAGTTACAAGATGTATGTTAGACCTAATTTAGTTTTATAATTATAATTCTTTTTCAGATTCTGAGCAGATCAGAGTTTGGATTGTCAGACATTCATTAATTTTCTGGGCAGAGAGAAGAGCCTATTTTCGTAACTATTCTCAGCAAATGTTTTTTGATTTTCCTTCTGTCTGTTTGTATTGGCTAGGTTTCAGAGGATTACGCTGGCAACAGGTGATTCCTATTATAAAAGGAGAATTACAGTCTTGTCTTCCTCCTCAGGTTATTATACTCCATGTTGGGGGTAATGATCTGGGTAGGAACAAAACGTTGGATTTGTTGGCGGAAATGAAAAAAGATCTGATTTCTATTAGTCAGCTGGTTCCAGGTGTTGTTAATTTTTTTTCTGAAATTATCCCACGTTTTTTATGGAATCATTTTCATTTAAAAATTTTAAATAAGATTTGCAAAAGAGTTAATAGGGGCCTTGAGAAATTTATGCCTTCAGTTAATGGTTGATCCTTTCGTCATGCAGAGCTAGATGGTTCTGTTTTAGGTCTTTACCGTGAGGATTTGGTTCATCTATCTGATATAGGTCTTGACATTTTTAACAATGGTTTGCAGTCTATCATTGAAAGGGCCGCGGATTTGTTGGGGGGGCAAGTGTGTCTAATGTCGCACTTGCCAGTTGGGGTTAGTCGCCCAGCCTTCTGGGTGGACAAATGATAAGTGGTAATGGACTTTATTATTATGGGTATTTTAAATTCATAATGGTTTATTTGCTTTTGGTTTATGTTACCCCCAAAATTTAATAAAGACCGCTGCCTTTTCATCCACAATGAATTTTGTCATTATTTATAGGTTATTTATGATAGGGTCTTTTATTGTTGAATATGACTCCATTTAAATGGCTGTATTTCAAATGCCTGATTCAAACCCCTGTATGTAGAGGTGGTATCTCAGTGGGCCTGAACCAGTGTAGGCCTGAATTCAATATTGGTGCACCAAATGGCGGTATTTAAAATCTCTGAATGTAACCCAAATGTATTAAGGGTGTATCTCACAATGACATCTGCATCAAAGGCTGCCAACAATTTTTTTTTTGCCCAAACGAGTGTTTGTTTAACAACTGAATTTGACAGCAGTATATAAGTGGTTGAAGGGGTCACTCTTCTAAACACCGAAACGCGTATGGTACCATCCCTATGCATTGGAACACATACACACGAATATCTACCTGAGGAGGAGTGGAAGTTGCCATTTTATAACATCTATTCGCGTGAACAACGCATGCTGCACGGAGAAAAAACATTATCCATTGCGGGTTCACGTGCACTACTATCGTTGGCGCAATATTACCTGGCAAGAAACAGCCCTTGAGACCGGAGCGCCCAATTACATAAGAAGCTCACTGCGTCGAGGGCAAGAAAATCCACTGAAGTCCTCCCGATAAGATTGTGTCAGTTTTATGTGGAATATTTAAGGAGAGTCAGTGATCGCATTATCTAAATGATACAGCTGGACGCCGCTGTCTCAGATAAGTGAGCGGGACGCCGCTGTCTCAGATAAGTGAGCGGGACGCCGCTCTGAATACTGTCAGCTCTTGATTGCGCTATAGACCGGAGAGTACCTGGTACATTGATTTGGATTTTTAGAGGACTGGCTGGCTGTGTTTTAATCACATTGATACATCTTTTAACATTGTGGACGATTTAACATTACTGTGGGTCTGGATGACGAGCATCCCATCCAAGTTATTAGGAATTATTGGAGGTTATTTATTGATGGACTATTGACGAAGACTCCTTTTAGGAACATTGCGTTTTGAGATCTATTGTACGTCTAATCATTCTGCATATTAATGCTGTTTCTGATTTTGCTACATCATTATACTACAGATCAATTGGATATTTATCAATTTTATATATGCATTTTATTAATAAACCCTACTGTTCTCAATACTATAGAGAGTGCCACGCTATTAGTTATTTAGAATATGAAAGCTGTTTATATTAAACTTGAATTTAACACTTGCAGATCTGGAAAATACAGTTTTAAAAAAAAATAAAATAGTGTGTTTTTAAAACCCCAGAAAATGATGGGTGTATTTCTACCTTAAATTGCACACTGACTAATCCAGATGCTGTAGTTTGCCAAACTAACCCACCTAACTAACAGAATTATAAAAGTTTTTTTTTTTTGGGTCAATGGCCTCAGGGAAGGATAAAACTATTGTGCACTTCACCCACACAACAATTTCTCTGTAGATCGCTGAGTTAGATTCTCTCCTATTCTCTCCCTGAAATCACAAGTCCAGCAGCATCCTCTCCCTACAATTGCAACAGCAGAGTGACGGGCAGTGCTACGTGACTCCAGCTTATATAGAGCCTGGGTCACATGCTGCTCTGGCCAATCATAGCCATGCCAATAGTAGGCATGGCTGTGATGGCTTCTAAGGTCAGACAGTTAACCGCTTGTTGATTGACTGCTGTGCAGCCTTTCAAAAAGCGCCAAGAAAGCGCCGAACACACCGAACCCGAACTTTTACGGAAAAGTTCAGGTTCGGGTCCGGAGGCCAAAAATCCTAAAGTTTTGTACGAACCAGAACTTTACAGTTCGGGTTCGCTGAACCCTACTTATGATTTACACACTGCTGAAATCTGCATTTCTGTCACTATTATATTAACATTTGTATGCATGGGAACACATTCCTTCTGCCAACAAAGAACATCCTGCTGTCATAGGTGTGTAAGTTTATTTTTGGGGTTGCCAAAATGGGTCTAGC
The DNA here is from genome assembly GCF_905171765.1 of Bufo bufo. Classification (NCBI taxonomy): domain Eukaryota; kingdom Metazoa; phylum Chordata; class Amphibia; order Anura; family Bufonidae; genus Bufo; species Bufo bufo. The sequence continues at coordinate 223,399,583 of NC_053396.1, forward strand.
GGGGGCCCATTTGTGGGAACATATTCATCCTATAAACAAAGAACTGGCTCCTGTCTGTTCTGACCGAGTTTGGCCGATGTGTAAGTTTGGCTATGTGTAAGCCTTATGCTACAACATTACCATTTACCTGCTGCTCTCTGACCTGATGAATGTGGCCTACCTATGTGTAGACCTTATACTACACCATTAACATTTACCTGCTGCTCTCTGACCTGATAAGTGTGGCCGAGCTATGTTTAGGCCTTATACTACACCATTACTATTTACCTGCTGCTCTCTGTCCTGATGAGTGTGGCTGAGCTATGTGTAGGCCTTATACTGCACCATTACCAATTACCTGCTGCTGCTACTGTCTGACCTGATCCTGCTGAGTTTTGTGTAGGCCGTTTACTCCACCGTTACTTTTACCTGCTGCTGCTGTCTGTCCTAATCCTGACGAGTTTGGCCCACGACTAAAGGGGCCTTCCTGCAACCTGATAGGTTAAAACTGTTCAAAAACATTACAATATAAACAAACGAATACACACGTTAGAACGAAACAAAATATGTATTAGGCTACTTTCACACCTGCGTTAGGTGCGGATCCGTCTGGTATCTGCACAGTTGGACCCGCACCTATAATGCAAACGCTTGTATCCGTTCAGAACGGATCCATTTGCTTTACCATGAACAAAACAAAAAAAAAAATGCATGTTCATGATAATGCAAACAGATCCGTTTTGACTTGCACTGTAAGGCAATGGGAGGCGGATCCGTTTTCAATTGCACCATATTGTGTCAGTGAAAACGGATCCGTCCCCATTAACTTACATTGTAAGTCAGGATGGATGCGTTTGGCTCCGCATCGTCAGGTGGACATCAAAACGCTGCAAGCAGCGTTTTGGTGTCCGCCTCCAGAGCGGAATGGAGGCTGAACGGAGGCAAACTGATGCATTCTGAACGGATCCTTATCCATTCAGAATGCATTGGGGCTAAACTGATCTGTTTTGGGCCGCTTGTGAGAGCCCTGAAACGTATCTCACAAGCGGACACAGAAACGCCAGTGTGAAAGTAGCCTTAACAATCTAGAGGACCAAATATGCCTCTGAAGGGGTAGTCTAACTAATCCTAAATGATAGGCAGCTAGATGATAAGGTCCTTCCCAAGTCCCCATTGCTCTCTACTTCCAGCTCCCATATTGACATGCAGGACTTGCCTCACTGGCTGAGGTGCATCACCAATGTTAGTGACTGGCTGAGAGGGCATTTTGACAAATTTCCTACAGAATCGAAGCAGGGACCGGACGGGAACCTGGCAGTGTCGGAATAGCAGCAGTGGGGGATCAGTGGAGATGAGTATATTTTATTGTTTTTAAGCCCCTTTACCAACTATTTCTCTCTGTCTGGAGAACTTCTTTAAAATGAAGAGAGAAAGCAGACAGATGTACTGAATGAATAGATTTTGGAGAAATAGTGAAATCATAATTGAGATAGCTAAACAACAGTACTATCATGAATGAGAGATATTATAATATTTTCTAGATTATTGGATGGTTTCTAGTGTTGATCGAGCATGCTCAGCCGAACACCTGTTCGGCTCGAGCATCTCCATGCTCGACACATGGTGGCGGTACTCGGCCAAGTATCGCATGTGCTCGAGCGGCATGCTCGAGTCTCCTCCCCGCACGTTTCTTGGCTGCCACGCAGCCAATAAATGTGCAGGTAAGTACTGCCCTCACTTTAATGCCAGTAGCCATGTTTGTTACTGGCATTACAGTGATTGGCCGGCCAGAACGTGTCATCGGGTGCAGCACCCGATGACGCGTGTTTGGCTCATTCGTAGTCAAGGACAGCTGAGCATAGGAAGGGACAGAGAGTGGAGGGAGTGTAATTGAATATTTTTGTTTGTACAAAAACGTTTCAGAGATCCGAAAGTCCTTGTAAGTAGGGTTCAGCGAACCCTAACTGTAAAGTTCAGGTTCGTACCGAACTTTAGGATTTTTGGACCCCGGACCCGAACCTGAACATTTCAGTAAAAGTTCGGGTTCGGTGTTCGGCTATTTTATGGCACTTTTTGAAAGGCTGCAGAGCAGCCAATCAACGAGCATTTAACTCTGTGCCCTTAGAAATCATCACAGCCATGCCTACTAATGGAATGGCTGTGATTGGCCAGTGCAGCATGTGACCCAGGCTCTCTATAAGCTGGAGTCACCTAGCGCTGCACGTCACTCAGCTCTGATTAGTGTAGGGAGAGGATGCTGCTGCTGTGAGGGAGAGAATAGGAAAGAATCTTTAATCAGAAGTGCTTGTTAACTCAGCGATCTACCTAGATTTAGTTGTGTGGGTGCAGAGCACAATCTTTTTACCCTGCCCTGAGCTCAGTGACAGAGAAAAATAACTTTTATCCATCAGCTAGTTAGGTGGGTGGCGGCGGCCATTTTATGCAAGCTCAGTGCACCAGCACAGCATATGTGCATTTGTGACATTCAAATCCAAGCTTGAAATACTGCAATAATACTCTGGGTTTAAAAAAACTGCCATTTTTGGCAATACCCTCCATCTTGGGCCTCTGCCGCATTAGTCAGTGTGCAATTTAAGCTAGAAATACACCAGTAATTTTCTGGGTTTAAAAAAAAAAAACTTTTTGGGCAAAATACTCAATTTTACAGCCCCTTGCTGCATCTGTCAGTGTGAAATTTAAGCATTATATACTGCTGTCACATTCTGTTAGTTAAAAAAAACACCCATTTTGTGGCAAAGAACGTAATATTGCAGCCTTTGCTGCATCTGTGATTGTAAAAACAAGCTTGAAATAGTTCTATAATTTTCTGTGTATTAAAAAACACCCATTTTTGGCAATACGCTCCATCTTGGGCCTCTGCCACATTAGTCAGTGTGCAATTTAAGCTAGAAATACAGCATTCATTTTCTGGGTTTTAAAAAACACCCATTTTGGGCAAAATAATTAATTTGCGGCCTTGTCTGCATCTGTCAGTGTGAGATACACGCTTTAGATACTGCTGTGCTATTCTGGTATTAAAAAAACACCCATTATGGGCAAAAGTCTTAATTTGCAGCCTTGTATGCATCTGTACGTGTGAGATACACCCTTTAGATACTGTTGTTCTATTCTGCTATTTAAAAAAAACACCCATTTAGGGCAAAAACATAAATTTTGCAGCCTTTGCTGCATCTGTAATTGTGAGATACACACGTTAGATACTGTTGTTCTATTCTGTTTATAAAAAAAACACCCATTTTGGGCAAGATCCTAAATTTGAGAAATATGAGGAGAGCATCAAATAAGAGACGTAGCCCCGGTCGTGGTGCTGCTGGTGGAGCTCCTGTTGCAGTGACGCGGTCCATCTGTGCCAGCTACACGCACAAGTGAAACACCTTCCTCAGGTGCGAGTAGGCGACAGAACCTTCAGCGGTATTTGGTCGGGCCTAATACGGCTCTACGAATGGTGAAGCCAGAACAAGTACAGGTGATAGTAGATTGGGTTGCTGACAGTGGATCCAGTTCCTTCATCACATTGTCTCCTACCCAGTCTCCTGCTGAAAGATCAGGGTTGGCACCTGCAGCCGATGTCCATCAGTCTTTCACCTCACCCCCTTGCAAATCAGCCAGGCAGTCTGAGCTCCAAGTCATGGAGCAGTCTGATCTGCTTTTTGATGACTCTGTTAGCAGGGTTTCCCAGGGCCATCCACCTATCCCTGCCCAAAAAGTGGAAGAGATTGAGTGCACCGATGCCCAACCACTTATCTTTCAAGATGAGTACATGGGAGGACCATCGCATCACGTCTCGGATGATGATGAAACACAGGTGCCAACTGCTGGGGCTTTCAAAAGTGTGCAGACCGAAAAGGATGGCGGGGGTGAAGACTGGGTTGAAGATGATGTGGAGGACGATGAGGTCCTCGACCACACATGGAATCAAGGTCATGCGAGTGACCTGTGTAGTTCGAAGGAAGAGGCGGTGGTCGCACAGAGCCACCAGCACAGCAGAAGAGGGAGCAGGGTGCAAAAGCGGAGAGGCCGTCCCCTAGACTGTACGCCTGCAGTTCTTCAGACAATGTGCTGACGACAAGACACGAGTGGTTTGCACGCTGTGCAATCAGAGCCTAAAGTGAGGCATAAAAGTTCTCAACCTGAGCACAACCTGCATGACCAGGCATCTAAGTGCAAAGCACGAGCTGGTGTGGAGTAGACACCTCAAAAAGCAAGAAAGATCTCTGGCTCCTCCTGCTTCCTCTTCTGTTGCAGTCTCGGCCTCTTCATCCACCTCTGCAAACAGAGCCACCCCGCAAACAGAGGATCTGACACTAGCTGGTTTGACGCACATCCCTTGCCTGGTAAAGGTTTGACGCACATCCCTTGCCTGGTGACGCACATCCCTTGCCAGGTGCATGTGCTGAATTTAGTGGTGCAGATGTTCCCTAAAAATTACCCTGATATGTCAGAGCTGCTGCAGAAAGTGTGGGCAATCTGGGCGCGCTTTCGCGTTCTCATCCTGCTCCGTCAGCGCTGCAGCGTAACTTCGGCCTTCCCGCCCACCGCCTCATATGCGACATGCCCACAAGGTGGAACTCCACCTTGCACATGCTGGCCAGACTGTGTGAGCAGCAGCAGGCGATAGTGGAGTTTCAGCTGCAGCATGCACGGGTGAGTCACTCTGCGGAACAGCACCACTTCACCACCAATGACTGGGCCTCCATGCGAGACCTGTGTTCCTTGTTGCGCTGTTTCGAGAACTCCACCAACATGGCCAGTGCAGATAACGCCATTCTCAGCATTACAATCACACTTCTATGCATCCTTGAAAAAACGCTGCTGACGATGATGGAAGAGGATGTTGCACAGGAGGAGGAGAAGGAAGAGCGATAATTTCATAGGGTTTCCGGCCAGTCATTCACAAGTGGCTCCGAGGGAGTGTTCCTGGAACCACAAACGCCAGGTACACAATTGTCCAGCCAGATCACAGTTCTAGAGGATGAGGAGGTGGAGGATGAGAAGGAGGAGATGGAGGAGGAGAAACCGTGTTCACAGCAGGGTGGCACCCAAACCAGCTCATGGCCATCACTGGTGCATGGCTGGGGGGATACAGAGGACACAGACGATACACCTCCCACAGAAGACAGCTTGTCGTTGCCTGTGGGCAGCCTGGCATACATGAGCGATTACATGCTGCAGTGTCTCCGCAACAACCGCTGAGTTGCCCACATTCTAACTCGTGATTACTGGGTGGCCACCCTGCTGGATCCCCGTTACAAGGACATCGTACCGTCCTTAATTCCGTCACTGGAGCATGATCGTAAGATGCGCGAGTACAAGCGCACGCTGGTAGACGCGCTGCTGGTGGCATTCCCACATGACAGTGGGGGCGCAGTGGAAGCACAAGGCGAAGGCAGAGGAGGAGGAAGAGGTCGCCAACGCCGCTGGGGCACCACCAGCACCTCAGAAGGCAGGGTTAGCATGGCCGAAATGTGGAAAAGCTTTGTCAGCACGCCACAACAACCAGCACCACCAGCTGATATGGAACGTCTTAGCAGGAGGCAGCATTTCAGCAACATGGTGGAGCAGTATGTGTGCACACTCCTACACGTACTGAATGACGGGTCTGCCCCCTGCAACTTCTGGTTCTCCTAATTGTCCACATGGCCTGAGCTTTCCCTTTACCCCTTGGAGGTGCTGGCCTGCCCTGCAGCCAGTGTATTGTCTGAACGTGTGTTTAGCACGACTGGAGGGGGTTATCACAGGTTATATTTCCCAATGTTTTGGGGTGTTCTCTAATTTAAAAAAAATATTCATAAATTTAAAACCAAAAAGCAGTGTAGGCTACCTCCTCCTCCTCTACCGCCGCTTCCACCAACACCGCCACATCCACCGCCTCCTCAACCTCCTACTCCATATGGACCTCGTCCTCCTAGATCAAGAGTATTATTTTTTTATTTTTACGTATTTTATGTTATTTTAAGTCATTTCCCTATCCGCACTTGCCATGCTCTTAACCACATTTTGATGCCATTTGCAGCCCTCTAGCCCTTTCCATGACATTTTTACAGCCATTTTAGTGCTGAAAAGTTTGGGTCCCCATTGACTTCAATGGGGTTCGGGTTTAGGGTCAAGTTTGGGTCAAGTACGGGTCCCGAACTCAAACTTTTTTGTGAAGTTCGGCCGAACCCGTCGAACCTGAACATCCAGGTGTCCGCTCAACTCTACTTGGAAGGACTATTGTGTGTGACAGCAGCAATATATGTTTGTAGCACAACCTGTGCTAAATTGCTCAGTGTTAGGGAGAGCTGTGCAAAGTTAGGGACAGACAGTGTAGGGAGTGTAATAGAAAGATTTTTATACAAAAAACTTTTCAGAGACTCAAAAGTTAAATTATTCGCACCACATCTCCTGTTTAAAGTGTATGCATCCCTAAAATATCAGTGACATCCAGTGTACTTTTTCCGTAGACGGTGTCTGCTGCAGACAGTTAAATTATCCGCGCCACATCTCCTGTTTTTTTTATTTTTTATTAACAATTTTTATTGTTTTGTCAAGTAGTTAAATATAGCCAAACATTATGCAATATCAAGTAAAATCATACAAATAATAGCTACAAATGAAGGTGATAGACATACAGTACAGACCAAAAGTTTGGAGACACCTTCTCATTCAAAGAGTTTTCTTTATTTTCATGACTATGAAAATTGTAGATTCACACTGAAGGCATCAAAACTATGAATTAACAAATGTGGAATTATATACATAACAAACAAGTGTGAAACAACTGAAAATATGTCATATTCTAGGTTCTTCAAAGTAGCCACCTTTTGCTTTGATTACTGCTTTGCACACTCTTGGCATTCTCTTGATGAGCTTCAAGAGGTAGTCCCCTGAAATGGTTTTCACTTCACAGGTGTGCCCTGTCAGGTTTAATAAGTGGGATTTCTAATGTGTTTGCGAATCATGGAGTTGGGAATCGAGCTAGGTGACGGAGGTGGTCTGTAAGCCAGCAGAAGGGCCCGGGCAGGGGTGTGGAAGAAGGCATTCTCCAGGATAAGCCATGTCTTATGGGAGGAGCTTCTTACCCAGTCCACAGCCCTGGAAAGTTGGATAGTTGGATTTATGTAAATTTCAGGGTCAGGCAAACCAATACCTCCATGGGCTCTAGACTTAGTAAGCGGGTCAAATGAGATACGTGAGCTTATCCAACTTGCAATCCAACTCCAATCTCAGTCATTCACTCTATTTCCTAGATATTATACGGAAAGAGCTTGACATAGTGAAGTACTGCAAGTATTAATTAATCAACACAGATAAAATAATATAAAGTGTTTCCTCAGTTTTTCACCTGCCCGACCCGGGTTTCACTTTCACTTACTTCGTCATGGGCAACTCTAGGTTTAAATCCCAGCCGCCCTTTTATAATCATGTGGGCGTTATCAACTTTCATCTAACCTTACTAAAAGAGGCAGTCTCAACCTATCCATACTCCATCTTACCATTATACTTAAAAATTGCAATTAATCCTAAAATCTTCTATATAAAATATTTTCTTTAAAAGATATTCCTCTCTAACATATATTCCATACTCCAATATAACAGATCTAATTAACATATCATATGTTTAACAATCTTCCCATTTCACAAAAAATACATCTATATATCATATAGTCATATACACCTCATCATAACATGTATTCCATACTTCAATATAGCATATCTAATAAACATGTCATTTGTTTTGACAATGTTCACATTTCACAGAAAACGCATACATATACACCTCATATCGATGCAAATAGTCCATATATTGTCAGATCTTATCTACCGAAGGTATGTCAGACTCCTTATACTAGCTTCAATTTTTTACTTGTTAAACAGGTTTTTATGTCAAACTCTATATTAAATCCTTTTGGTTGCAATGTTCCAAGACAATAAATCCATTCCATCTCTTTTTTGTTAATTTTCACAACTGGATCTTCTCCCCTTCATTTTGTCAGTATTTTTTCTATACCCATAAATTTCAAACCTTGAAGATCTTTATTATGCACCTTTTTGAAATGTGCAGACACACTGTGTGTCTCTACACCTTTTTTAATATTCTGTATATGCTCTTGCACACGTGTTTTCAGCTTCCTTAGAGTTCTCCCTACATACTGGAGGCCACAAGGGCAAGCCAGGAGGTAGATGACCCCCATACTTTCGCAGGTTAATTCTCCTTTTCTTTTAAAACATGAACCATTACTCTTAGAGGTTACTTCCTTAGCTTTAAATTGTTTGTTTTTCTCTGCGACTCTGCGTCAACTACGTCATTTTCCATGGGAGTTTTGCCATGGATCCCCCTCCGGCATGCCACAGTCCAGGTGTTAGTCCCCTTGAAACAACTTTTCCATCACTATTGTGGCCAGAAAGAGTCCCTGTGGGTTTTAAAATTCCCCTGCCTATTGAAGTCTATGGCGGTTCGCCATTCGCAAACATTTGCGGTAATTCGCGTTCGCTGTTCGCGAACAGAAAATTTTATGTTCGCGACATCTCTACTCCCAAGTTGCTGCTGGGAACGATGTTGTCCGAATAGTACGCCACTTTTACATACTGATAATAATACGCACAAAACCGAATTAAAAATCGATTTTAGAGGAATTTTTTTTAGAAAACATTCTTTCCTGTATATTTACTTGTATATAAAGTGCAAATGCTGCCAAAAATTACAAGGAAGAGGCACTCCGATACAACCTGTATATCACATAAAGGAGGGCCTCATTCACATTGGGGTATAATTGTTCAGGTAGTGGGACTCCTACACTCATAAAGCCTATGCACTAAGGGAAAGGGCTGCCAAAAATTACAAGGAACCAGCACTACAATACATAAAGGAGGGCATCATACACACCCTTAAAAAAATGATGATTGATGGCCTGCTGGTGACCCTCAAAAACATTAGGAGCAAGGACCTGCTGATCTGACAATCCAGAACATTATGGGCGAGGGCCTGCTGCCGCTTTAGTGACTCTAGATAACCTGGGGCCGATTGCACGTCCCTGTGACGGCGACGATCCATTTGGATGTCTGCCCTATCAACTTTTGATGTTATTTATCAGCGCAAACCATTGCAACTGCGGGTAATGGGGAATCAGTGTTTGATTCCGGTGAGGGAGCCTGATAAGCGGCTACGGCTACCACATCCAAGCAAGGTAGCATGCGCGCAAATTACCTATTAAGTATAATTAGGTGAAAGCCTGCAGGTGAGCTGACGCTGTAAAAAATTATATACGAGCGCCTGCTGGTGAGCTAACCCTGTAAAACATTATATGCAGGGGCTTGCAGGTGAGCTGACCATTTAAAAAATTACATGTGAGGGCCTTCAGGTGAGATGACCCTGTAAAAGATTTGAGTAGCAGGCCTGCTGGAGAGCTGGCCCGGTAAAAGATTTTATATACGGGCCTGCTGGTGAGCAGACCCAGTAAAAGATTGTAGGTGAAGGCCTGCTGGTGAGCTGACCCTCTAAAAAATTTTATACGAGGGCCTTCAGGTGAGTTGACCCTGTAAAAGATTGTAGGTGAAGGCCTGCTGGTGAGCTAACCCTGTAAAACATTATATGCAAGGGCCTGCAGGTGAGCTGACGCTGTAAAAGATTTGAGGTGCGGGCCTGCTGGTTTGCTGACCCAGTAAAAAATTGAAGGTGAAGGCCTGCAGCTGAGCTGACCCTCTAAAAAATTATATGCGAGGGCCTGCAGCTGAGCTGACCCTGTAAAACATTATATTTGAAGGGCATATATGCGAGGGCATTATATGTGACGAATAAGCATGTTGATATGATGGAGGAGGAGGAGGATGAGAAAATGAAAATTCAACCATATACCCTTGTTTGTGGTGGAAAGGGTACATGTGAATACAGTGTATTCAGTACATTATAAACAACACATTTAAAGTGCCTTTATGTTCATCAGCTTTCCTCTGGTGGAGTCGAGAAGTCATGGTCAATCCATAACTTTTATAAGAGTCAACCTGTCAGCATTTTCAGTTGACAGGCGGATACGCTTATCTGTTATAATGCCACCAGCAGCACTAAATACCCGCTCAGACAAAATGCTGGCGACAGGGCAGGCCAGCACCTCCAAGGCCAGTTCGTGCCACATGTCCAGCTTGGACACCCAATAGTTGTAAAGCACTGAGGGATCATTGAGGATGCTGACACAGTCTGCTATGTACTCCTTCTCCATATTCCAAAATTTTTCCCTCCTTGTGACAGTAGGCCATGCATCAGGGTGAGGGTGCTGGCGGAGTGTCCCAGGTTTTGGAGAGTGTTGCCCTGCCTCTGTGCAGGGCAGTGCAGGACACCACATACTGCTGTGTGTTCCCCTTGTCTCCCCTCCTCGGTTGGCCAAGGAACTATGGACCAGAGGAATGAGAGAGGAGAAGTTTTCTTTGTAGCGGGGGTCCAGAAGGGTGAACAACCAGTATTCCGTGTTGTCTAAAATGCAAATAACGCGCGGATCGCAGGAAAGGCAGCCTAACATGAAGTCATCCATGTGTGCCAGAGTACCAACAGGCAAGACTTCTTCTGCCCACCCACGCTGAAAAGATGGAATTAAACTTCCATGGTTACTACCCTCTGTGGCGGAGGCAACTGTCTCCTGCTCCTCCTCCTCCACTTCATCATCCATTTCACGCTGAGAAGACGAACTGAGGGTGGTCTGGCTATCACCCAGTGCGATGTCTTCCACCATTTCCACCTCTTCCACATGCAAAGCGTTGTCCTTAATTGTGAGCAGCGAGCGTTTGAGTAGACAAAGAAGTGGGACGGTTACGCATATAATAGTGTTATCGCCGCTCACCCTCTGTGTTGATACCTCAAAGTTTCTTAAAAACTCACAGAGGTCAGACATCAATGCCAACTCCTCGCTTGTGAATAGCGAAAACTGACTGGAAAGGCGACGACCATGTTGTAGCTGGTACTCCACTACTGCTCTCTGCTGCTCACAAAGTAGGGCTAACATGTGGAACGTGGAATTCCAGCGTGTGCTCACGTCGCACAACAACCGGTGAGCTGGCAACTTCAAGCGCTGCTGCAGCGTTGACAGAGCGTGTGAAGCAGTTGGTGACTTGTGGAAATGTGCACACACGAGGCGCATCTTCACAAGTTGGGGTAGGTTTTGAGAAACCGCTGAACCACAAGTTTAAAGACGTGGGCAAGGCAATGGATGTGTCTAAGCTTGCTGAACTCCAAAGCCGCCACCAAGTTACGGCTATTATCAGACACAACCATGCATGGTTCTAGGTTGAGTGGTGAGAGCCACAGCTTAGTCTGGTCTCTTATCCCCTTCCACAGCTCTGCGGCGGTGTGCTGTTTGTCCCCTTAACATATCAGCTTCAGCACGGCCTGTTGCCGCTTCCCCACTACAATGCTACCCTGCTTCCAGCTACCGACTGATGACTGACTGGTGCTGCACGTAGATAATTTGGAGGTGGAGGAGGAGGAGAAGTTGGGTTTGGAACCACTAAAGTAGGTGCTGGCGGAAACCCTGATTGATGTAGGGCCCGCAATCCTTGGCGTCGGTTGCACCTGTGCCATCCCAGGTTACGACTTGCTCCCAGCCTCCACAACATTCACGCAGTGTGCCGTCAGGGAAATGTAGCGCCCCTGGCCGAATGCACTTGTCCATGTATCCGTGGTTAAGTGGACCTTCCCAGTAACTGTGTTCGTCAGGGCACGTGTTATGTTACGGGACACATGTTGGTGTAAAGCGGGCACAGCACACCTTGAAAAATAGTGGCGGCTGGAGACTGCGTAACGCGGGACGGCCGCCGACATCAGGCTGCGGAAGGCATCAGTGTCCACTAGCCTAAATGGTAATATTTCCAGGGCCAGTAATTTGGAAAGCTGCGCATTTAGTGCTATGGCCTGTCGGTTGGTGGCCGGGTATTTTCGCTTGCGTTCAAAAGCCTGGGGTAAGAACATTTGGATGCTGCGCTGGGACACGGAAGTGGATGTGGTCGCTAATGGTGCTTGCAAATGTCCAGGTGCAGGGCGGGAGGCATCCGGGCCTGCGCCTTTGACAGTGGATTGGCCAGCACGTAACATAGGGGAAGAGGAGGCAGTGGTTTGACCCGCAGACACAGATGGTGGACCCAGGCGTTCGTCCCACTTATTACGGTGCTTGGATGCCATGTGGCAGATCATGCTGGTGGTGGTGAGGTTGCCAGTGTTCATGCCCCGGCTCATTTTCGTATGGCACAGGTTAAAAACTACTATTCTCTTGTCGTCCGCACTTTCTTAAAAAAAGTGCCAAACTGCGGAACATCTACCCCTTCGCAATGGAGATTTGCGAAAGAGGGTGCTCCATGGAATAGTTGCGGGACTGTTTGGTGTGTCCCACCTACTCCCTCTTGCCCCTCCACTGCCTCTTTCAGCTTGTTGCAGTGCTGCAGATCCCTCCCCCTCTGTACTGCTCTCCTCACTCGGCTTGCCACCTTCCCAGGTTGGATCAGTGACCTCATCGTCCTCCACCTCCTCTTCCACTTCCTCACTGTGATCATCCTCCTGATTTGTTGACCTAACCACAACCTCAGTGATTGACAACTGTGTCTCGTCATCTTCATCAACCTTTTGATACATTAATTGCGGTTGACTCATTGGCAACTGTGTCTCATCATCATCCACCTCATTAAACTCTAATTGCTGTTAACCACTGTCATGTTCTTGTGACTGTGGATGCTCAAGAGTTTGGGAATCAGGGCACAAGATCTATGTCCCTCTTGAAGAGTGCTTGGAGAGAGGGCCAAATCAAGTAATGGCGCTGAAAACAGCTCCTCGGAATATCCGAGTGTGGGATCACTTGTTTGGCCACACTGTAAATGGTGGGAAGAAGGAGGATCAGGGTGAGGATTGTGTAGACCAAGCTCTTGGCTACTGAGACTGGACTTGGTGGAAGACAGGGTGGTGCTTAACCGACTGAAAGCATTATCTGCTGCAATCCAACCGACCACCTGCTCGCACTGGTCTGACTTCAAGAGTGGTGTCCTGCGCCACTCTTCAAACTGGGACATGAAGCTAGGTATCGTGGATGATTGTTTTTCTTGTGCTCTGGTGGCAGGCACAGTTTCTCTGCGCCCAGGGCTGCGGTCTCTGCGTGCACCATCAGCATCACGGCCACTTCCCTGTGCCCTAATGCTCGCCTTCTTCATTTTAAATGGGATATATTCTTGAAAGTATGTCACACATACATTAGCATAGGATTTGGAAGTGTATGTGCAAAAAAATTTATCACAGTTCGCAGTGTCTGCAGAAAAACTGCATTGGATGTCACTGATATTTGAGGGATGCGCACACTTTAAGGGTCAATTCACACATCCGTGTGTGTTTTGCGGATCCACGGATCCGCGGACCCGCAAAACACGGACAGCGGCAATGTGCGTTCTGCATTTTGCGGACCGCACATTGCCGGCACTAAGAGAATATGCCTATTCTTGTCCGCTATTGCGGACAAAAATAAGACATGTTCTATTTTTTTCATGATCGAATTGCGGACCCGGAAGTGCAGGTCCGCAATTCCGATCGGGGCCGCACGTCGTGCGGCCACATAGAAATGTATGGGTCCCTAATTCCATTCCGCAAAATCCGGAATGGAATTGCAGATGTGTGAATGGAGCCTAAACAGGAGATGTGGTGCGGCTAATTTAGCAGTCCGCTGTGGACACCGTCTACGGAAAAAGTGCACTGGATGTCACTAATATTTTAGGGATGTGCACACTTTAAACAGGAAATGTGGTGCAGATAATTTAGCTGTCCACAGGGGACACCGTATACGGAAAAAACTTCCATGGATGTCACTGATATTTTAGAAATGTGCACACTTTAAACAGGAGATGTGACGTGGATAATTTAACTGACTGCAGCGGACACCGTCTACGGAAAAAGTGCACTGGATGTCACTGATATTTTAGGGATGCGCACACTTTAAACAGGAGATGTGGCGTGGATAATTTATCTGTTCAAAGGGGACACCGTCTACGGAAAAACTGCACTGGATGTCACTGATATTTTAGGGATGCGCACAATTTTAACAGGAGATGTGGCGCGGATAATTTAACTGTCCACAGGGGACACCGTATACGGAAAAACTGCCATGGATGTCACTGATATTTTAGAAATGTGCACACTTTAAACAGGAGATGTGGCACGGATAATTTACCAGTCCGCTGCGGACATGGTCTACGGAAAAAGTGCACTGGATATCACTGATATTTTTGGGATGCGCACACTTTAAACAGGAAATGTGGTGCGGATAATTTAAATGTCCACAGGGTACACCGTCTACAGAAAAACTGCTGTAGATGTTACTGATATTTTAAGGATGCGCACACTTTAAACAGGAGATGTGGTACGGATAATTTAACAGTCCGCAGCGGACATCGTCTACGAAAAAGTGCACTGGATGTCACAGATATTTCAGGGATGTGCACACTTTAAACAGGAAATGTGGCGCGGATAATTGAACTGTCCGCAGCGGCCTATTACATGGTATTTTGTGCAGGATGCGCTATATAGCACCCGATGACGCGTTCCGGCCAGCCAATGACTGTAATGCCAGTAGCCAACATGGCTACTAGCATTACAGTGAGGGCAGTACTTACCTGCACATTTATTGGCTGCTTAGCAGCCACGTAATGTGCGGGGAGGAGACTCGAGCATTGATCTCGAGCACATGCGGTACTCGACGTACCTCCATGTGCCGAGCATAGCGATGCTCGAGCCAAACTGGTATACTGGCCATACTGTACTTAGTATTAACCAATAGGCCTGATAGAACAACAGACGTGCAGGTCGGGGGACACCTGGGAAATGGTGACCATATAGTAATAACCTTCCAACTATCATTCAAAAGAGTGTTTCTACAGATGAAATGCTGAATGTAAAAATAAATTCCCCATTAAAAGTGTCCTGTCTGACCCAGGAAGAAGTACAACAGCGACTTAAAAAGATTAAAATAGACAAATCACCAGGACCGGATGGCATACACCCCCGTATCCTAAGGGAATTAAGTAATGTCATAGCCGGACCGTTATTTCTGATATTTGCGGACTCTATTTTGACAGGGAATGTCCCACAGGATTGGCGCAAGGCTAATGTGCTGCCAATATTCAAAAAGGGTCCAAAAACAGAGCCTGGAAACTATAGGCCAGTAAGTTTAACATCTGTTGTGGGTAAACTGTTTGAAGGTTTTCTAAGAGATGCTATCTTAGAGCATCTAAACGGAAATAAGCAAATAACGACATATCAGCATGGCTTCATGAGGGATCGGTCATGCCAAACTAATTTAATCAATTTCTATGAGGAGGTAAGTTCTAGACTTGACAGCGGTGTATCAATGGATGTCATATATCTGGACTTCTCCAAAGCATTTGACACTGTACCGCATGAAAGGTTAGTATATAAAATGAGAATGCTCGGACTGGGAGAAAACGTCTGTATATGGGTAAGTAACTGGCTGAGGGATAGAAAACAGAGGGTGGTTATTAACGGTACATACTCAGATTGGGTCACTGTCACTAGTGGGGTACCTCAGGGGTCAGTATTGGGCCCTATTCTCTTCAATATATATATTAATGATCTTGTAGAAGGCTTGCATAGTAAAATATCAATTTTCGCAAATGACACTAAACTGAGAAAAGTAATTACCACAGAAGAGGACAGTATACTGTATATATACTACAGAGGACAGTATACTGTATATATATACTACAGAGGACAGTATACTGTATATATACTACAGAGGACACTATACTATATATACACTACAGAGGACAGTATACTACTACAGAGGGATCTGGATAGATTGGAGGCTTGGGCAGATAAGTGGTAGATGAGGTTTAACACTGACAAATGTAAGGTTATGCACATGGGAAGGAATAATGCAAGTCACCCGTACATACTAAATGGTAAAACACTCGGTAACACTGACATGGAAAAGGATCTAGGAATTTTAATAAACAGAAAACTAAGCTGCAAAAACCAGTGTCAGGCAGCTGCTGCCAAGGCCAATAAGATAATGGGTTGCATCAAAAGGGGCATAGATGCCCATGATAAGAACATAGTCCTACCACTATACAAATCGCTAGTCAGGCCACACATGGAGGACTGTGTACAGTTCTGGACTCCTGTGAACAAGGCAGACATAGCAGAGCTGGAAAGGGTCCAGAGGAGGGCCACTAAACTTATCAAAATTTAGGGTTATACACTTCAGAAAAAAGATGACTGAGGGGAGATCTAATTAATACGTATAAATATATCAGGGGTCAGTGCAGAGTTCTATCCCATCATCTATCTATCCCCAGGACTGTGACTTTTGACGAGGGGACATCCTCTGCGTATGGAGGAAAGAAGGTTTGTACACAAACATAGAAGAGGATTCTTTACGGTAAGAGCAGTGAGACTATGGAGCTCTCTGCCTGAGGAGGTGGTGATGGTGAGTACAAAAAAGGAATTCAAGAGGGGCCTGGATGTATTTCTGGAGTGTAATAATATTACAGGCTATAGCTACTAGAGAGGGGTCGTTGATCCAGGGAGTTATTCTGATTGCCTGATTTGAGTAGGGAAGGAATTTTTTATTCCCCTTAAGTGGGAAAAATTGGCTTCTACCTCACAGTTTTTTTTTGCCTTTCTCTGGATCAACTTGCAGGATGATAGGCCGAACTGGATGGACAAATGTATTTTTTTGGCCTTATGTACTATGTTACTATGTTACTACTATGATCAACACTAATGGTTTCCATAACTATGATTGCATACCAGTTAGAGATTAGAAATTAGTTTTGAGTCTAATTTCACAAATTTTTCCAAAAATTTTAGGGCTCTTTCACACCTGCGTTCTTTTCCTCCGGCATAGAGTTCCGTCGTCGGGGCTCTATGCCGGAAGAATCCTGATCAGGATTATCCCCATGCATTCTGAATGGAGTGAAATCCGTTCAGGATGCATCAGGATGTCTTCAGTTCCGGAACGGAACGTTTTTTGGCCGGAGAAAATACTGCAGCATTCTGCGCTTTTCGCTCCGGCCAAAAATCCTGAAGACTTGCCGCAAGGCCGGATCCGGAATTAATGCCCATTGAAAGGCATTGATCCGGCCTTAAGCTAAACGTCGTTTCGGCGCATTGCCGGAGCCGACATTTAGCTTTTTCTGAATGGTTACCATGGCTGCCGGGACGCTAAAGTCCTGGCAGCCATGGTAAAGTGTAGCGGGGAGCGGGGGAGCAGCATACTTACCGTCCGTGCGGCTCCCGGGGCGCTCCAGAGTGACGTCAGGGCGCCCCAAGCGCATGGATCACGTGATCGCATTGGACACGTCATCCATGCGCATGGGGCGCTCTGACGTCATTCTGGAGCGCCCCGGGAGCCGCACGGACTGTAAGTATACCGCTCCCCCGTTCCCCGCTCCTACTATGGCAACCAGGACTTTAATAGCGTCCTGGCTGCCATAGTAACACTGAAAGCATTTTGAAGACGGTTCCGTCTTCAAATGCTTTCAGTACACTTGCGTTTTTCCGGATCCGGAGTGTAATTCCGGCAAGTGGAGTACACGCCGGATCCGGACAACGCAAGTGTGAAAGAGGCCTTAATAAGGTCCAAATCAATTCTACTAATAAAATATGCTCTTATTGTTCTGAAAATTGGTATATACCAGTCTCTGGTTTTAGTGTTGGATTTTTCTGTAAAGAAACAGTGAATAAATATGAATCCCACAAGACAAGATTAAAAGATTCTTGTCATGCCCTGCTCGGATGGTGTGCGGAGGTCTGTCAGATTGGCAGCACGTGTCTAACCTTTTGTTTGTTTTGGAATCATGCTGGATCCACCTTCCTTCAGGTGCTCTGGGTGGGGTCATTGGCTTAAATTGCCTTCACTCCCAGAGGCCCGTGCGGGTTATAGAATTCAGTCTGGCCTTGGATTCAAGGAAGGAAGGATTGTCTGTTCCAGCTCAGATAAGTTTGGTTTCTGTTGTTTGCGGTCTAGGCTATTTGTGTGTCTTCTGCCCCTTCTCCCCTTTCACCATCAGGGATTCTAGGGTGTTTGCAGTCCAGGCACGAGGACACATTATTTCTACCATCAAGGTCTGATTGTGGGCTTAGCAGCATAGGGAGAGAAGTCAGGGATGTGCTAGGAGGTTACCTTTCCCCAGCATCTAGCCTAGACACTTGTGTATTTGATTGTCTGTGTATCTGAGATCCTGTCCGCCGTGACAATTCTATGAAAAAAAAGGGAAAGAAAACTGAATGTCCTCAGAAAAAGTTGGGTTTGATTTAGACAGCATTGCAGATAATGGAGAAAGTGGGTACACGCCTCCCAGGGGTATGGTTTAACTCTCCCAAAAATACAGAATGGAGACAGCGCTCCCAGAGGCAAACTTAGTAAGTCTTAATTCCATATGTGATGTTCTAGCTTAAAGAGGTTATATGAGACTAAATAAGACCTCCAGACATGGTGGACCCATGGCCCCTGTCGCTGGATTCGGTCTGTGTGGCTCCTGGATCAGCACTTCCATTCCCCTCTGTGCTGATATTAATTTCCTTCGACAAGGGACCACGCAACCACTGCAGCCAATTACAGCCTACAGCAATGACCTGCTCCCTTGCATCACATGTGGCGCAAGGGGAGCAGGATATTGCTGCAGCCTGTGATTGACTGCTGTGGTCACGTGTCCTGCCATCAACGGATGTTGATATCAGTGCAGACCCAATCCATGAGTATCACCACCACTGTGAATCAGCCATGTCTGGAGGTCTGGATTTAGTGTTGGATAACCACTCGAACGTAAAAAGGCTTATTTGAGGCAAAACCGCACACGACTCACCAATTGTGCATCTAGGAGTGCCGTCTCAGTTCTTTACCACTTTGGATGACCCATAAAATGTTGGTCTGGGAGAGATGTGCAAACCAGTTGTCCTTCCAGGTGTACAAAAAAAACCCCCGGAATATCTCAAGAAATATTTTACAAGCTTTTGCCAGGGTCTGGGGGGACTCTTTCTCATTATGGATATTGCTTAGTATGGATGATGAGTATTGTACTCCGGGCAACACTGCTCTGGGTTTCTGGGAAAAATTTATGCAAATGAGCAAATCTTACACCTGCTGGCATCAGATAGGCTTTGTGTTCTCTTTTTGGAAGGAAAACTAATTTGCATACCTTTGGATTTCTGGGAGAGATATGCAAATGTGTTTTCCTTCCAAACTAATGCCCCCCCTCTCAATTTTTCTCTCTCCCCTGAAATAAATCATAAGAAATTCCAGTTTGTTAGGATCCAATTTTGTTTTGAGGAAATTTAGGGTGAATTCTTAATTGGTAGAATTGATTCACTTATCTCTAGTTCCAGTGAATGTTCCTATTTTGTGAGGCTGTCTGAAGTTCCTGACTTTTTAACCCTATACCGACTTCATGCTTCCAACCATTTACCCTCCAGTCTTTCTTATACCTAGAAAAGCTACATTATTGTCAATCTCTGGCTGATCTACTTGGATTTTTTCTGATATCTGATTACCAGACATCATGGCCTCTCTTGCTTCAGGTTAATGTAGTCTTACAGTATATAATATTTGGGTTCTTAGGAGTCTGACCTCCTTACACTAATGCATTAAGTCACAAGGCTTTGAGTAAATGCACAAACCATACAGAAGACAGATAAAAAGTCTCAGCCTACAGCCTCACATTCTCTCCTACGCAGATATTGACTTTATAAGTTGTAGCAAAGGCAATGTTCTTGAATCACTTACATGTAGAGACAGTCATAGATGACTTCCATAATTAAAATATTATTCTGTCTGGATACATTTATCCTTGTGGGTTTTGAACAATTAGGCCTTACTGTGTCTCCATGCAGATACAAGATAAGAGTTTTAATAATACAATTTTCCACTAATCGCTTCTCTCTTTGACTTCAGCTGAAATGATGATATATGATATTATTGTAGTTAGTTGAGTGCTTTAAATAATTTCAGCAAATTCTTTAAAACGTACCAATTTCTGAGTATAAAAGACAAGAAAAATAAATTTACTTACTGTTCAGACCTGATTTTTTTCTGTTATTGCTGCTTATCAAGGTAATGTGGCTTTGAGATGTAGATTACTTATTGGATTAAGATATCCAGGAACCAGGTGGTAGAGCATTATATTAACATGGCGTCAACTTGCAACCAATCAAGTGAAAAGTATTACACATTTTATTACATATTTGACAGTTTATTTCTATTCATTAGTACATTCACATGCTGCTCTTTCGCAATCCTTTTGACTTGAGGTATTGACAAACTAGATCAAAGAAAGCTTGTGGTAAGGGTCCTCAAAGGGTTGGTCCTATCTCAGGCATTCATGGTATATCTCTAGGGTATGCAATTTATCTCAGATAGGTGCAGGCCCCACCTCTGGGGCCAATTCCAGAACAGGGCCTCCAAAGTATAGACAATCTCACAGGGCATGCTCTCCATTCACTGCTATAAACCTTCTGAACACCACACTGTGCATGCCCAGCCACCTCTCCATCCACCACTTAAGGACTTCCGGATATTTTTGGAACGCCCATAGCAGTGAATAATGTGGTCTTTGATTGCGCTGTGCACTCTTCTTCACTTAAGAGGTCCCGTTCCCGTTTTGGTCCCAGAGGTGGGACCTGCATCTCTCTGACCTTGATGGCATATCCTAGAGATATGCCATCAGTGTCTGAGATGGGCCAACCCCTTATGTTTGGTATTTGTACACATTGGGGCACATTTTTTAAGACCAGCAATTTTGACATTGGTCTTAATTTTGCCTGCGCTGCTGGAGGAGGCGTCAAAGTCCTGTGGAGACGTTCAGATTTAACTCATTTTGTACGCCAATGACTGGTGCACAAAATGATGAATGAGACTGGCCTGCCCCTGCCTCCCACTCATGCCATGCCCGTCCTTTTTTTAGACCTGTCGGGAAAGTTGCGCAAGTGGGGAAAAGTCACAGATTTTGTCAAAAATGGCTTGCGACAAAATCTGCAACTGATATATCCCAAAAGTGTGTTTATCAGTATATAAATGGGCCCTATGTGTTCTCCTACAAAGGCTGAGCTATAGTCAAAGTTTGCCTGGTTTGTAAATTCACAAATATGTATCACTATTGTCTAAAATGCTCTTCTTGATCAAAGGTTAGAGAAGCTTCTCAATAATAATACAATGATGGAGAATCCTTAGGATCAGCCATACATTTTTGATCATAGGGGACACTCAGCAGAATGATTTTCACACAACAAAAATGTAATTTATCTTCTCACATTTATTAATCAACACAAAAACAAGTCCAAGTATAAGACATTGTCATTGCCATAGAATGTACCACTTACAGTAAGGGGTTAATATAATTTTGTGATTTACTCAACACTTTAGGTATGGTGCTTTTGTCACCTCAAAAATCCTGTCTGGTAAAAACTAAATTTAAAATGTTCCAGAGCGGAATAATTTCAGTAAACAGTAAGAGACGTTGCCTTATTGTGTCCATAAATCATGGTGTGATTATGGAGCCCATGCTGTTTTATAACACCGAAAGGCCTCATTCATCTCCCACCTCTCAGATCTTGCATAGTTTTATTGAGTCTGTGAATGGTATGGATTAATTATTAAAAAAAAGGGCTCAAGCAATGTTTTCATAAAGAAACGGGAGAAGTAGGTTTCAATATGACCCTTAAAATCTGTATTTTTTCTCCAAATCGATGGTTTACATGAATCATGTGATTTCTTTTGTATATAATATTACTATGCTCCATTAAACAGTTTGACAAGAAAAGAGACATTTGTAAAATAAGTTTAACTCTACACCAACTGGTATCAAATAAGCCATAAAAATATGTATAAGGTATAAATGCATAATCTTCTAAAGTGTCACTAGGTACAACTTAGGGCCAAATGCCTACGTGTAGCCCCAAATGTCCTGATTTCTCAATTCTGATGCTTGGAGAAGACTTATTTGGACTAGCTGGTGAGCAAGGTACTCTGAAATCCCTCTACACCTACAAATGCTGATCTAGTAGACTGTTCACCACCATTAAGAGTTTTTTTTTTTACTATTAATGATAAGGATATTATATCATATTGAACCCACTATAAGTCAGTGTGGTCTACTGGGCACTATTTGGCTCCTTCATATGATGGATATAAAGAAGAATCATGACCTCTGTGTAGAGATGAGCAAATCGATTCTTAAGAATCAAAATTTTACCCATATATATATATATATATATATATATATTGGATTTGTTAGAACCAAAGGAAGAAAGAGAGACTTTTGTAAGCACTTCAAGCACTTTCGGGTGTGTAGTATATAGTTGGTTCATATCCGAATCTAATCACATGGTCCATTCAGATGAATCGGACCCGCAACAACTTTTAATAAATTTGATCATCTCGATTGCTCTGAGCTATAAACAACAGGAGTCATGATGCTAATGTGAATATATAACTATGCATTTCCTTACCTTGGCTCAAGATATCTTGGGTTTTGTGGAATGAGATGACCAGGTTTATAAAAAAAAACATGAGTTATCTTTATTTATCTTATGTATCTATGTGTGGCCACTCTGTGGTTGCTTTCTGCCACAGATGTACGTTAGAGAAGTCTCTGACTGGTTGTGAGTGGTAATCTCTGTACAAGCAATGGTAGACAGCTGAACTCACTAATATCCCTAGGTCGTGGTACCAGTTGCATTTGATAATCGAGTGAGGAGAATACAATGAAGATGCTTTGGTAATTTATTGAGTTTACCTTGAGCAAAGACATATAGAGGATATTAGTGAGTTCAGCTGTCTACCATTGCTTGTACAGAAATTACCACTCACAACCAGTCAGAGACTTTTCTAATGAACATCTGTGGCAGAATAGTCAAAATGAAAGCTTAAATCTAAGGTCTTTGCATGTCTACACGCATACTCCCCACCGTACAATGACGGGAAGACAGGATATGCCACTAGGCCTGGATGCTGGTTTCAGGGAGCAGGTCACCTCCTAAAGCATCCCTTATCCTCGCCCTGACCTCCTAACTGCATGAGCGGACCCAGATGGTAGGAGGGCTCATGCACCGGAACCTCGGACCCTAACTGGCCCTGATGATAACTGGGATAAAGGTCAGGAAAAGGAGACGACTAGTTCATCCACAACATGGATGAACCGGAGTCTCCAGCAGGCCTAACAGCAAGGAGAGGAGCAGACAGCAAGCAGAGGACAAACTCAACATGTAAGTGTCCTGTTGCAGAATGACAGGACACAACAGACCACAGGACCACAATGTTACTTACCTGCCCAAAACAACTAAAAGGAACGAGTCATCCGCACCACAACCACTGGATCATGTGAAAATCACTGAAGCCCAAACACACAACTAAGGACTCAGTACCAACGCCAAACACAGGAGCAGTAGTAACTGCCTGGACCACTATGCGGCAAGATGCATGGCGGACCCAGACAGCTTTGCTTAACTGAGTTGTAGTTCCCCCTCCGGGGGAACCCCAGAGACCCCCTTCAGGAGGTACAGACAAACAAGGGAATGTCTAGCATACATGCTGGATAACAACAAACAGACCAGACATGTAACTACAAACTAGACATAACAACAAATCTCCAAATCAAACCCACAACAAACATAGCAAAAGATAAGGTAGAGAAAGGACAAGGAGGAGACAAAGGGATGACATTGCAGATGTCATCGATGTCAAACTAGGATGGCCGTCAGAAGCATCCAATAGAGGAGCAAGCTACTTCTCATACCAGGCAGACATAACAATGATCTCAGTCTCACAGCAACAGAATATAGAGACCTGAGACCACGTCCAGCTCTACCAAGCTCACACCTTAACCCCGTGCACACCAGAAAGGAAGGGCAACAGCCTTAAAAAGAAAGCGCCTACACATGCAATACAACACGTTGCCACCGGCAACCAGCATGTGCGGCAAAAGTGTCACAGCAAACTACCACCAAGCCATGACAGATATACAGGAAGCAGAGTCCATGTTCGCTGACGAACAAACTGTATGATCTAAACGTGTTATCAAGCCAACTCTAAAGATTAGAGAAAACTTTTAAGGCAGCCAAAGAAGAGTTCAATGACAATTTAAATGATTTATGGCAAACAACTGAACACTATATAGCAGCTGTTTCACGCTATAACAATGATGCACCAAAGTTAACCACAGCGTTGAATCGTTTAACGCCTATGTCCGCTATCAGCGACTGTCTGCAAAGTACATCACCTTTCTGAATGACTCTGATTTTGATGATGCCTCAGAAGAGTTGAGAGAGAAAGGATCTCCTCCAAGAGAAGGATGCCGTTACATTGTCTTATTTATTGCAGAGCGATTCACACACATGAAGATACGCTTGTAGGATTGTTAAGGCTAATAGAGCACCTACTGGATTTCTGCCTTTTTAATGGTACACACGTTACTTCGAGCATTACTTGTCTCTCACTTCTGCGATCATTTCATGTACTGTATTCTAAGTTTGCAGTCTAGCAGCTGGATGATATACACAGTACAGACCAAAAGTTTGGACACACCTTCTCATTCAAAGAGTTTTCTTTATTTTCATGACTATGAAAATTGTAGATTCACACTGAAGGCATCAAAACTATGAATTAACACATGTGGAATTATATACATAACAAACAAGTGTGAAACAACTGAAAATATGTCATATTCTAGGTTCTTCAAAGTAGCCACCTTTTGCTTTGATTACTGCTTTGCACACTC
Organism: Bufo bufo; assembly: GCF_905171765.1. Lineage (NCBI taxonomy): Eukaryota > Metazoa > Chordata > Amphibia > Anura > Bufonidae > Bufo > Bufo bufo. The sequence goes on from NC_053396.1 coordinate 223,424,309, forward strand.
TTGGCATTCTCTTGATGAACTTCAAGAGGTAGTCCCCTGAAATGGTCTTCCAACAGTCTTGAAGGAGTTCCCAGAGATGCTTAGCACTTGTTGGCCCTTTTGCCTTCACTCTGCGGTCCAGCTCACCCCAAACCATCTCGATTGGGTTCAGGTCCGGTGACTGTGGAGGCCAGGTCATCTGGCGCTGCACCCCATCACTCTCCTTCATGGTCAAATAGCCCTTACTTTCAAAGTTTTCCCAATTTTATGGCTGACTGACTGACCTTCATTTCTTAAAGTAATGATGGCCACTCGTTGTTTTTTTTACTTAGCTGCTTTTTTCTTGCCATAATACAAATTCTAACAGTCTATTCAGTAGGACTATCAGCTGTGTATCAACCTGACTTCTCCTCAACGCAACTGATAACCCCAACCCCATTTATAAGGCAAGAAATCCCACTTATTAAACCTGACAGGGCAGACCTGTGAAGTGAAAACCATTTCAGGGGACTACCTCTTGAAGCTCATCAAGAGAATGCCAAGAGTGTGCAAAGCAGTAATCAAAGCAAAAGGTGGCTACTTTGAAGAACCTAGAATATGACATATTTTCAGTTGTTTCACACTTGTTTGTTATGTATATAATTCCACATGTGTTAATTCATAGTTTTGATGCCTTCAGTGTGAATCTACAATTTTCATAGTCATGAAAATAAAGAAAACTCTTTGAATGAGAAGGTGTGTCCAAACTTTTGGTCTGTACTGTATATATCATCCAGCTGCTAGACTGCAAACTTAGAATACAGTACATGAAATGATCTCAGAAGTGAGAGACAAGTAATGCTCGAAGTAACGTGTGTACCATTAAAAAGGCAGAAATCCAGGAGGTGCTATATTAGCCTTAACAATCCTACAAGCGTATCTTCATGTGTGTGAATCGCTCTGCAATAAATAAGACAATGTAACGGCTAACATTTATTTAACAAGTGTATTAAGGCCTGAAAGTACAGAAATGTTATATTATGGTCTTCGGGCTTCCATCTGAAGGTATATCATTCACGAGCTGTAATTAGCGGCACAGTGGTTTCAGTAGACAGTCCAACAGATTGCCGCTGACTGCTGTGCCATTAACTTTAGATTCATGACAATTTTTTTTTTCTTTTTGCTTTTTTGTGTGCAAATCACAGCCTAGTTTTAGTAGACAGAGTAGATCTCAGACTCGGTATTCATACTTTAAAGATAATGAAGGCTAATTCTCACAGACATGAAGGTTTTCTGGGAAAAACTCTTGTTAAAGATGAAGGCGAATAAAAAGGAAGAAAATAAAATAAAAAAACAAACCGTGCAGGCCAATTTATAATGAAATAAAGTCTCTACCAGTCGTAAAAACATCACCTTGTGCAAACAAAAATACATTGCAAATAAATAAAACACCAAACCCCTTATACAGGGGCGCAGCAAAAGGCTCATGGCCCCTGGTGCAAGAGTTCAGCTTTGGCCCCCCCTTCCCTCAGTGCTTTGTGGCCAGGGGGCAGGGGAGCACATGGGCTTCCTGCTACCTGAGTGAAAAACTTAAATGGCTCCCCCTTAATGCCAAACCCCTTCGCTCCAGCCAGAGATGTAACTTGAAGATTCTGGGCCCCAGTGCAAAATCTATGACAGAGCCCTCCCTTATATGGCACAATGGTATTTGGGCCTCCTCAGGCTCCTGGGCCTGGTAGCGATTGCTACCTCTGCACCCCCTATAGCTACGCCCCTGCCCTTACAATGTTTTCCTATTAGAATAGAAATATCAACCCGGGAGCTGTAGGGCCACTGAGATAACAGGTAAAAACCCAAGACCCTTCCTGCTTAATGTGTCCACCTTCCATATTAGTAGTTTGTCTTTGGAGAAAATTCAGATTCCCTAGCACTGTTCATGGAGACGTTGACTCACGAATAGATGCCAAAAGGTGTTTTTTTATTTATTAACACATTTTGGAACAAACTAGTTTATTTGTAAACCTAAAGAAAAAAGGTTTAGTTCTAAAACGTGTTGTTTTGGCTCAATGATGAAAACCACGTTCTGGCATTAAGTTCTTTATGAGTAGCTATGAGAGAATTTGAATCTTCTCTAAAGATGAACTACTACAACCACAGGTCATCTCTGTACTCGAGGCAGATTTATGATAGTGGCTCCAGATATCATACAAGACAGACCACAGAAGACACTGAGCTCCTAGAAAAGCTATCACGTGTGAGTGAAACCAGCTGTCCTCCTACTATTTTGTGTCAGAAGACATCCAATGAAGCATCCTGTGTTAGTTTTAATAATATACTCCTTTAGGATAGCCATACACATTAGCTTGTTGCCGGTCAACAGCTATCTCTCCTGATTCCCCATAGATATGCCAACTAATGTTGGGCGAGCATGCCGTCTCCTCCCAGCAAGTTTTTTTGCCTGCTAAGCAGCGAATAAAAGTGCAGGTAAGTACTGCCCTCACTGTAATGCCATAGCCATGTTGGCAGCTGGCATTACAGTGATTGGCTGGCCGAAACGTGTCATCGAATGCTATATAGCACCCGATGACACGTATTTGGCTCAGTCTTAGTCAGGGAGAGCTGGAGAGCAGAAGGGACAGATAGTGTAGAGAGTGAAATAGGGATATTTTAGCTTTTATACTTGTTATTGACCCAAAAAGTCCTTTTAAGGACTATTGTTGTATCTGCAGCAATATATATTTTTAGCGCAACCTGCGCTAAATAGCTTGCAATTGTTTGGCCGCTGTAGACAGCGACATTATCTGCGCTACATCTCCTGTGTAACGTGTGCTCAGCCTAAAAATATCTGTGACATCCAATGTACTTTTTCCGTATACGGTGTCCGCTGCAGACAGTTACATTACCTGGGCTACATCTCCAGTATAACACTAGCGTATCCGAAATATCAGTGTTATTCAGTGCAATTTTTTTCGCCGATCGTGACAGCGACAATATCTGCGCTACATCTCCTTTGTAACGTGTGCGCAGCCTAAAAATATCTGTGACATCCAGGTACTTTTTCTGTAGACGGTGTCCGCTGCGGACAGTTACATTACCTGCACTACATCTCCTGTATAACGTTTGCACATCCTAAATATCAGTGACATTAATTCAGTGTCATTTTTTATTAGGCGGTGGTGACAGCGACATTACTTGCGCTATACCACCTGTTTAACATTTGCGCATCCTAAAAATATCTGTGACATTCTGTGTACTTTATTTGCGCATACACTTACAAAACCTGCGCTACTGTACGTGTGACATACTTGCAAGCATATATACTATTTAATATGCTCTTGGCGAGCAGTAAGGGACAGGGAAGTGGCCGTGCTCCTGATGGTGCACGCAGAGGCCGTGGCCCTGGGCGCGGTGAAACTGTGCCTGCTGCCAGAGCACAAGAAACACACTCATCCACGATACCTAGCTTCATGTCACAGTTTGCAGGGCGGCACAGGACACCACTCTCAAAGTCAGACCAGTGTGACCAGGTGATTGGTTGGATTGCAGCAGATAATGCTTCCAGTCGGTTAAGCACCACCCTGTCTTCCACAAAGTCCAGTCTCAGTAGCCAAGAGTCTGGTAAACTGAATCATCACCCTGAAACTCCTTCTACCCACCATGGAGAGTCTTGGCAAACAAGTGATCCCACACTCGGATTTGTTTTCATCACCATTCCTTAATTTGGGCCTGTCGCCAAGCCCGCTTGAAGAGGGACATGAGGAGATCTTGTGCCCTGATTCCCAAACTCTGGAGCATCCACAGTCAGAAGAAGATGACGGTGGGGAGCGGCAATTAGTGTTTCACGAGGTGGATGATGATGATGAGACACAGTTGCCAATAAGTCAATCGCAATTAGTGTCTCAAGAGGTTCATGATGAGGATGAGACACAGTTGTCAATAACTGAGGTTGTTGTTAGGTCAACAAGTCAGGAGGATCAGCAGAGTAAGGAAGTGGAAGAGGAGGTGCTGGACGAGGAAGTCACTGACCCAACCTGGGAAGTTGGCAAGCTGAGTAAGGGCAGCAGTACAGAGGGGGAAGGATCCACAGCACCGTATCAGGCTGGAAGAGGAAGTGGGGTGGCAAAAGGGAGAAGGCTGGCCACACCAAACAGGCCCGCAACTCTTCCCCGATTCACCCCCTTGCGGCAATCTCCCTTTCCAAGGGGTAGGTGTTCTGTAGTCTGGTGCTTTTTTGAGGAAACTGCGGACAACAAAAGAATTGTCATTTGCAACCTGTGCCGTACCAAAATGAGCAGGGGCGTGAACACTAGCAACCTTACCACCATCAGCATGATCTGCCACGTGGCAGCAAAGCACCTTAATAGGTGGGCATGTGGGCTGAAAGCCTGGGTCAATAACCAGTGTCTGCGGGTCACACCACTGCCTCCTCTTCCCCTGTGTTATGTGCTGGCCAATCACCTGTCCAAGACACAGGCCCAGATGCCTCCCACCCTGCACCTGGACCATCGCAAGCACCATCAGCTTGCACATCCACTTCTGTGTCCAGCGCAGCGTACAGATGTCTATTTCCCAGGCCTTTGAACGAAAGCGCAAATACCCAGCCACCCACCCACAGACCATAGCACTAAATGCGCACCTTTCCAAATTGATGGCCATGGAAATGTTGCCATTAAAGGCTTGCAGACACTGAGGCTTTCCACAGCCTGATGGCGCCATACTCTGTCCCCAGCCGCCAATATTTTTCACAATGTGCAGTCCCAGCCTTACACCAGCATTGTCCCATAACATCACCCGTGCCCTGACCAACGCAGTTATTGCGAAGGTCCACTTAATGACTGACACATGGACGAGGCCGGGAGCAACTCGTACCCTGGGATGGCACAGGTGCTATTGACACCAAGGATTGCGGGCCCTACTTCCATCAAGGTTTCTGCCACCACCTACATTAGTGGCAGCAACCCCCCTTCTCCTCCTCCAAATCCTCCACTTACAACTCTAAATTATCATCTTGTAGCACCAGTCAGACATCAGTCAGTAGCTGGGAGCAGTGTAGCACTACAGTCAGGAAGCATCAACAGGCCTTGCTGAAACTGATCTGCTTAGGTGACAAACAGCACACCGCCGCAGAGCTGTTGCAGGGTATAAGAGACCAGACTGAGCTGTGGCTCATGCCACTCAACCTAAAACCAGGCATAGTTGTGTCTGATAATGGCTGTAACTTGGTGGCGGCTTTGGAGCTCAGCAAGCTCACACACATCCCATGCCTAGCCCACGTGTTTAACCTAGTGGTTCAGCGGTTTCTCAAAACCTACCCCAACTTGCTTGAGATACTGGTGAAGGTGCTCCGCGTGTGTGCCATTTCCGCAAGTCATCGACAGCTTCTGACGGTCTGGCAATGCTGCAGCAGAGCTTGAAATTGCCAGCTCACCGGCTGTTGTGTGCTGGAACCCCATGTTCCACATATTTGTGAGCAGCAGAGAGCAGTAGTAGAATACCAGCTGCAAAATGGTTGTCGCCTTTCCAGTCAGCTTCCGCTCTTCACAAGCGACGAGTGGGCATTGATGTCTGACCTCTGTGAGGTTTTACACAACTTTGAGGAATCAACACAGATGGTGAACTGTGATAACGCTATTATCAGCGCAACCATCCCATTTCTGTGTCTACTCAAACGCTCGCTGCTCACAATTAATGCGGACCCTTTGCATGTGGAAGTGGTGGCAATGGGGGAAGACAGTACACCAGATATCCAGACCACCCTCAGTTCGTCTTCTCAGCGCAAATTGGATGATGATGATGATGAGAAGGAGCAGGAGACGGTCGCCTCCGCTACAGAGGGTAATACCCATGGAAGTTTTATTCCATCTGCTCAGAGTGGATGGGTAGAAGAAGAGGAATAGGATGAGGAGATTGAGAGCCATCCTCCTGATGAGGACACCGAAGTCTTGTCTGTTGGGACTCTAGCACACATGGCTGACTTTATGTTATGCTGCCTTTCCTATGACCCTCATGTTGTACTCATTTTGGCCAACACTGATTACTGGTTGTTCATCCTTCTCGACCCCTTCTACAAAGAGAGCTTCTCATCTCTCATTCCTGTGGTGGAGAAGATGAGCAAAATGGTGCAATACCAGAAGGTCCTTGTGGAAAAATTGCTCCAAAAATTTCCATCTGACAATGGTGGCGGCAGAGTACGTACTTCCTTGATTAACCGAGGAGGGCAGATGAGGGGAACACACAGCAGTTCCAACAGAGGCAGGGCAACACTCTACAAGGCCTGGGACAGTTTCATGACTCCCCGCCAGCAGCCTTACTCTGATACGCGGAAAGAAAAGGAAAGAAAAGTTTTGGAAGGCGTACGCAGCAGACCGTGTCAGCATCCTAAATGATCCTTTTGTGCCTTACAACTATTGGGTGTTCAAGCTGGACACGTGGCACGAACTGGAGCTCTACGCCTTGGAGGTGCTGGCCTGCCCTGCCGCCAGTGTTTTGTCAGAGCGGGTATTTAGTGCTACTGGGGGCATAATAACTGATAAGCGTATCCGCATATCAACTGAAAATGCTGACTGGTTGACTCTTATAAAAATGAACAAGGCCTGGATTGCCCCTGACTTCTCTAATCCACCAGAGGAAAGCGGCTGAACATAAAGGCCCTTTAAATGTGGCTTTTATGGTGTATTGAATACACTGTATTCCCATCCACCCCTTCCACCACTAAAAAGGGTATATGGTTCATAGAGATGTCTCAAACTATTCGCCAGCGGACAGTTCCCGGCGAACATCGCTTGTTCGCTGTGGCGGGCGAACATATGCGATGTTCAGTCCGCCCCCTATACGTCATCATTGAGCAAACTTTGACCCTGTACCTCACAGTCAGCAGACACATTCCAGCCAATCAGCAGCATACCCTCCCTCCCAGACCCTCCCACCTCCTATCAAAAAGCAAGGACAGCATCCATCTTAGATTCATTCTGAAGCTGCAGTGTTAGTTAGAGAAGGGACAGTGCTGCTGCTGCTGCTGCTGCTGATTTAATAGGGAAATCGATAGCTAGGCCAGTGTTCTGTGTCCACTCCAGTCCTCAAAGACTCATCTGATCTGCTGTAAGGACAGCACCCCAAAAAGCCCTTTTTAGGGCTAGTATATCAGTCTGCTTTTTTTTCTTTTTCTCTGTAATATAATTGCAGTTGCCTGCCAGTGAGTGTCAGGCCCGCAGACTGTACTGTGCCCACTGCCCACCACTCATATCTGGTGTCACAGTTCCTTGCACGCATAGTACCACTAATCTAAAAAAAAATGACAGGCAGAGGCAGGCCACCCCGCAGGGGCCGTCGTGGTCGTGGTGCTGTGATTTCCTTTGGCCCTAGAATAATGCCCAGTGTTCAGAGGCCACGTACCCTGAACTCGAAAAGTTCTGAGGACATAGTTGACTGGCTAACACAGGACACCCAATCTTCTACAGCTTCCGCTCGGAACCTTGACGCACCATCCTCTTCCAGCTCAGCTTCGGGCACCTCTCAAGTTACCACTCGCCCGCCTGCCGCCACCACCAACACTAGCACCACAGCCGCTTTACTTGATCTGTCAGAGGAGTTATTTACACATCAGTTGGAAGAAATATTATAAAGCACGTTAACAATTTAGGAATGTTAGGTGATTTATGCCCTTTATGGAATAAAACCCGACTCTGCGTCAACTACCTAATTTTCCATTGGAGTTTTGCCATGGATCCCCCTCCGGCATGCCACAGTCCAGGTGTTAGTCCCCTTGAAACAACTTTTCCATCACTATTGTGGCCAGAAAGAGTCCCTGTGGGTTTTAAAATTCGTCTGCCTATTGAAGTCAATGGCGGTTCGCCCGTTCGCGAACATTTGCGGAAATTCGCGTTCGCCGTTCGCAAACGGAAAATTTTATGTTCGCAACATCTCTAATGGTTCAATCTCCCTTTTCTCATCCTCCTCCTCCATCATATCAACATGCTTATTAGGCTGCCGTTGCTTCTAAAGTTTTAGATGGTCAGCTCAGCAGCAGGCACTCACTCATAATGTTTTAGAGGGTCACCAGCAGGCCCACGCCCCTAATGTTTTTGAGGGTCACCAGCAGGCCCTCAACCATAATGTTTTTGAGGGTCACCAGCATGCCCTCGCCCCCATAATGTTTTAGAGGGTCACCAGCAGGCCCCTGTTCTTAATGCTTTAGAGGGTCACCAGCAGGCCCTTGCCCTAATGTTTTAAATGGTCAGCTCAGCAGCAGACCCTCACCCCTAATGTTTTAGATGGTCAGCTCAGCAGCAGACCCTCACCCCTAATGTTTTAGATTGTCAGATCAGCAGCATGCACTCACCCCTAATGTTTTAGATGGTCAGATCAGCAGCATGCACTCACCCCTAATGTTTTAGATGGTCAGATCAGCAGCAGGCCCTCGCCTATAATGTTATAGATGGTAAAATCAGCAGGCCCTTGCTCTAATAGTTTTTGAGGGTCACTAGCAGGCCATCAATCATAATTTTTCAAGGGTGTGTATGATGCCCTCCTTTATGTGTAATAGTGTTTATTGGAGTGCCGGTTCCTTGTAATTTTTGGCAGTCCTTTCACTTAGTGCATAGGCTTTATGAGTGTAGGAGTCCGACTACCTGAACAATTGTACCACAATCTGAATGAGGCCTCCTTTAAGTGATATACAGGTTGTATCGGAGCGCCTCTTCCTTGTAATTTTTGGCAGCACTTGCACTTCATATACAAGTAAATATACAGGAAAAAAAATTTCCTAACAATTTTTTCTCTAAAATCGATTTTATCTTCGGTTTTGTGCGTATTATTGTCAGTTTGTAAAAGTGGCGTACTACTCGGACAACATCGTTCCCAGCAGGGACCTGGGAGTCCAAGATGCTTCCAGACATCCTTCCCATGCTTTTCCTGAAACATTTCAGTGGTGTTTCCATCAATTTCTGACCTTTTCATGTGAACAAGACGCCCTCCCCTCTTCAGAGCAGGGGGTGCCTGGTTTAATGCTCGGGTTCTCACTTTGACTTCCATTGTGCTTGGGTGCTCCCGAGCAACCCAAAGTGTTTTACTCGAGCACCTGAGCACTTTGGTGCTCGACCAACACAACTCAACCAAGTGTCCTGATTGAGTATTGGGTAGATGGTGACTACAAGGCCTCTATGTCCCCTCCGGACCCAACTTCCCTCTTCACACACCTCTGCCCCCTCTAGTCTCCCCTGTTACCCTCCAACCACCTCTGTTACCTCCAGTCTCCTCTGTTCTCCTACAAACACCTCGGTCGCCACCATAGTCTTCTGTTCTCTCTATACTCCTCTGTCCTCTCCAGCATTCTTTGCCCTCTCCAGTCTCCTCTGTCCTGTTTCAGACTCTACTCTGCCCTCTAGACTCCTCTGTTACTCCAGACACCTTTCATTTTCCATCAGAAGGCTCAGGGTTGAGGAATGCTCTCTTGATGCTGTTGGTGAAGTGCATTACTTTTTGTTCTACTAACAGCTTTTCACAGGTAGTGAAATGGTTGAATAATTACATCTCACCGAGACCTCTCCATGTTGGAGGGAAGTGACATTGCTTATTCCCATTGGTCACATTCCATCCATGAACACATCTTACTGCAGCTAGATATTTGATCTGCTCCATCTCCTATAATTAAAGATGGGTGAATCAATTTTATAGAATCAGAATTCAACCAAAATCTTCGGTAATTCGGACACAATCTTCAGTATTTTTAACAATAAAATGTTCTTTCTTTTAATGATTATGTTGTTGCCTTTCCACATCCATTTTTTGTAACTCTTTACAACTTTCCAGATGTCTCCCATTTTTTCCCAGGACTGTAATATGTGCCTTTTATCATTGAGAACATGTGTAGCGCATAATGTGCCTCACCTGCTGTGTTTCTATGGGGAGACGCGGGAGCGCATGATGATTGAAGAGCTTAAGTACCCCATAGGTGGAAAGCATAACTACTGTTTTATTTCGACCATTATGTAAATTAAAATAGTTCCCCGTTTCTCCAGATAATCAAAACACGGAGGGGCCGCGCTCTTTAAAATTCCGAGACAGTGATATTGTAAAATATTCTGCACACTCAGCTGACTTTACGAGATTTTTATTCTCACTTGAAGAGCCAAAAGTAATACCTTTCCCTCCGCTACCAAATTGGCGTAAATGCTCGTGATGGCGGCACTAATGTAGAAATGGCAGTGATGTACTGAAATAGTTTTCTTACCATTCGAGGGAATGATTCATTCAACAGAAAGGGAATATTCAAATGAAATACTAGACGCCATTAATGGCGCATTAACATCCTCTTGCTCGCACCAATCAAGCGCTAGACCTAGTTAAAGATGACATGCATCATATGACCAAAGGAAATGGCAAAGGCAATTAGCATAGATTTGTTATCTGCCATTGGTTACCTAATCTTTTTTTCATGACTACAACATAGAAGACTGCAGAACGTACGTTGGAGCAGCCCCTCATCCCTGACAGTCGCAGCAATGTCATTTGCATACAATCTTCATCACAGACCGCGCAGTGCAGACGCCTCACCCTGGATTTTATTCATGCAGCTTTTGGAGATTTTATTATTACAGGGTTTATTTTATGATGGGGTGGGATGTTATCATTATTGTATTTATTGAATAACCCATAGAAAACCTGAGGTCAGAGGCGTAGGGTTCGTGAGCGTGTGGCGTGTGGTGCAATTACAGTACCGAGAGGTGGAGGATGATACTTGAGTATACAGTAGAAATGGTGATTTAATGAAGGTTTTGCTACTTGCCCTGTGCCTAATGATCCACTGGGTTAGACGGAACAGCACCAGGTGGAATGATGCAGTACCAGAAGAGACATCAGCTGGAAGTGTCCTGAATGTGATTCAAAAATTCAAAAATTCATTGAGATGTTGGCAAGCGGTCTTTTATCGTAGTGCAGGGGTAAGCAACCTCCAGCACACCAGCTGTTGTGAAACTAGAACTCTCAGCATTCTCCATTCATTTCTATGGGAGTTCTGAGAACATCAGAGCAAGTGTGTCTGCTGGGAGTGGTAGTTCTTCTAGTGTGTTTCCATGCTTATGAAGATTCTCAATGAATCCAACCACCTTTTACTTGTAAGAACTGTCGATGCAATCTCACAATCTTCATCTAGTTAAGCCGATAACACTTTTTGACGAAACTTCCATCCCAAACTCCTCCATCAGAATGCAGGCACATAGAACGTGACATCAGAAGAAAATAAAGTAAGGGATGGGTTGAAATCTAACTTGTTGGCACGTTTAACCCCTTTTACAGATTATTTACAGTTTGTCAACAGTTCCCATTAATTTTTTTTTATCAGATCAGTCCAAATCCCAGCACCCTCCGCCAGTCAGCTGTTTGAGGAAGGATGTGGTGCTCCAGTGAGGTCACGTACATTGGTCACATATCCTAGGTGCAAGAGAATAGGCCTAAGATGCAATACCAAGCATAGCCGATGTCCAATCTACTAGTAAACCTCAACCTCCCCAAACAGCTGATCATGGGACCCCTGCCGATCAGATATTGATGGCCCATCCTGAGGATAGCTCATCATTATTAAACACTCGGAAAACCCCTTTGACTCATCAGTCACTATCTCTAATCATCTGGGTAGCATCTTTGCAGTTGGCTTTGTCATTATAGTTGCATGAATGTAAAGGGATGTGATCACATATCGTCAAGATGCGTCATCACTTTATCATCAGTTGGGGTGTGACCCCGAGTTCTCCCACCAATACAGATATTGAAGGGCATAAAGTTTCACAGATTTTTTCTATGCCCACCTACTTCACAGGAAACTGTAGCAGAGATCTATTCAAGTGGATGGGGTCGACTACAGTTCCCCACACAGCCAGGTGGTCAGAGGCATCGCCATGCAGGAAAAAATTAGTAGAGGAAGCAGTTCTGCATCAGAGGTTGGACCCTAACTGACCATGAAGTGGTAGCATGTCCTAGCAATATCCCAGTCATTGGTCACATAGACTAGGTGCTGCTCAGCCCCATAGAAGTGAAACAGCTGATCAGCGAGGGTCCTGGGTCCCCCACAGATCATATACTGATGACTAGAGATGAGCGAATTTTTCAAAAATTAGATTCACAGTTTTTTGGGGAAAATTTGGTTTGATCCGAATATAGAAGCACACTTCTTTTACACTGTCGCCAGCCGATTCCATATAGATGTAACATAGTAACATAGTAACATAGTACGTAAGGCCGAAAAAAGACATTTGTCATCCTGCAAGTTGATCCAGAGGAAGGCAAACAAAACCCTGTGAGGTAGAAGCCAATTTTCCCCACTTTAGGGGAATAAAAAATTCCTTCCCGACTCCAATCAGGCAATCAGAATAACTCCCTGGATCAACGACCCCTCTCTAGTAGCTATAGCCTGTAATATTATTACGCTCCAGAAATACATCCAGGCCCCTCTTGAATTCCTTTATTGTACTCACCATCACCACCTCCTCAGGCAGAGAGCTCCATAGTCTCACTGCTCTTACTGTAAAGAATCCTCTTCTATGTTTGTGTACAAACCTTCTTTCCTCCAGACGCAGAGGATGTCGCCTCGTCACAGTCACAGTCCTGGGGATAAATAGATGATGGGATAGATCTCTGTACTGACCCCTGATATATTTATACATAGTAATTAGATCACCCCTCAGTCGTCTTTTTTCTAAAGTGAATAACCCTAATGCTGATAATATTTCAGGGTCCTGTAGTTGCTCCATTCCAGTTATTACTTTAGTTGCCCTCCTCTGGACCCTCTCCAGCTCTGCTATGTCTGACTTGTTCTACAGAACCTGTTCTATTTAACGCTTATACAAGTAGAGTCCCCCGACAGAGTGGAGAGTGTGTCAGTATAGTTGAGCAGGCACCTGGATGTTCGGGTTCGACGAGTTCGGCCGAACTTGAAAAAAAAGTTTGGGTTCGGGACCCGAACTTGACCCGAACTTGACCCCGAACCCCATTGAAGTCAATGGGGACCCGAACTTTTGGGTACTAAAATGGCTTTAAAATAGTCCTGGAAAGGGCTAGAGGGCTGCAAAAGGCATCAAAATGTGCTTAAGAGCATGGCAAGTGTTCTGCAAACAAATGTGGATAGGGAAATGACTTAAAATAACATAAAATACTGAAAAATTAAAAATAACAATCTGGATCTAGGAGTAGGAGGTTGAGGAGGCGGTGGATGGGTTGATGTGGCGGTGTAGGTGGAAGTGGCGGTGAAGGAGGAATAGGTAGCCAACACTGATTTGTGTTATTTTTTATTTCTAAATTGGGACATATAACAAAATAAAACTAAGAATAAGTGCACTTGAGTACAAGAATGGATGGTTGAGGCTTGTATAAATGTCTATTCTGTACAAGGTACGGGCAAGTCCTGTGTGATCCATGCCTGGTTCATTGTACTAAACGTAAGCTTGTCCACATTGGCTGCGGCCTGTGATAATGCTCTCTGCCGTGCTAAACACACGTTCACACTATACACTGGCTGCAGGGCAGGTCAGCACCTCCAAGGCTGACAAAGCTTTTCCACATGTCGGCCATGCTAACCCTGCCTTCTCAGGTGCTGGCGGTGCCCCAGCTGCATTGGAGACCTCTTCCTCCTCCTCTGCCTTCGCCTTGTGCTTCCACTGTGCCCCCGCTGTCAGGTGGGAATGCCATCAGCAGCGTGCACTTGTAGTCGCGCATCTTCCGATCAGTAACATATGTTTTCACTAAATTTAGTTCCCTGTCAGAAATGCAGAGCAGGGGTTCATTCACGGCAAAAGGGGGTTCATGTCACCCAGCAACAGAACAGAGGATTTTGAGAGATTTAGGCCCCTGTCACCCAGGCACAGCAGGGGTTTGTATACGCCAACAATTGTAAAATGACACCCGACAATTGAAAATAAGAATTTTTTCAATTTAGGGCACTAAAATTGGCACTTTTTTGCATTAAAATGTCTCTAAAATAGTCCTTGAAAAGGCTAGAGGGATGTAAAAGGCAGTAAAATGTGCTTAAGAGCATGGCAACTGCTCTGCAAACAAATGTGGATAGGGAAATAACTTATAATGAAATTAAATAACTAAAAATTACAAATTATTAACCTGCAACTCAGAGAAGGAGGTGGAAATGGAGTCGAAGGTTGAGGAGGCGGTGAAAGTGGTGTTGTAGGTGGAGGCAGCAATGGAGGAGGAGGAGGTAGCCAACAATGTTTTTTTTTTAAATTTTATTGGGGTAGGTAGCCCCCAAAATATTGGAACAAATAAAAAAAAAGAAAACAAAGAATCATTGCACTTGACTTGAGTACAAGAATGTATGTTTGATGGTGGTATAAATGTCTATTCTGCACAAGGTACAGACAAGTCCTGTGGGATCCAAGCCTGGTTCATTTTAATGTACGTGAGCTTGTCCATGTTGGCTGTGGACAGACGGCTGCGTCTGTCTGTAATGACGCCTCCTGCCGTGCTAAATACACGTTCAGAGAGTACACTGGCTGCAGGACAGGCCAGCACCTCCAGGGCATACAGGGCAAGTTCTGGCCATGTGGACAATTTGGAGACCCAGAAGTTGAATAGGGCAGAACCATCAGTCAGTACGTGTAGTCGTGTGCACAGGTACTGTTCCACCATGTTATTCAAATGCTGCCTCCTGCTAACACGCTCCATATCAGCAGTTGGGGCCGGTTGTTGCGGCGAGGTGACAAAGCTTTTCCACATGTCGGCCATGCTAACCCTGCCTTCTGAGGTGCTGGCGCTGAAACAGCTGCGTTGGTGACCTGTTCCTCCTCCCCTGCCTTCTCCTTGTGCTTCCACTTGTCCCCCAGCATCAGTCGGCAATGCTCTCAGGAGCACGTCTACCAGCGTGCGCCTTTAGTCATGCATCTTCCGATCACACTCCAGTGAGGGAATTAAGGACGGCCTGTCCCACAAACACATTCGTTTCAGAACGGCCTGCTGACGTTTACCCCGTGCTGTGCTGAAGTTGGTGGTGAAGGTCTGTCGCTGACCGGATGAGGAGGTGGTAGAAGAGGAGGAGGAAGCCGAGTAGGAAGAGGAGGCAAAGAATGATGCCCTGCGATCCTTGGCGGCGGAAGGACGTGCGCCAAACAGCTCTCCGCCTGGGGCCCAGCCGCCACTACATTTACCCAGTGTGCAGTTAGGGAGATATAGTGTTCCTGGCCTGGCTAGGTGGGAATTTACGCTTTCTCTCAATGGTTTGTGACATGGATAGCTGAACGCTTCCGTGTGACATGGTGGAGATGCTTGGTGACGGAGGTGGTGTTGTGGTGGCACAACCTCTGTTTGCTGGGCGGCAGGTGCCAACGTTCCTCCAGGGGCGGAGGAAGAGGCCGAGGCAGCAGCAGAAGAGGGAGCAGGAGGGGCCTGAGCCCTTTCTTGGTTTTGAAGGTGCTTACTCCACTGCAGCCCGTGTCTCGCATGTAGATGCCTGGCCATGCAGGTTGTGCTAAGGTTTAGAACGTTAATGCCTCGCTTCAGGCTATGATGGCACAGAGTGCAAACCACTCAGTCCTGTCGTCAGCACATTATGTGAAGAAGTGCCACGCCAGGGAACTCCTTGAAGCTGCCTTTGGTGTGCTCGGTCCCTGGTGACGGTGGCCAGTAGCAGACAGACTCTCTTGGCAGCGGGTGTTCTGCTTTTGCCCACTGCTCCCGCTTTTGCTATGCTGTTGGCTCGGTCTCACCACTGCCTTTTCCTCCGAACTCTGAAAGTCAGTGGCACGACCTTCATTCCATGTGGGGTCTAGGACCTCATCGTCCCCTTCATCGTCTTCCACCCAGTCTTCCGCCCTGACCTCCTTTTCGGTCTGCACAATGCAGAAAGACGCAGCAGTTGGCACCTGTGTTTCGTCATCATCAGAGACGTGCTGAGGTGGTATTCCCATGTCCTCATCAGGAAACATAAGTGGTTGTGTCTTCAAACAGCATAAGAGACTGCTGCATGACGAGGCTCAGACAGGTTCCCCGATATGCAGGGGGGTGATGTGACAGACTGATGGGCATTGGTTTCATACACCACCTGTGCGCTTTCTGCAGAAGACTGGGTGGGAGATAATGTGAACGTGCTGGATCCACTATCGGCCACCCAATTGACTAGCGCCTGTACTTGCTCAGGCCTTACCATCCTTAGATCGGCATTAGGCCCGACCAAATATCGCTGTAGATTCTGACGGCTACTGGGACCTGAGGTAGTAGGTTCAGTAGGAAGTGAAATCCGTATTTCTGGCCTAAATGTGACAGTCACTTATGCATGTGTAATCCCAGATGTGCAGTATATGAGAGGGTTTTTTCACCCCAGTAAGCACATTTTTTTATTTCTGGCCTAAATGTGACAGTCACTTATGCACGTCTTATCCAGGTGTGCAGTATATTAGAGGGTTTTTTCACCACAGTATGCCAAAGCCGTATTTCTGGCCTAAATGTGACAGTCACTTTTACTTGTTTAATCCTAGATGTACAGTATATTAGAGGGTTTTTTCACCCCAGTAACCGAAAAGCCATATTTCTAACCTAAATGTGACAGTCACTCATGCACGTGTAATCCCAGATGTGCAGTATATTAGAGGGTTTTTTCACCCCAGTAACCAAAAAGCTGTATTTCTGGCCTAAATGTGACACTCACTTATGCACGTGTAATCCCAGATGTGCACTATATTTAACAGATGTATTTTTTTTAACCCCAGTAAGCAAAAAGCTGTATTTCTGGATTTGCAGACATGCAGATAGCCTGTGCTGGTGCACTATCGTTGCATAACATGGCTGCCGATTATGTATTGATATTGACTAACTGAAGAAAAAAAAGTTAGTTTTCAGCAGTAGTTGGATCAGGGCAGGCTTAAAAAAATTGTTCACTGCACCCACAAAACACATTTGCTGTAGATCGCTGAGTACAAAAAACTGTTCTTGATAAGATTTCTCCCTGATCTCTTCCTCACAGCAGCTGCAACCTCTCCCTACACTAATCCAAGCAGAGTGACGGGCGGCGCTACGTGACTCCAGCTTAAATAGAGGCTGGGTCACATGCTGCAGTTGGCCAATCACAGCCATGCCAATAGTAGGCATGGCTGTGATGGCCTTTTGGGGCAAGTAGTATGACGCTTGTTGATTGGCTGCTTTGCAGGCTTTCAAAAAGCGCCATAAAAATTGACGAACACCGAACCCGAACCCAAACTTTTACGTAAATGTTCGGGTTCGGGTCCGGGTGTCGAAAACCCTAAAGTTTGGTATGAACCCGAACTTTACAGTTCGAGTTCGCTCAACTCTATGTGTCAGCAGTAAGTTTGTGTTGACTTCACTGATTATTTTGCCCTTCCTCTGATCCGTCAGAACAATAACCCCCAAAAATCGGATCCTGTCTGTGGAGGATACGCCTTCACTCGGTCAGCATTTCCTCAATAATCCATCAGTATTGCTAAGGCCAAAAAAAACAGGAGTGGATCCAAAACAGAGATGACACGTGAATGGAATATTTGCATGTCTTCTGTGTTTTGTACCCACTCCTGCTTTTGGCTACCAAATCATAAGCTAAATCTGATTGGACCATACGGGCCTTATAGCTGCTACACAGACAATATTCGTTTTGCATCTAATTTTTCTCTCCTTCTGACAGATCAGAAGAAAGGTCAAATAAATGATGATGTCAGCCAGGCCAAAAGCCAAAATAGAGGCCCAGTCATGAAGTGGGGAGGTTAGGAACAGCATGAGAAGTCCACAGAGTGGACCTATGATATAGTGGTGAGGTGGAAGCAGCATGAGGAGACTACAGAGTGTCCCAATGACAGGGTATGAAGGTGGAAGCAGTATGACGAGGCCACCGAGTGGCACAATGACAGAGTATGGAGGTGGCAGCATCAGTAGAAGGCTACCGAGTGGCACAATGACAGAGTCTGGAGTTGGCAGCATCAGGAGAAGGCCACCGAGTGGCACAATGACAGAGTCTAGAGTTGGCAGCAGTATGAGGAGGCCACCAAGTGCCACAATGACAAAGTCTGTAAGTGACGGCATCAGGAAAAGGCCACCAGATAGCACAATGACAGAGTCTGGAGTTGGCAGCATCAGAAGAAGGCCACTGAGTGGCACAATGACAGAGTCTGGGGTTGGCAGCATCAGAAGAAAGCCACCGAGAGACACAATGACAGAGTATGGAGGTGGTAGCAGTATAAGGAGGCCACCAAGTGGCAAAATGACAAAGTTTGGAGTTGACAGCAGTATGAGGAGGCCACCGAGTGCCACAATGACACAGTCTGGAGGTGGAGGCAGTAGCAGAATCGGGAGAAGGCCACTGAGTGGCACAATGACAGCGTCTGGAGTTGGCAGCATCAGGAGGTCACCGAGTGGCACAATGACAGAGTCTTGAGGTGGCAGCAGTATGAGGAGGCCACTGAGTGGCACAATGACAGAGTCTGGAGGTGGCGGCAGCAGAATCAGGAGAAGGCCACCGGATTGCACAATGACAGAGTCTGGAGGTGGCAGCATCAGGAGAAGGCCACCGAGTGGCACAATGACAGAGTCTGGAGTCGGCAGCAGTATGCGGAGAAACAAGTCTCTTTTATCAAAGTGTTGGTGTGACACCATGGATGATCTAGTCTGAAGCATCAGAAATTGGTGGTTGATCCACGCCTGATTCATCTTGAGTTCTTGACAAAGGTCAGACTCTCCACATTTTGGGTGGACAGGCGAGTTATCATTGGGGTAACTATGGTCCCTGCCGCACTAAAAACCCACTCTGATGCCACAAAACTGGCCAGGCAGGACAGCTTTTCCAGGGCAAACTCTGCTAGTTGTGGCCACAAATCCAGTTTGGCTCCCCAGTAGTCCAGCGGATTTTCAATGTGGCTTGGCAGGGTACTGTCCAAGTATGCCACCACCTGCTGGTTCAGGTCCTGCTCCAGGTCTAGCGGCTGCTGCTGGTGAGTAGTTTATTCACTATGTGGGTGAAGAAAGCTACTCATCAGCGACTGTAGATTCAGGCTGCTGTTGATGGAGATCGTACTGCTCCTGCCATCACACCCATCCCAGCAGCCATGGCAGTGGAACGTCAGACCTGCGAGAGGATGGATGATGGCGCAGATAGGTAGTGGCCAACTGACTACATAGGATGTCCCTGTAGTAGTTCAGTTTGTCCTCCCTTTCGGTGGGTTTAAAAAAGGCCCACATTCTGGACCGGTAGCGAGGGTCCAACAAGGTGGAGAGCCAGAAGTCATCCCTCTGCCGAATGTTGACAATTCAGCTGTCACTACACAAGCAAGTTAGCATGCATCGTGCTATTTTTTCAAGTGACTCGGATGGACTCCTGACTCCATCTCCACTGCATACTGCCACGGTGTCCGGGTCCTCTGTCTCATCTTCCTCATCGCCCTGTAGCTCCTCTGGCTGCTCCTGCTCCTCCTCTCCTGTCAGCTGAGTAGAAAAATCACCCATTTGGCTACACATTGCCTGTGCTTGAAAGTCCTCCTCCCCCTCCTCCTCCCCCTCCAATTCAGCCCCCACAGCGCTCATGTGGCCGTGAGATCAAGGCACCACATCTCCAGACCCCTGACAAGCCATAGTTACCAGCATCAGTTCCAGGACATGAAGCAGTGGAATGACGTTGTTTATTCCGTAGTCCTGGTGACTGACAAATAACGTGGCCTCCTCAAAGGGCCTCAGCAAACAGCAGGTGTCACGTATGAGCTGCCACTGGCTGACATCGAAGTTACACAGTGGAGTACTCCTGTCCGCTTGCATCATCAAAAAATTGTTGATGGCATTTCTCTGTTTGTATTGTCGGTCCAACATACGGAGGGTGGAATTCCAACGGGTTGAAACGTCGAATATCAGCCTATGTTGGGGGATGCCAATCTGCAGCTCAAGGAGGGTGTGCTTTGCAGTTTATGAGTGGCTGAAGTGCATACAAAGTTTCCTGCCCATTTTTAGGATGTCTTGCAGATGAGCGGAAGACTTCAGGAACCGCTTGACAACCAGATTGAACACGTGAGCCATGCAGGGCACATGGCTCAGCCTTCCTTAACGCAGCGCCGACACCATGTTCTTCCCATTGTCGGTCAGCATGGTTCCGATTTTCAGTTGAAGCGGAGAAAGCCAGGATTCAATTTCTTAAAGCATCACACGGAGCAGTTCCTCCCCTGTGTGACTCAGTTCGCCAAGGCAAACTAGGTGCAGAACAGCGTGACACCGCTGAGCCCTGCACATGTGGTATGCTGGAGGGTCACTGTGACTTGTCCCTGCAGTGGAGGTTGAGGACACGGTGGAGGATGAGAAGGCAGAGGCAGACATTGCTGCAGGACCAACGGTGTGACAAAGTGGAGGCGGAAGCGGCGTGACCTGGCCAAGTTTCTGGTGTGGCTGTGCAGGAACCACATTCACGCAGTGGGCCATAAAGGACGTGTACTGTCCCTGAACATTGTTACAGCTCCACACATTGGCGCTGCCGTGCACTTTGGCTGACACCGACAGGCTCAAGGACTGGTCCACCTTCTGTTCGACATACAGTACAGACCAAAAGTTTGGACACACCTTCTCATTCAAAGAGTTTTCTTTATTTTCATGACTATGAAAATTGTAGATTCACACTGAAGGCATCAAAACTATGAATTAACACGTGTTAAGGCTGGCCGCAGGCTAGCCTGGATTTGTGGGAGG
The DNA here is from genome assembly GCF_905171765.1 of Bufo bufo. NCBI lineage: Eukaryota > Metazoa > Chordata > Amphibia > Anura > Bufonidae > Bufo > Bufo bufo. The sequence continues at coordinate 223,444,925 of NC_053396.1, forward strand.
GGCCGGTACCTGTCTTAAGCAGTATGGCTCTCCCAGGCAGCACGTCGGCATTCGGACGTCTGCTACTTCCGGGTGTGACGTCATCAGCAAGCGTCCTGCACGAGTCGGATTTCAGAGAAGCCGGGTGTACCTTTCCCTTCAGTCTGCAAGCTGTTCAGGTCGTTTTCCAAGATAACTGGTTTGTTTGGGGAGCGTGGCCACGTGGAGGAGGGTAGGAGGGTGTGTAGAGAGGGGGAAGTGTGCCGGAGGATCGCTTCTCCTCACTGCGTTCAGGCACATGCAATTCAAGTTTTGGCACCAATGGGCAGCATTGTCACATAGTTGGAGCTCATTGCCTGTCTCAGCATAACCTGTATCCAAGTTCATACAGGGGCTGCGAGTCATCTGGGCTCAGCAGGTTAAACTCTGGCAGCTGGGTCCTGGTGCCATTACTGAGTTGATTACTTACAAAGTTGCTGCTTGTGCACATGTTTGACACTCATCACATACACTACATACATACCTTAGACACATAGTTCGCACATCAGGCAGTTTGACGATAAAAAAAAAAAAAAAAAAAAAAAAAAGGGTACAAGTGGATTGTTAAATAAAGTTAAAAAAAAAAAAAAAAAAACTTTATCCACCAAGCTTCATCCATACACCTCTAGCACAGGTTCATCCGCCAATAAAGCTACACGCTCGCACGACATACACACCCTGTTTCATCTCGTAGACTAGTGTCATACGTCATACGGTCTGTTTTCCACAAATCCTATACTTACATACATCACCTACCACGTCTGTAGGTTCTTTAGCCCGCAGTATTAGTTTTAATTAATCTGCCACGTCACAGATTCACACAAACTCGGGCTCGCTTCATACGTCAGTGGAAACAACTATCATACTCCCTGTCAGCCTCGCAGGCTTTTCGTTCAATCGTTTCACGCTGCTTACTTACAAAGTTGCTGCTTGTGCACATGTTTGACACTCATCACATACACTACATACATACCTTAGACGCATAGTTCGCACATCAGGCAGTTTGATGAAAAAAAAAAAAAAAAAAAAAAGGGGTACAAGTGGATTGTTAAATAAAGTTAAAAAAAAAAAAAAAAAGAGTGGGTTGTTCAAATGAAAAAAAAAAAAAAAAAAGTGTACAAGTGGATTGTTAAATAAAAAAAAAAAAAAAAACTTTATCCACCAAGCTTCATCCATACACCTCTAGCATAGGTACATCCGCCAATACAGCTACACGCTCGCACGACATACACACCCCGTTTCATCTCGTAGACTAGTGTCATACGTCATACGGTCTGTTTTCCACAAATCCTATACTTACATACATCACCTACCACGTCTGTAGGTTCTTTAGCCCGCGGTATTCGTTTTTAATTAATCTGCCACGTCACAGATTCACACAAACTCGGGCTCGCTTCATACGTCAGTGGAAACGACTATCATACTCCCTGTCAGCCTCGAAGGCTTTTCGTTCAATCGTTTCACGCTGCTGGGGGGGGGGAAGGGGAGGGGCTTAGATTCCGTCATTTTGTTTGTCAGCTTACGGGCAGCAGGTCGTAGGGTTAACAGGTTGTTTTTTTTTTTTTTATTGTTGTTGTTTTGTGGTGTTGTTGTGTTGTTTGCAGTGGTCTACGCCATCTGCAACTTCAGCCAGTGCAGGCTCCTGCATGTCTGTGCCACATGTTTTAGGGCACATCCGGTCACGGTCTGCACATTGAAGCCGGCGTGACTGAGCCGGGTGAATGTGGAGGTACTAGACCAGCTGCTGCAGCTTCATCCGGTTCAGCCGTTCCGTACATTCCTGGTGGAAGGGTTTTCACGGGGGTTTCACACTGGGCTCATCAACCTGCCCCAGCAGACTCATGAATGCCCCAACTTGCAGTCGGCTTCTAAACATGCTGGTCTGGTGGATTCACTCTTGGCAGTTGAGCTGGACAAGGGTTTCATCATTGTCCTTTCCAGTCCCCTCCTTTCTGCACTTGGAGGGTGAGCCCGGTGGGGGTGGTGCAGGGAAAATATTCCAATAAATTTGTTTGATTCATGATTTGTCTGCTACACATTCTTCCCACGTTCCTAGTCTCAACTCGTTGATTCCGTCCGAGGAATTTTCCTTGAAGTATACTTCCGTAGACCAGGCTATCCAGGTCATTCTTCAGACAGGCATGGGGGCTTGGCTGTCCAAAGCAGATGTCTCTGATGCATTCAAACTGCTGTCCATTAGCCCATCTCTCTGGCAGTGGCATGGCATCAAATGGAGAGATGCGTACTATTCGCCACCAAGTTGACGTTGGTTCCTAGAGCAGCCCCAGTCTGTTGACAGGTTAGCGCAGGCACTGGAATGGATTTTGTTGGAACAGGGTTGCCAGAATGTCATTCACTACCTGGATGATTTTCTGTTGATCGAAGAACCCTCACAGGCACCTGTTGACTTGCAGGTCTTCAAGGTGTTAAACATTCCAGTGGCCGAACACAAAACAGAAGGGCCTGCGCAGGTTGTCACGTTCTTGGGGATCTCTCTGGATTCACGTGCCATGTCAGCCAGTCTGCCACAAGACAAACTCGACATAATCAAATCAGGTGTCCGTTCCTTGCCCATGTCTCAGGTTTGCACCAAGAGAGAATTGCAGTCTCTGTTGGGCATGTTATACTTTGCCATGAGGATCATTCCTCAGGGTAGATCATTCATTTCAAGATTGCTAGTCTTATCACAACAGACCAGTGATTTGGACGCATCAGTGCATCTTAATGCGAACGCCCGAGCAGATCTGTTCATGTGGGACAGATTTCTCAAAGGGTGGAACGGCATTTCCATGGTGATTCCGAGGGCCACTTCTGATTCTCCACACGTATTTTCAGACGCGGCTGCCTCGGCAGGTTTCGCGGCCATATTTGGCTCACATTGGTGCGCCGGCTCATGGCCCACACACGTGCTACAGTTGCCGGGGTTTTTTCAGATGTCGGCATTGTTCGAGATCTATCCTATCGTAGCAGCTGCTATAGTCTGGGGGCATAGGTGGTCGGGTCACACGGTGGTTTTCCACACTGACAACATGGCGACCGCAGAGATCATTAACAAGGGCAGATCTAAATCGTTACTCATCAGGTAGATTGACCTGGATAGCTCTGGAACAGGGGTTTCATTTCATGCCCTGTTTTTGGACGGGGTCAGCAACGTTGCAGCTGATGCTTTATCTCGTTTTGATTTTATCGCTTTTTCTTACAGAACCCAGAAGCAGACCCAGTGGGCACCCCGGTACCGGACTGGCGGCTGCTGGTCTTGGATTAGACTCTCTGATTGGGGTCGCCAGTTCACTCATTACCAAGTCTTTGTCGGCCAGTACGTTGCGGTCGTACCGCCGAGCGTGGGTGGTTTTTCGAACTTTAGTTGGCATATCCTAGAGGTGACACAGGTCAGGTCAAGTATATGGTGGCTTTCGTGTCTTATTGTCATTCGGTATTGGCTTTATCCTACAACACCATTAGGCTATATTTGGCTGGGGTGCAGCATTTTTTTGGCACTTCAAGAGCCAGACAGACTCTCTATATTTTCAGCTCACCCGATCAAGGCCATCCTCAGAGGCATTCAAAAAAGCCAGGTCACGGTCAAGTTGGTCCATCGACCTATTAAGGGGGACACGTTTCATAGCCTGTCGGAAGTTCTCACATTGTCACCATTCGGAGTCCTTCCCAGCCTGGTGATCAAGGCGGCGATGTACTTGGCGTTTTACAGGTTTTTAAGACCAGGTGAAGTGACACAGGCCAGACAAGGGGCGGTGGCTCTCCGCAAGGGAGATTTAGTCAGGATGGGCAGTAACTCATTTGCAGTTGCCTCACAACAGAACAAGGCAGGTAGGTCCCGGCCATGTAGTTAAGTTCTTCCAGACCACAAACGCATAGTGTCCAGTGACAGTCTTGGACAACCTCTTGCTGGCCCTCAGTCTTCACAGCCCCACCGACCCATTACTTCCATTCCCTGTTGGTCCACTGACGTCCAGCCAGTTCATCAAACATATTCGCATCCTGTTGACCAGTGTAGGATTGAATCCGGCTCAATTCTCAGGGCATTCTTTCCGCATCGGTGCGGCATCCGCAGCGTCCAAGCATGGAGTCCCTGTGCATATCATTAAACACTTGGGGCGCTGGCACTCGGGGTGCTTTGTACGGTATATCCCGGAGCCACAAGCGGAGCTGGTCCAAGCATTCAGTACATTGGCAGAGTAGCACCTCAGGCCAATCCTTCCCTCACTGGTGGGTTTTGCCCCCTTTTTCAGGCATACCGACCTAGTGAGGCCAAGGCACACCTCAGGCCAATTAGGTAGGGGGGTGGTGGTTGGGCATCTTCCACTCGTTTAGGTCCTGACCACAAGTGTTAAGGCTGGCCGCAGGCTAGCCTGGATTTGTGGGAGGGGCCGGTACCTGTCTTAAGCAGTCTGGCTCTCCCAGGCAGCACGTCGGCATTCGGACGTCCCCTGCCCACCCATTCCCATTCTTCATTCAGTCATTCAACCATCACATTCAGGGTATGCCCCCTTTTTCAGGCATACCGACCTAGTGAGGCCAAGGCACACCTCAGGCCAATTAGGTAGGGGGGTGGTGGTTGGGCATCTTCCACTCGTTTAGGTCCTGACCACAAATATGGAATTATATTCATAACAAACAAGTGTGAAACAACTGAAAATATGTCATATTCTAGGTTCTTCAAAGTAGCCATTTTTTGCTTTGATTACTGCTTTGCACATTCTTGGCATTCTCTTCATGAGCTTCAAGAGGTAGTCCCCTGAAATGGTTTTCACTTCACAGGTGTGCCCTGTCTGGTTTAATAAGTGGGATTTCTTGCCTTATAAATGGGGTTGGGACCATCAGTTGCGTTGAGGAGAAGTCAGGTGGATACACAGCTGATAGTCCTACTGAATAGACTGTTAGAATTTGTATTATGGCAAGAAAAAAGCAGCTAAGTAAAGAAAAACGAGTGGCCATCATTACTTTAAGAAATGAAGGTCAGTCAGTCAGCCGAAAAATTTGAAAGTAAGGGCTATTTGACCATGAAGGAGAGTGATGGGGTGCTGCGCCAGATGACCTGGCCTCCACAGTCACCGGACCTGAACCCAATCCAGATGGTTTGGGGTGAGCTGGACCGCAGAGTGAAGGCAAAAGGGCCAACAAGTGCTAAGCATCTCTGGGAACTCCTTCAAGACTGTTGGAAGACCATTTCAGGGGACTACCTCTTGAAGCTCATCAAGAGAATGCCAAGAGAATGCAAAGCAGTAATCAAAGCAAAAGGTGGCTACTTTGAAGAACCTAGAATATTACATATTTTCAGTTGTTTCACACTTGTTTGTTATGTATATAATTCCACATGTGTTAATTCATAGTTTTGATGCCTTCATAGTCATGAAAATAAAGAAAACTCTTTGAATGAGAAGGTGTGTCCAAACTTTTGGTCTGTACTGTATTTGTGCAGGACTGGTACTGCCTTTTTCGCAAAGAAATGACGGCTTGGGACTCTCCACCTCGGCTTTGCACAAGCCATCAGTTCTCTGAAAGGTGTAGAGTCCACCACTTAGAAAGGGAGGGACTGCAGCACCAGCAACTTGGACAGGAGCACGTTCAGCTTCTGCACCGTTGGATGAGTGCACGCATACTGCTGTCTCTTGGCAATCTTGGCAATCTCTTGGGAATGACATACAGCTCTATTCGGCTGAGGTGGTGGAGCCTTGACTGGCTGAAACCGGGTGTGTGCCAATGGGTTATGCAGTGGTAGCTGCAGCAGGCTGGACCACCACATCGGAGCCACGGTTCTCCCAGGCCACTGCATGTTGACGCTGCATATGTTGACGCAGGGCCATAGTGCCAACATTTGTACCCTGCCCACGCTTCACCTTCTGCCCACATATTCTACATGTGGCCACGTTAACCTCCTCTGACAGCTTAATAAAAAACTTCCACACCACCGAGTAGGTGATTTCGCCCCCCCAACAGTCCGCACTGACTAACTGCTACTGCCGCTGCCTCCCTGAACCCCTGCACCACTACTTCCCAGGCAGGTACACTGCTGCGAAGCAGGTGGTCTACCCTGGGCACGTTTGGCTCTCGACCTGAAACTGCTGCCACCCTGCTGACTCCCAGCCATGCTACCACACAGCTGGCTCAGCTGCTGCCTCACAGGCAAGCTGCCACCCTTTTCTCCTGATGATGATGAAGCCCCTTCTGCACCCGTATCCCAAGTGCGATCGGCTTCATCATCATCAAGTAGTGTCTGCACGTCACTGATGTACTCCTCAGCGGTCTCTGGGTCAGGAGCCTGACTGCTCGCAACACAAGCTCCTGCGCCACTGTCCTCATCACTACTTGCCTGCCTAGCGGAGGGAGCGACGGATGTCTCTTCAAGATCTTTGCTGGGAAGTAGCTGATGAGCTGACTGTCCTCTAGCAGCTCATTCTCTCTGTATAGTGGAGCTGAGCCCACAGCATACAATACTTCTGTGGCTGAGGACAGGTGAGGGCACAGGGCCTGCTCCCGGGCCATGCCAACTAAGGGTTGTGTCTGACGAACCCACTGACTCTTGGCTAGGGGTGTCTGATGTAATTTGGGATGACATGGATAACCGAGTTAACCAATCAAGAACCGCTGGGTTGCTGGTCAAGACATGACTGCTAGATGACACTGGGAGCTCAGGCCTCTCGCTGCGACTCCTGCTGCCACGCCCCCTTACTCTGCTGCCACCTCCGCTTGTGCCTGAAACATTCAGGCCTCTACCACTCCTCTGTGCATGGCCTGGCACTTCTCTGCCTGACACACTTGTAGCTTAACTACAGAAATTAAATGGAAATTAAAACACACCTAAAAGCGACAAATATATGTTTCTTTTTGTACTAAAATAGTCCACTAAATGCTTTCACTACAATTAACTGCAGAAATGCACTGAGAATATATTTTTCTTGTTGTACTCAAATACGATCCTATACGCTTTCACCAGAAATAACTGCAAAAGTGAAATGCGTATATATTTTTCTTGTTGTACTGAAATACACCCCTATATGCTTTAAACAGAAATAATTGCAACAGTGCAGTGCATATATATTTTTCTTTTTTTACTGAAATACGCCCCTATACGCTTTCACCAGAAATAACTGCAACAGTGCAGTGCGAATATATTTTGCTTGTTGGACTGAAATAGACCACTATATGCTTTGACCAGAAAAAAATCTAAGAGAGAAGTGCATATCTATTTTTCTTGTAGTTTAGAAATACACCCCTGTACACTTTTAGCAGACATAACTGCACCAAGGCAGTGAGTATATATTTTCCTTTTTTTACTGAAATATTCCCCTATATGCTTTCACCAGAGATAACTGGAACAGTGAAGTGTGTATATATTTTTCTTGTTGTACTCAAATACACCCCTATATGCTTTCAACAGAAATAACTGCTGAAGTGACCTGAGAATATATTTTTCTTGTTGGACTGAAATACACCCCTATACACTTTCACCAGAAATAACTGCAACAGTGCAGTGCGTATCTATTTTTCTTGTTGTACTGAAATACGCCCCTATACACTTTCAACAGAAATAACTGCAGAAGTGAAATGAATATATGTTTTTCTTGTCATACTGAATAAGTTACTAAGATATAAGCCACTAAAGACATTTCAACGTAGCACTTGCAGCCCAATAACAAAAAGCTGAAATGACAGAGCTGTCTAATGGCTATTTGGATCCCCAAAAAATCGTTCCCTGCACTTGTAAATCACTTTCCTATCAATGTCCCTAGCACCTTTTGACGTCTCTCCCTGCACTAAGATGCTGTGAAAGAAATGATTCCTATCTAGGGTTAAGCGAACCCGAACTGTAAAGTTCGAGTTCGTACCGAACTTTAGGATTTTTGGACCTCGGACCCGAACCCGAACATTTCCGTAAAAGTTTGGGTTCGGTGTTCGGCGCTTTCTTGGCGCTTTTTGAAAGGCTGCACAACAGCCAATCAACAAGCGCCATACTACTTGCCCCAATAGGCCATCACAGCCATGCCTACTAATGGCATGGCTGTAATTGGCCAGAGAAGCATGTGACCCAGGCTCTATATAAGCTGGAGTCACGTAGCGCCGCCCGTCACTCTGCTGTTACAAGTGTAGGGAGAGGATGCTGCTGGACTTGTATTTCAGGGAGAGTATAGGAGAGAATCTAACTCAGCGATCTACAGACAAATAGTTGTGTGGGTGCAGGGCACTATCGTTCTTCCCTGCCCTGAGCTAATTGATCAAAAAATACTAACTTTTAGAATTCGGTTAGTTAGGTGGGTGGCGGCGGCCATTTTATGCATGCTCAGTGCACCAGCACTGCATCTGAGCTTTTGGGACATTGCAAATCACCATTTTTGGGGGGCAAACCACAACATCTGGATTAGTCAGTGTGCAATTTAAGGTAGAAATACACCCATCATTTTCTGGGGTTTTAAAAACACACTATTTTTTTCAAAAAACAGTATTTTCAAGATCTGCAAGTGTTAAATTCTAGTTTAATATATACAGCTTTCATATTCTGTTAGCAAAAAAATACTTTTTGGGCAATCTACAACATCTGGATTAGTCAGTGTGCAATTTAAAGGGAACCTATCATGTGGATATTTGATTATAATCTAACTAATTATATACAATCATTAACTACTAAAAAGTGCCTTAGATGTATTCACTTACTGGTGTGACAGATGGTTACCTCATAATATACACACAAAGATGCCACATGCCGCATGCTAATGAGCTGATTTGAGTCCAGCGTGATGTCAGTGAGTCCAGCGTTTTTTTAAATTCAGAGCTATAGCCACTCCCCTGCCCACCTGCTGCTGATTCATATGGAAAATAACTGTCAATCAGCAGCAGGTAGGCGGGGAGAGTCAGGAGCTCATGAATATTCAGGACTCATCATTATCAGCTGGAGCTTTTCAATACAAGATGTTGGCAGATTGACTGGGTCAATTAAAGAAAGTGACCCAGCATTGTGCTAAGAGAATCAGTCACTTATTTATGTTGCCCTTAGTTAGGACACCATGAAACTGGTGACAGGTTCCCTTTAAGGTAGAAATACGCCCATCATTTTCTGGGTTTTGAAAAACACATTTTTTTTCCAAAAACAGTATTTTCCAGATCTGCAAGTGTTAAATTCAAGTTTAATATATACAGCTTTCATATTCTGTTAGCAAAAATAGACTTTTTTGGCAATCTACAACATCTGTATTAGTCAGTGTGCAATTTAAGGTAGAATTTTGCGCGAGTACAAGCGCACGCTGGTAGACGCGCTGCTGGTGGCATTCCCACCTGACAGCGGGGGCACAGTGGAAGCACAAGACGAAGGCAGAGGACGAGGAAGAGGTCGCCAACGCAGCTGGGGCACTGCCAGCACCTCAGAAGGCAGGGTTAGCATGGCCAACATGTGGAAAAGCTTCAGGCCTACAGAGGTTTAGGCCCTCTGAGATACTACCTCTACATACAGGGGTTTGAATTAGGCATTTGAAATACAGCCATTTTGTGCAAAGAAATCTTTAATTGAGGCCTAGTCTGGTTCACGCCGTGTGAGATACACCCTTTACATACTGTCGTTCTTTTCTACTATTAATTAAACACCCATTAAGGGCAAGATCCTAAATTCGAAAAATATGAGGAGAGCGTCAAATAAGGGACGTGGCCCAGGTCGTGGTGCTGCTGGTGGAGCTCCTGTTGCAGGGAGAGGACGTAATCGATCTGTGCCAGCTACATGCACAAGTGAAACCCCTTCCTCAGATGCGAGTAGGCAACAAAACCTGCAGCGGTATTTGGTCGGGCCTAATGCTGCTCTACGAATGGTGAGGCCTGAACAAGTTCAAGCAATAGTAGATTGGGTTGCTGACAGTAGATCCAGTTCCTTCACATTGTCTCCCACCCAGTCTCCTGCTGAAAGACCACAGTTGGCACCTGCAGCCAATGTCCATCAGTCTTTCACCTCACCCCTTTGCAAATCAGCCATGCAGTCTGAGCCCCAAGTCGTGCAGCAGTCTCTTCTGCTTTTTGATGACTCTGTTAGCAGGGTTTCCCAGGGCCATCCACCTAGCCCTGCCCCAGAAGTGGAAGAGATTGAGTGCACCGATGCCCAACCACTTATTTTTCAAGATGAGTACATGGGAGGACCATCGCAGCACGTCTCGGATGATGACGAAACACAGGTGCCAACTGCTTGGGCTTTCGAAAGTGTGCAGACCGACAAGGAAGTCAAGGGTGAATACTGGGTGGAAGATGATGTGGAGGACGATGAGGTCCTCGACCCCACATGGAATCAAGGTCATGCGAGTGACCGATGTAGGTCGGAGGAAGGGGCGGTGGTCGCACAGAGCCACCAGCACAGCAGAAGAGGGAGCAGGGTGCAAAAGCGGAGCGGCCGTCCACTAGACAGTATGCCTCCTACTGCCCACCGCAGCAAGGGACCGAGCACACCAAAGCCAGCTCCAAGGAGTTCCCTGGCATGGCGGTTCTTCAGACAATGTGCTGACGACAAGACACGAGTGGTTTGCACACTGTGCAATCAGAGCCTGAAGCGAGGCATGAACGTTCTCAACCTGAGCACAACCTGCATGACCAGGCATTTAAGTGCAAATCATGAGCTGCAGTGGAGTAGACACCTCAAAAACCAAGAAAGGTCTCTGGCTCCTCCTGCTTTCTCTTCTGCTGCAGTCGCGGCCTCTTCATCCATCTCTGGAGTGACAGTGCCACCTGGCACCCCGCAAACAGAGGATCTGCCAGCAACACCACCACCTGGGTCACCAAGCATCTCCACATTGTCACACGGAAGCGTTCAGCTCTCCATATCCCAAACGCTGGAGAGGAAGAGGAAGTACCCCCCTACCCACCCGCGATCCCTAGCCCTGAATGTCAGCATTTCTAAATTACTGGCATTTGAAATGCTGTCATTTTTTCTGGTGGAGACGGATAGTTTTAAAGGCCTTATGGCGGTGGCTGTGCCACAGTACGTCGTGCCCAGCCGCCACTACTTTTCAAGGCGAGCCATCCCTTCCCTGCACAACCAAGTAGGGGACAAAATCAGCTGTGCACTGAGCAACGCCATTTGTGGCAAAGTGCACCTGACTACGGATACGTGGACCAGTAAGCACGGTCAGGGCCGTTATATCTCCATAACAGCACACTGGGTAAATGCAGTGGCGGCTGGGCCTGAGGCGGATAGCAGTTTGGCGAATGTCCTTACACCATCAGGATTGCAGGGTGCTTCAATTTGCCTCCTGTTGCTTCCTCCTCCTACTCTGCTTCCTCATCCTCTACCATCTCCTCATCCGGTCAGCGTAACACCTTCACCACCAACTTCAGCACATCCAAGGGTAAACGACAGCAAGCAGTTTTAAAACATCTGTTTGGGGGAAAAACCCCACACCGCGCATGAGCTGTGGACGGACCTTGAACAACAGACCGATGAGTGGTTTGTGCCAGTCAGCCTCAAGCCCGGCCTTGTGGCGTGCGATAATGGGCAAAATCTCGTAGCAGCTCTGGGACTAGCCGATTTGACGCACATCCCTTGCCTGGCGCATGTGCTGAATTTGGTGGTGCAGAGATTCTTTAAAAATTACCCTGTCATGTCAGAGCTGCTGCATAAAGTGCGGGCCGTCTGTGCGCGCTTCCGGCATTCTCACCCTGCTGCTGCTCGCCAGTCATCGCTGCAGCGTAACTTCGGCCTTCCCGCTCACCGCCTCATATGCAACGTGCCCACAAGGTGGAACTCCACCTTGCACATGCTGGACAGACTGTGCGAGCAGCAGCAGGCGATAGTGGAGTTTCAGCTGCAGAACGCACAGGTGAGTCGCTCGGCGGAACAGCACCACTTCACCACCAATGACTGGGCCTCCATGCGAGACCTGTGTTCCTTATTGCGCTGTTTCGAGTACTCCACCAACATAGCCAGTGCCGATAACGCGTTACTATCCCACTTCTATGCCTCCTTGAAAAAACGCTCCTGGCGATGATGGAAGAGGATGTGGCACAGGAGGAGGAGGAGTAAGAGGGATCATTTCGTAGGGTTTCCAGCCAGTCATTCCCAAGTGGTCCGAGGGTGGGTTCCTGCACCCACAAATGCCAGGTACACAATTGTCCAGCCAGGACACAGTTCTGGAGGATGACGAGGTGGAGGATGAGGAGAAGAAGATAGAGGAGGAGGAACCATGTTCACAGCAGGGTGGCACCCAGACCAGCTCATGGCCATCACTGGTGCGTGGATGGGGGGATACAGAGGACACAGACGATACACCTCCCACAGACGACAGCATTTAGTTGCCTCTGGGCAGCCTGGCACACATGAGTGATTACATGCTGCAGTGTCTCTGCAACGACCGCCGAGTTTCCCACATTCTAACTTGTACTTAATTCCCTCACTGGAGCGTGATCGTAAGATGCGCGAGTACAAGCGCGCGCTGGTAGACGCGCTGCTGGTGGCATTCCCACCTGACAGCGGGGGCACAGTGGAAGCACAAGACGAAGGCAGAGGATGAGGAAGAGGTTGCCAACACAGCTGGGGCACCGCCAGCACCTCAGAAGGCAGGGTTAGCATGGCCGACATGTGGAAAAGCTTTGTCAGCACGCCACAACAACCAGCACCACCAGCTGATATGGAACGTCTTAGCAGGAGGCAGCATTTCACCAACATAGTCGAGCAGTATGTGTGCACACGCCTACACATACTGAATGACAGGTCTGCCCCCTTCAACTTCTGGGTCTCCAAATTGGGCACATGGCCTGAGCTTGCCCTTTACGCCTTGGAGGTGCTGGCCTGCCCTGCAGCCAGTGTATTATCTGAACGTGTGTTTAGCACGGCAGGGGGCATCATCACAGACAAGCACAGCCGCCTGTCCACAGCCAATGTGGACAAGCTCACGTTCATTAAAATGAACCAGGAATGGATCCCTCAGGACTTGTCCATACCTTGTGAAGAATAGACATGTATACCGGCACTAAGCAGACATTTTTATACTGCAGCGCAATTTCTCATGTTTGTATTTTGGATATTTCACACTCTTTTGGAGTGTACCTTAATTTTACAAAATGTAATTAAAACCAAAAACCTGTGTTGGCTATCTCGTCCACCACCACTTCCACCTACTCCGCTACGTCCACCGCCTCCTCAAACTCCTACTCCATATGGAACTCCACCTCATAAATCCATTTTTTTCACTACTTTGTCATTTACATTTTCTGGTGGCATTCACCAATTTTTGGGTGTATAGTACCACTGCTATACCTAGTAGGCTGGTTAAAAAAATTAAATAAAATTGTCTTAACATTTTCGGGTAAAATTCACCAATTTTTGGGTGTATAGTACCACTGCTATACCTAGTAGATCGGTTAACAGAAAAAATATATTTGTCAGTTACATTTGCAGTTGAAATTCAACAATTTTTGGGTGTGAAGTACCACTGCTATAGCTAGTAGACAGGTTAAACAATAAAAAAATTGGTCTCTTACATTTTATGGTAAAATTCTCAATTTTTTGGGTGTGATGTACCACTGCTCTACCTAGTAGGCCGGTTAAAAAATAAAATTATCATTAACATTTTCGGGTGAAATTCACCAATTTTTGTGTGTATAGTGCCACTGCTATACCTAGTATGACGGTTAAAAAAATAAATAAAATTGTCATTAACATTTTCTAATGAAATTAACAAATTTTTGGGTGTATAGTACCACTGCTATACCTAGTAGGCTGGTTAAAAAAACCTAATAAATTGTTATTAACATTTTTGGGTGAAATTCACCAATTTTTGGGTGTATAGTACCACTGCTATACCTAGTAGGCCGGTAAACAAAAAATATATATTTGTCAGTTACATTTTCAGTTGAAATTCAAAAATTTTTGGGTGTGAAGTACCACTGCTATACCTAGTAGACGGGTTAAACAATAAAAACATTTGTCTCTTACATTTTATGGTGAAATTCACTAATTTTTGGTTGTGATGTGCCACTGCTATACCTAGTAGGCCGGTTAACAAAAATAAATAAATTGTCAGTTACATTTTCTGGTGAAATTCAGTAATTTTTTGGTGTGATGTACCACAAAAAATAAAATAAATTGTCATTAACATTTTCGGGTGAAATTCACAAATTTTTGGGTGTATAGTACCACTGCTATATACCTATTACCGGTAAAAAATAAATAAAAATTGTCGGTTACTTTTTATGGTCAAATTCACCAATTTTTGGGTGTAATATACCCCTCCTCTACCTAGTTGACAGCTTAATAAATTTCAATCATTTTTATTTTACATTTTCGGGTGACAATAAACAATTGTTTTCTGTCATAGACCCCTGCTCTACCAAGTAGACAGGTAATTAATTTCTGTAATTTTTCTGTTACATTCTTGGGTTGACATTATACAATTTTAGACGTGAATAAACCCCTGCTCTGCATAGGTGACGGGGAATAAAAATTCTGAAATGCATCTTTATTGATGCGCGCCACCTCCTTTGATTCAGCCGTTAAACTTAAGCAAGTTGTACCACATTTAAGCTTCAATACTTTGTCCCACATTTCCGCTATACTCTTTTCGCCAACATTTGCGCCTCAATAGTTTTTCCCACAATTCCGCTTGACTCTTTTGGCTCACATTTGGGCTTCTGTAATTTGTCCCACATTTGCGCCTCAATAACTTTTCCCACATTTCTTCTTGATCCCGCATTTTTTAAATAAATTTATCTCCCTTAAATTTGGTCTCTTTTTTTCACGCTCCCTCTCCGGCCTGGAACCCTGATTCCCCGCCACCCGTGATCACCATGGTAGGCGCATAAAAGAACATCGAAAGTTGATAGAGCAGATATCAAATTGGATCGTGAACATCACGGGGACGTGCGACATGGTGGGTGGGGCAGTAAGTGTGCACACGCCCACACGAACTAACTGACAGGGGTCAGCCCCTGCAACTTCTGGGTCTCCAAATTGGGCACATGGCCTGAGCTTGCCCTTTACGCCTTGGAGGTGCTGAAGCCGGTGTATTGTCTGAACGTGTGTTTAGCACGACTAGAGGGTTATATTTCCCAATGTTTTGGGGTGTACCCTAATTTAAAAAAATAAAAATACATTCAAAACCAAAAAGCAGTGTAGGCTACCTCCTCCACCGCCGCTTCCACCTACACCACCACATCCACCGCCTCCTCAACCTCCTTCTCCATATGGACCTGGTCCTCCTAGATCAAGATTATTATTTTGTATTTTTACGTATTTTATGTTATTTTAAGTCATTTCCCTATCCACATTTGTTTGCAGAGCACTTGCCATGCTCTTAACCACATTTTGATGCCATTTGCAGCCCTCTAGTCCTTACCATGACATTTTTACAGCCATTTTAGTGCTCAAAAGTTCGGGTCCCCATTGACTTCAATGGGGTTTGGGGTAAAGTTCGGTTCAAGTTCGGGTCTTTTTTTTTTCACTAATCGTTTTTCCACTTGTTGTCCCTAGCACCTTCACATGTCTGTTCCTGCACTCTGAACGCTGGAAAATGGCAGAATATAAAATGGCTGCCGTATTTATAGGGCTGTGACATCACAGGGATGGCTGGCTGCTGATTGGCTGCATGCAGGCATGTCAATCTGGGTGATCCCACCTTCCCAGAGTTCCTTGCCCCATGTCCTCATTCCTCACACGTGTAGCCTCCATTTTAGGAAAATTGCAATTCGCTGTATTTGTTGCGAATCGAATATTTCCTGAAATTCGGATCGAATTCCACTTCGTCAGCTTTTATTCGCTCATTTCTAATCTCTAAGATCCTGATCCAAATCTCCAGCTTATCGTGTTCGCCACAACCGTATGTAGCCTTGCATAGGACCACCATGACAATAGAGAACCATTTTCCAGAGGTGCCCCGAAAGCACTGCAAGCAGTTATGGACCGCTTACTGCAGAGTATCTTTATTGTGGTCTCAGGTAGGCCCTGGAGAATACTGCAGTTGTGACCAGAAACTGAGACAGTGACAACTTAAAGGGGTTGCCCGAGTTATATCTATATATGTTAGTAAATTATACACTCAGGGTCAGAGGTTCGGTACTCGTGGCCCAGTGTATGGTTATTCACAGAAATACCACCATTCTAAAACATAACCTTTAATGTTTTTATTTTAAAAAAGTCAAGTGTATGGTTACTCAGAGGTGTCTTTAATTTATTACTGTTGAACTGAGTGTGCCTTATTGTAGTTCTTTAAAACATAACTTTTATTTCATCTAATTTTTGGAATATTGTGACACTATACTAAAACAATGCTGTTGATGCACTGCTTTATTGGAAGGGTGTCAGGTTAGCTGGCAGCTCTAGTCCCATATTAGTCAAGCGGCAGTTTGTCAGAGGGGTCACTTTAGAAGATGTATTGCGGCGGATTGCTCGACCTAGGTTCTATCCCTAAATAAGCTAGTCCAGGAGAGCTGGGAGAACCCTAGGGGGCTGTCTCTATTCAGAGACTTTGTAAATGCATCTATACTTCATTACTCCCACATCAACTAGAGTGGGGTATTGAAAAGATCCTGGCAGGTCAGCTAACAAAAATGCTAAGGCTTAGTCAAAGATTTTAATGGAGATATTTACAAGAATGGCTCATATGAAATATATTCATTTAGGCCCTTCGGTGTCACGGAATTTAGTCTATACGTCCATTTTGTTTCGGCTCGCTGGATCATCTTATCCCAATCACCACCTCTCTTTGGTTTGGGGACATGTTGTATTCCTATAAATCTGAGACAGTTGGTGTTGCCTCCATGATGTTGTACAATATGGCGTGCCACTGATGTGTCTTTTTCATTTAGAACATCATTCACGTGGTCCCTTATCCGTCTCCTGAACTCCCGTTTTGTCTTGCCTACATAATCCAGTGGGCAAGTACATTGGGCCAGGTACACCACACCAGTAGTGAGACAGTTTATAAAGTCTCTGATGGTGTACTCCTTGTTATTATGGGAGCAAACAAATGTTTTTGTTTTTCTAATATGACCACACGCTGTGCAACTGCCACATTTAAAGGTTCCCATGGGTTTTCTAGAGAGCCAGTTTCCAGGTCTCTCAGGTGGTTGAAAATGGCTGTTGACCAACCTGTCCCTCAAACTACGCCCCTTTCTGAATGTGATCTGTGGGTATGATCCTAGAACCTTATCTAAATCTGGGTCCGCTTTTAAAATATCCCAGTGTCTGGATAGAACTTGTTTTATTGCTTGATGTTCGCTATCAAAGGTGCCAATAATCCGAATATTATTCTGGCCTACAGCATTTGTTGATCTCTGTTTTTTAGGGATGAGAAGTTGATCCCGTTTTTCATTGCATGCAATTTCATAAGCTGTGCGTAGAGTTCCATCGGGATAACCTCTCTCCCTAAACCTGACTCTCAGATCTGATGCCTGTTTTTTTAACTTTTTCATTGTGGAGCAATTCCTCCGAAGTCTAAAATATTGGCCCTTAGGAATTATTTTGCGTAATGGAAATGGATGTGCACTATCCATTTGTAATTTACTCAAATTATTTATTCTGCAGTATTACCTTACCAGTGCCGACAGCAGGATTCAATGTTGTGCCCGCTCCCTCCCTGTGATCCACCAGTGTGGCCAGAAGAAAGCCATTACTTTCAGCAAAAAACAGAAAGGCACGTTGTGGGTTTATGAAAAGGCCTGTGGGAGACTCCCAAAATGTATGGAGGAAGTGCTCTGGTCTGAGGAGACTAAAATTGAACTTTTCTGCCATCAAAGAAAACGCTATGTCTGGCGCAAACCCAACACATCACATCACCCAAAGAACACCATCCCCACAGTGAGACCTGGTGGTGGAAGCATCATGCTGGGGGGACAGGACTGGGAAACTGGTCAGAGCTAAGGGAAAGATGGATTGTGCTAAATACAGGGATATTCTTGAGCAGAACCTGCACCACTCTGTGCGTGATCTGAGGCTAGGACGGAGGTCCACCTTCCAGCAGGACAATGACCCCAAACACACGGCTAAAGCAACACTTGAGTGGTTTAAGGGGAAACATGTAAATGTGTTGGAATGGCCGAGTAAAAGCCCAGATCTCAATCCAATAGAAGATCTGTGGTCAGACGTAAAGATTGCTGTTCACAAGCACAAACATCCAACCTGAAGGAGCTGGAGCAGTTCTGCAAGGAGGAACGGGCAAAAATCCCAGTGGTAAGATGTGGCAACTGCTCATAGAGACTTATCCAAAGCGACTTGGAGCTGTGATTGCTGCAAAAGGGGCTCTACAAAGTATTGACTTTAAGGGGGTGAATAGTTATGCACATTGACTTTTTCTGTTATTTTGTCCTATTTGTTGTTTGCTTCACAATAAAATAAAAAAAAACATCTTCAAAGTTGTCGGCGTGTTCTGTAAATTACATGATGCAAATCCTCAAACAATTCATGTTAATTCCAGGTTGTGAGGCACCAAAATACGAAAAAAGTCAAGGAGGGTGAATACTTTCGCAAGGCACTGTGTATATATATATATATATATATATATATAGGAATATATATAGTGATCTATATACATATATATCTATATACTTCATCTATATATACAGTCAGGTCTATGAATATTGGGACATGGACACAATTCTAACATTTTTGCTCTATACACCACCACAATGGATTTAAAATGAAACAAACAAGATGTGCTTTACCTGCAGACTGTCAGCTTTAATTTGAGGTATTTACATCCAAATCAGGTGAACGGTGCATGAATTACAACAGTTTGCATATGTGCCTCCCACTTGTTAAGGGACCAAAAGTAATGGGACAAAATAATAAATAGAAATCAAACTTTCACTTTTTAATACTTGGTTGCAAATCCTTTGTAGTCAATTACAGCCTGAAGTCTGTAACGCATAGACATCATCAGGCGCTGGGTTTCATCCCTGGTGATGCTCTGCCAGGCCTCTACTGCAACTGTCTTCAGTTCCTGCTTGTTCTTGGGGCATTTTCCCTTCAGTTTTGTCTTCAGCAAGTGAAATGCATGCTCAATCGGATTCAGGTCCAGTGATTGACTCGGCCATTGCAGAACATTCCACTTCTTTCCCTTAAAAAACTCTTTGGTTGCTTTTGCAGTATGCTTTGGGTCATTGTCCATCTGCAGTGTGAAGCGCCGTCCAATGAGTTCTGAAGCATTTGGCTGAATATGAGCAGATAATATTGCCCGAAACACTTCAGAATTCATCCTGCTGCTTTTGTCAGCAGTCACATCATCAATAAATACAAGAGAAGCAGTTCCATTGGCAGCCATACATGCCCACACCATGACACTACCACCACCATGCTTCACTGATGAGGTGGTATGCTTAGGATCATGAGCAGTTCCTTTCCTTCTCCATACTCTTCTCTTCCCATCACTCTGGTACAAGTTGATCTTGGTCTCATCTGTCCATAGGATGTTGTTCCAGAACTGTGAAGACTTTTTTAGATGTCGTTTGGCAAACTCTAATCTGGCCTTCCTGTTTTTGAGGCTCACCAATGGTTTACATCTTGTGGTGAACCCTCTGTATTCACTCTGGTGAAGTCTTCTCCTGATTGTTGACTTTGACACACATACACCTACCTCCTGGAGAGTGTTCTTGATCTGGCCAACTGTTGTGAGGGGGGTTTTCTTCACCAGGGAAATAATTCTTTGGTCATTCACCACAGTTGTTTTCCGTGGTCTTCAAGATCTTTAGTTGTTGCTGAGCTCACCGATGCGTTCCTTCTTTTGAAGAATGTTCCAAACAGTTGTTTTGGCCAGGCCTAATGTTTTTGCCATCTCTCTAATGTTTTTTTTTTGTTTTTTTTTTAGCCTAATGATGGCTTCACTGATAGTGACAGCTCTTTGGATCTCATCTTGAGAGTTGACAGCAATAGATTCCAAATGCAAATAGCAGACTGGAAATGAACTCTGGACCTTTTATCTGCTCATTGTAAGTGGGATAATGAGGGAATAACACACACCTGGCCATGGAACAGCTGAGAAGACAATTGTCCCATTACTTTTGGTCCCTTAACAAGTGGGAGGCACATATGCAAACTGCTGTAATTCCTGCACCGTTCACCTGATTTGGATGTAAATACCCTCAAATTACAGCTGACAGTCTGCAGGTAAAGCACATCTAAGTTTGTTTCATTTCAAATCCATTCTGGTGGTGTATAGAGCTAAAAATGTTAGAATTGTGTCGGTGTCCCAATATTTATGGACCTGACTGTATCTATAGATGAAGTATATAGATATATATGTATATAGATCACTATATATATTCCTATATATATATATATATATATATATATATATATATATATATACAGTGCCTTGCGAAAGTATTCACCCTCCTTGACTTTTATATATATATATATGTATATACTCACACACAATCTATATATATATGTATATGGTGATATATATTTAATGATCAATATCTCTATATACATACACTACGTGCAGAATTATTAGGCAAATGAGTATTTTGACCACATCATCCTCTTTATGCATGTTGTCTTACTCCAAGCTGTATAGGCTCGAAAGCCTACTACCAATTAAGCATATTAGGTGATGTGCATCTCTGTAATGAGAAGGGGTGTGGTCTAATGACATCAACACCCTATATCAGATGTGCATAATTATTAGGCAACTTCCTTTCCTTTGGCAAAATGGGTCAAAAGAAGGACTTGACAGGCTCAGAAAAGTCAAAAATAGTGAGATATCTTGCAGAGGGATGCAGCACTCTTAAAATTGCAAAGCTTCTGAAGCGTGATCATCGAACAATCAAGCGTTTCATTCAAAATAGTCAACAGGGTCGCAAGAAGCGTGTGGAAAAACCAAGGCGCAAAATAACTGCCCATGAACTGAGAAAAGTCAAGCGTGCAGCTGCCAAGATGCCACTTGCCACCAGTTTGGCCATATTTCAGAGCTGCAACATCACTGGAGTGCCCAAAAGCACAAGGTGTACAATACTCAGAGACATGGCCAAAGTAAGAAAGGCTGAAAGACGACCACCACTGAACAAGACACACAAGCTGAAACGTCAAGACTGGGCCAAGAAATATCTCAAGACTGATTTTTCTAAGGTTTTATGGACTGATGAAATGAGAGTGAGTCTTGATGGGCCAGATGGATGGGCCCGTGGCTGGATTGGTAAAGGGCAGAGAGCTCCAGTCCGACTCAGACGCCAGCAAGGTGGAGGTGGAGTACTGGTTTGGGCTGGTATCATCAAAGATGAGCTTGTGGGGCCTTTTCGGGATGAGGATGGAGTCAAGCTCAACTCCCAGTCCTACTGCCAGTTTCTGGAAGACACCTTCTTCAAGCAGTGGTACAGGAAGAAGTCTGCATCCTTCAAGAAAAACATGATTTTCATGCAGGACAATGCTCCATCACACGCGTCCAAGTACTCCACAGCGTGGCTGGCAAGAAAGGGTATAAAAGAAGAAAATCTAATGACATGGCCTCCTTGTTCACCTGATCTGAACCCCATTGAGAACCTGTGGTCCATCATCAAATGTGAGATTTACAAGGAGGGAAAACAGTACACCTCTCTGAACAGTGTCTGGGAGGCTGTGGTTGCTGTTGCACGCAATGTTGATGGTGAACAGATCAAAACACTGACAGAATCCATGGATGGCAGGCTTTTGAGTGTTCTTGCAAAGAAAGGTGGCTATATTGGTCACTGATTTGTTTTTGTTTTGTTTTTGAATGTCAGAAATGTATATTTGTGAATGTTGAGATGTTATATTGGTTTCACTGGTAAAAATAAATAATTGAAATGGGTATATATTTGTTTTTTGTTAAGTTGCCTAATAATTATGCACAGTAATAGTCACCTGCACACACAGATATCCCCCTAAAATAGCTAAAACTAAAAACAAACTAAAAACTACTTCCAAAAATATTCAGCTTTGATATTAATGAGTTTTTTGGGTTCATTGAGAACATGGTTGTTGTTCAATAATAAAATTAATCCTCAAAAATACAACTTGCCTAATAATTCTGCACTCCCTGTATATATCTATGCATACCATCTATATATATATATATATATATATATATATATATATATATATGTACATATATTGAGTATCTGCAATGTGACAGGAAGATCTTCTACCTGTGTGAGCTAGGAAATGATCATGTGACTGTTTTTTTATGCAAAGTTAGGAAGGATGTACAGAGAAGGGGGAGGGGAAGGTCAGATTATTCACGCCCACAAATAGTCATTGTTGGTACACGCCCCCACAGCTTTGCTGCATCATGTAAACAAAGCATGAATAACAGAACCATGCAAAGGTGTAAGTATGTTTTTTTCTCTTAAGAAATCAAGCTTAACTAATGTATACAGTATCCATTGCATCCACATTCCACAGAACACAAAAAGAAGATGTTTTGATCTGAAAGATCTTTGCCAAAAGTCTTCAGTAGTCATTAGAGATGAGCGAATTTATGAAAAGTTCAATTCGGCTGATTAGCCGAATAAAAAAATAATAATTAGCTTTATGACGAATTACTTTGTCACGAAGTGCATTTTTTTGTAAGCAGCGGGTGCAATGACATAGAGCTGTGATAGCGCCACCCCAGTCATTGTACCCCTCAGATGCCGCATTCATACATGATTGCGGCATCTGAGTGTAAAAAAGAATTAATAAAACTTACCGCCTCCATTTGTTCACGACAGGTCGGCTGCCGCCATCTTGCTTGAAGATCTGTAGTGAAATCTCGCACGGCGTGAGATTACATCATCACGTCGGCCGACGTGGTGACGTCATACGTCACCACGCACCGGATTTCGGACGAGATCTTCAATCAAGATGGCGGCTGGCAGCTCGTCGCGAGCAAATGGAGGAGGTTAGTATGAATTTTTTATTTTTTTTACTCTATTTAAGGTTAAATCGATTCGCTAACACGAAGCACAAGGAAATTCGGCTTCGAGGCAAATCAAATTTATCCTGAAATTCTGATCGAATTCCACTTTGTGGGATTCGATTCGCTCATCTCTAGTAGTCATCCAAGGGGTCTGCCACTTCTGATAGTTGTGAGACTGCGTTACTGAATCTTTTAGATTTAATTAATGTAACACTGTATCCAAGTTAAGTCTTTGTGCTGTAGATACAAATACTTTGTAATGCAATAAATATATATATACAGTGCTGCCCATAATCATTCATACCCCTGGCAAATTTTGACTTAAAGTTACTTTTATTCAATTAGCAAGTAATTTTTTTACAGGAAATGACATAGGTGTCTCCGAAAAGATAATAAGACGATGTACAAGAGGCATTATTGTGGAAAAAAAAAACATTTCTCAGCTTTTATTACCATTTGAGCAAAAAATACAAGATGTTCCGCACTGTGGAAAATATCAGAGGATGTGGTCGGAAGCCAAAAGTGACACCTGTGCTGCCAGGAGGATAACTAGAGAGGTGAAAAAGAATCCAAGGATCACCACCAAGGCCGTCCTGGTGAATCTGGGCTCTGCTGATGGCAATGTCTAAAATTACATCATCCAACGGACACTGCACACTGCTGGGTTCCACGGATGCAGACCAGGCACACAAAAGCTCGCTTGGCCTTTGCAAAAGCTCATCTGGACAAAGAAGAAGACTTCTGGTTTTCTGTGTAATGGCCAGATGAAACGAAAATTGTATTGTTTGGTCACAATGATTTTCCTTCATTTGGCGTAAAAAAGGAGAAGCCTTCAACCCAAAGAACACCATCCCCACTGTCAAACATGGTGGTGGGAACCTAATGCTTTGGGGGTGTTTTTCAGCCAGTGGACCAGGGAACCTAATCACAGTAAACGGCACCATGAAAAAAGAGCAATACATGAGGATTCTCAACGACAACATCAGGCAGTCTGCAGAGAAACTTGGCCTTGGGCACCAGTGGACATTTCAGCATGACAATGACCCAAAACACACAGCAGAAGTGGTGAAGAAATGGTTAGCAGACAACAACATTAACGTTTTGGAGAGGCCCAGCCAGAGTCCAGACTTGAATCCAATTGAGAATCTGTGGAGGGAGCTAAAGATCAGGGTAATGGCAAGAAGACCCTCCAACCTGAATGATTTGGAGCTCATTGCTAAAGATGAATGGGCAAAAATACCTGTGGAGACCTGCAAAAAGATGGTCTGCAATTATAGGAAGCGTTTAATTACTGTAATAGCCAATAAAGGCTTTTCTATTGATTATTGAGAAGGGTATGAATAATTTTGGACTGGACACTTTTTGCTCAAATGTAAATAAAAGCTGAGAAATGTTTTTTTTTTCCACAATAATGCCTCTTGTACATCGTCTTATTATCTTTTGGGAGATACCTATGTCATTTCCTGTCAAAAAATTACTCGCTGGTTGAATAAAAGTAACTTTAAGTCAAAATTTGCCAGGGGTATGAATAATTATGGGCAGCACTGTATACAGTTGTGTTCAAAATTATTCAACCCCCAATGCTGTAAAGGGTTTTAGGGAATTTAGTGTACATTTGTAATTGTGTTCAGAATGAAATCTTACAAGGACTTTTTAAAGAACCAAATGCAACTAAAATTACATCATTTGTTTTTGTAATACAGTATTAAATGTTTTTTTTGTGATTTCTTCATTGACACAATTATTCAACCCCTTAAAGACTACCACTCTTAAGAACAGAGGTTCATTCAAGTGTTTTCGATCAGGTATTGAAAACACCTGTGGATGTCAAGGAGCAGCAATCAAGCATAATAAGCACCAATTAGGCAGATTTAAAAGGACTGTGATACTCAGCTCCTTCTAGACATTTACTGGTGTGTTTACAAACATGGTGAAGTCAAGAGAATGGTCCAGGAAGACCAGAGAAGAGGTGATTTCTCTTCACAGGAAGGGCAATGGCTATAAGAAGATTGCAAAGATGTTAAACATACCAAGAGACACCATAGGAAGCATCATTCGCAAATTCAAGGCAAAGGGCACTGCTGAAACGCTACCTGGTCGTGGCAGAAAGAAGATGCTGACTTCGACTGCTGTGCGCTACCTGAAGCGCAAAGTGGAGAAAAGTCCCCGTGTGACTGCTGAGGAACTGACAAAAGATTTGTCAGATGTGGGTACTGAAGTTTCAGCTCAGACAATAAGGCGCACACTGCGTAATGAAGGCCTCCATGCCAGAACTCCCAGGCGCACCCCCTTGTGTCTCCAAAGAATAAGAAGAGTCGACTGCAGTATGCCAAAAGTCATGTGGACAAACCACAAAAGTTTTGGGATAGTGTTCTGTGGACTGATGAAACAAAATTAGAACTGTTTGGGCCCATGGATCAAAGCTATGTTTGGAGGAGGAAGAACAAGGCCTATGAAGAAAAGAACACCTTGCCTCCTGTGAAGCATGGCCGGGGGTCAATCATGATTTGGGGCTGTTTTGCTTCTACAGGTACAGGGAAGCTTCAGCGTGTGCAAGGTACCATGAATTCTCTTCAGTACCAGGAGATATTGGATGAAAATGTGATGCAGTCCGTCACAAATCTGAGGCTTAGGAGACGTTGGACCTTTCAACAGGACAATGATCCCAAGCATACCTCCAAGTCCACTAGAGCATGGTTGCAGATTAAAGGCTGGAACATTTTGAAGTGGTCATCGCAGTCACCAGACTTAAATCCGATTGAGAACCTCTGGTGGGACTCAAAGAAAGCAGTTGCAGCGCGCAAGCCTAAGAATGTGACTGAACTGGAGGCTTTTGCCCATGAAGAATGGGCGAAGATACCCGTAGATCGCTGCAAGACACTTGTGTCAAGCTATGCTTCACGTTTAAAAGCTGTTATAACTGGAAAAGGATGTTGTACTAAGTACTAAGATTGAATGTCACTTGGGGGTTGAATAAAACTGATAATGATGTGAGCACAGAAAAGACATTTGTGGTTATTTCATTATAAATGTTATGTTATATTTGTCTGACTTACAAGGGCCTCTCTGATTTAATTGTAAACAAGATGACTGAAATGATCAAAATCAATGTCAAACTGGCCAAAACACTCAATTTCAGTGGGGGTTGAATAATTTTGAACACAACTGTATATAACTTTGAGACTGTAACCTATATGCTGTCTGCCTTCCCTGAGATACTATAACCAATATGCTGTGTGCCCTCTAACACAGACTATAACCAATATACTGTGGGTTTTCTAACCAATATGCTGTATGCTCTCTAATGGACACTATAACCAATATGCTGTGTTCCATCTTATAAAGACTGTAACCAATATGCTGTATGCTCTCTAATGGACACTATAACCAATATGCTGTGTTTCATCTTATAAAGACTGTAACCAATATGCTGTGCGCCCTTTAATAGAGACTGCAACCAATATGCTGTGCGCCCTCTAATAAAGACTGTAACCAGAATTCTGTGCACCCTCTAATAGAGACTTTAGCCAATATGCTGTGCACCCTCTAATAGAGACTTTAGCCAATATGCTGTGTGCCCTCTAATAGAGACTGTAACCAATGTGCTGTGTGCCATCTAATAGAGACTGTAACCAATATGCTGTGTTCCATCTTTAAAGACTGTAACCAATATGCTGTGTGCCCTTTAATAGAGACTATAACCAATATGCTGTGTGCCATCTAATAACGACTGTAACCAGAATACTGTGTGCCCTCTAATAGAGACTGTAACCAATATGCTGTGTGCCATCTAATAGAGACTGTAACCAATATGCTGTGCACCCTCTAATAGAGACTATAACCAACATTCTTATATAGAGACTGTAACCAATATGCTGTGTGCCATCTAATAAAGACTGTAACCAGAATACTGTGCGCCTTCTAATAGAGACTGTAACCAATATGCTGTGCGCCCTCTAATAGAAACTGTAACCAATATGCTGTGTGCCATCTAATAAAGACTGTAACCAGAATACTGTGCGCCCTCTAATAGATAATGTAACCAATATGCTGTGTGCCCTTTAATAGAGACTATAACCAATATGCTGTGTGCCATCTAATAAAGACTGTAACCAGAATACTGAGCGCCCTCTAATAGATAATGTAACCAATATGCTGTGTGCCCTTTAATAGAGGCTATAACCAATATGCTGTGTGCCCTCTAATAAAGACTGTAACCAGAATACTGAGCGCCCTCTAATAGATAATGTAACCAATATGCTGTGTGCCCTTTAATAGAGACTATAACCAATATGCTGTGTGCCATCTAATAACGACTGTAACCAGAATACTGTGTGCCCTCTAATAGAGACTGTAACCAATATGCTGTGTGCCATCTAATAGAGACTGTAACCAATATACTGTGTGCCTTCCAATAGAGACTGTAACCAATATGCTGTGTGCCATCTAATAGAGACTGTAATCAATTTGCTGTGCGCCTTCTAATAGAGACTATAACCAACATTCTTATATAGAGACTGTAACCAATATACTGTGTGCCCTCTAATAGAGACTGTAACCAATATGCTGTGTGCCATCTAATAAAGACTGTAACCAGAATACTGTGCGCCCTCTAATAGAAACTGTAACCAATATGCTGCGCGTCCTCTAATAAAGACTGTAACCAATATGCTGTGTGCCATCTAATAGAGACTGTAACCAGAATACTGTGCGCCCTCTAATAGAAACTGTAACCAATATGCTGTGCACCCTCTAATAGAAACTGTAACCAATATGCGGTGTGCCCTCTAATAAAGACTGTAACCAGAATACTGTGCGCCCTCTAATAGATAATGTAACCAATATGCTGTGTGCCCTTTAATAGAGACTACAGTATAACCAATATGCTATGTGCCATCTAATAACGACTGTAACCAGAATACTGTGTGCCCTCTAATAGAGACTGTAACCAATATGCTGCGCGTCCTCTACCAGAGACTGTAACCAGAATACTGTCTGCCCTCTAATAGAAACTGTAACCAATATGCTGTGCGTCCTCTACCAGAGACTGTAACCAATATGAAGTAGAAATAGCACTTCCATAAATAAAGTTGACAGGCAACATTGGATGCATAGTATAGTGTGCTGTATGTACAGCTTACATATATACATGTGAGTCAACTAAAATGGAGGGAAAGATTAAAATGGTCCTTGGTTTCCTTTAATCTTCCATAGCAATGGTGCCAAAGGCCAGCCGGTGCTATAGAAATCTGATGCAAAGTGAATTCCTTGATACTAAAAACCAACATGCCAGCATTCTCATGCTGCCTCCTCATCGCAGTTGGTGTGGGGACTCCACCCATGAAAGCTTTTGATATACTTGGTGGTGCAGTAAAAAAAAAAAAGTAACACTTGTGAGACCAGACAAAGTCTGATTTATATAAACCGAATGTTTCAAGTTTTCCAAGTTCTGAATGTTGTGTAAGTTAGCAGCAGCTGTGATCGTCAGACACCTTACCCAGCCTCAAGAAGATGTGAACAGACACAACCGAACTGTTGTCTTCTCCAGAAGGAGCTGTTAATGTTTTAATTCACACTACAAGTGCATTGCTTTGGTGCTGATCATAAAGGTAATTAACAATAGAATAGAGGATGGTCACCAGTTGAACTGGAGTCCGGGCCGCTGATCACCCCTCAGTGATATAAGTAAACACAAAAAAAATCTAAAAAAATGGCTGGCTCACAGTAATTTGCATATAACTTTACTAATTCATGTATATAATACAACACACTAAAAAACAATACTTAAATATAAATAAATAAAAAAACAATAAACCCAGAATTCATACAAACAAACTGGCCTGAATAGAACCTTTATTGTGTAATATCTCTTTAAAACTGGAATCAGAAACTCTCACTCATAAACAGAGCGACTCAGGCTAGGGTTAGACCCCAACTAGTGGAGGGGAGGCACTGGAATTACGTTATTAATATTTTCTATCAGGAGATCATTTCCTCATAGAAATGTTACCTCTCTAACCCTATGAGGTTGAATAACACTGTATCAGCATGTAATAATGACAGTGTTACTATATTATGACTGTAAAACACAATTCACTGATTCTGCAGGAGGGAGATGTAAGGGGCCGGTGTACAGGATTGGGAATATAAGAAGAAGGTGTCGCAACAATGACGCTGCATGTATTAGAGCAGCGGTGGGGAACCATTTTGCTGCCAAGGGCCATTTGGATATTTGTAACATCATTCGGGGGCCATACAAAATTCTCAATAAAAATTTTTTACTGCTGTATTTGGTCAAACATATAATTGACTTAGGGATAAGTTACAGAAATTGCACTTCAATTAAAATAATCTAGAGGGCTGTATTTTTGCAGCACAAAATAGCGCCTGCACTATATATATACAGTATATTACATACAATACAGGCGCCATATTGACCACACATAGCAGTCTAATTTTTAAGTTCAGAATGTTACTTATTTGACATTAATGGCAGGAAGCTAAACCCAGGGGGTCCAGAGAGGGGTTCACCCAGCTTTCACTCTCCCTGCCTCTTTCTTCGCAACTGTCCCTGCCTTTGTCCCTTTCTCAGCAAAATATCTGCCCCCACCTCCATCAGCCTGAAATCAGCCTCCTATCAGACCCCCCAGGCCTACATCAGCCTCAGATCAGACTCCCATCAGACCTCTAAGCCTCAGATTAGACCCCAATCAGACCCTTCCTAGCTTCAGATCAGACTCCCATCAGACCCCCAGCCTCAGACCAGACCCGGATCAGACGCCCAGCCTCAGATCAGCCCCCATCAGACCCCCCAGGGTCAGATCAGCCCCTATAAGACCCCCCAGCCTCAGATCAGACCTTCATAATACCCTCCCTAGCCTCAGATCAGCCCCCATCAGACCCTCCCCAGCCTCAGATCAGCCCCCATCAGCCCCCCTAGTCTCAGATCAGACCCCTATCAAACCCCAGCCTCAGATCAGACACCCCCAGCCTCAGATCAGACCCTCCCAAGCCTCAGATCAGACCCCCATCAGACCCTCCCCACCCTCCTTTAGCCTCAGATCAGCCCCAATCAGACATCAGATCAGATACTGTATTTAAGATAAACAAATAAACTTACCTCTCCAGCTCCGTACGGCGCTGCCTCTTGGCAGATTCACTTACCCTCCCTGTTCTTCTTCCTGCCGCACTATATTGTCACCTCACACCGCACAGCGTCAGGTCATAGTGCACGTCTACGTGCACTGCGTCCTGACGCTGGATGTGTCAGGACACAGTGTGGGGCTGAAAGAAGACCAGGGAAGGTGAGGACAGCCAGTGCAGTGCTGTTCTCACCTTCCTGTGCCTCCCGTATGCTAATGACCGCTTCCATAATGGAAGGGGTCATAAGCATTTTCACATTATGTTCTGGCAGGGGGCCGGGGGCCACATGAAATGATACCGTGGGCCGCATACGGCCCTCGGGCCGGAGGTTCCCCACCCCTGTATTAGAGCAATCCAAACAAATTATGCTTAGATACAAATCCCAACAATTCCTGTAAACTGCTCTAATAGGCAGTTAGTAGCAACATAGTGTCTGTGTTACACGCCAGCAGGCACTGTGAATTGTGTTGTACATTCACAATATAGTAACACTGTCATTATTACATGCTGATACAGTGTTATTCAGCCTCATAGGGTTAGAGAGGTAACATTTCTATGAGGAAATGATCTCCTGATAGAAAATATTAATAACGTAATTCAAGTGCCTCCCCTCCACTAGTTGGGGTCTAACCCTAGCCCGAGTCGCTCTGTTTATGAGTGAAAGTTTCTGATTCCAGTTTTAAAGGATATTACACAGTAAAGGTTTATTATTTTATTTTAACGTTCTATTCAGGCCAGTTTGTAAGTTATAAATTAGGTACGTAAACAAATTTTCACCAATTTATTTGATTAGGTTCCAGAAATCATGCACCCTATACATATATACATACATATATAATGTTCATATAAAAAATGTATATGTATAAAAAATAAAAAAAACACGGTTTCCTTGTCTTGTAGTTCTTCACTTTGGCGTGCAGTTAGTAGAGTCAGTTGGTATTTGGCAATTGTATCTCTCTTCGGTGTTAACTGAATTGCAAGGTTCTCTTAATTGGTAACAAACTTAGAAAACATCCTAACAGTCTGCTCCAATATTCCGTTGTAGTTGAGTGGCTTATTGTACTATCCTGAGTTGTACCACTGAGGTAGGAACAGTAATTTCCGAAATGCTTCAGGTGGTGGTTTCCAAGCTGAAGGTGTGCATCGATATCTACCAGTGTTGCGGTACAGCAGAGCCCCGGCTGTCTCTTGGCGTCTTGCCGATCCCAGTACGCATGAGCGGGTAATCGCGAGAGGAGACGCTGGATATTCAAGCCGGCATGTAACGAGGTCTGTCTGTGAGAGACGAGCGCTCATTGTATCAGGATCCGTGAGTAACAAATACATGAAGCATTGCTGAAAACAACTACGGATTAAAGAAAAGCGCTTTACTAATATAATATATGAGCATTACATACCAGTTAACTGGCAAACAATACAGTAAACCACTCAACTACAAGGGGATATTGGAGCAGACTGTAAATGTATTATACATATACATTTTTTCTTTAAAGGGACCGTGATCATATAATAGGGTGTATGAATTCAGTTTTTTTTTTATTTATTTATATTTATGTATTGTTTTTTTAGCGTGCTGTGTTAAATAAATGAATTAATAAAGTTATATGCAAATTACTGTGAGCCAGCCATTTATTTTTATTTTTTGTGTTTACTGATCATAAAGGTGCTTTTACCTTACATGAGCACAGTGATTTCGGAGACTGTCTATAAATACCTCTGTCATCAGGGTTAGGTTTGTGAAGTTTCCACCAGAACAGGACCATGCAAAGACCTCTCGAGGTGACTCATAATTAGGGTTGAGCGAACACCTGGATGTTCGGGTTCGAGAAGTTCGGCCGAACTTCCCGGAAATGTTCGGGTTCGGGATCCGAACCCGACCCGAACTTCGTCCCGAACCCGAACCCCATTGAAGTCAATGGGGACCCGAACTTTTGGGCACTAAAAAGGCTGTAAAACAGCCCAGGAAAGAGCTAGAGGGCTGCAAAAGGCAGCAACATGTAGGTAAATCCCCTGCAAACAAATGTGGATAGGGAAATGAATTAAAATAAAAAAAAATAAAAAATTAACCAATATCAATTGGACAGAGGTCCCATAGCAGAGAATCTGGCTTTACGTCAGCAGAGAATCAGTCTCTTCATGCCATAGCAAAGAATCTGGCTTCATGTCAGCAGAGAATCAGTCTCTTCATGCCATAGCAGAGAATCTGGCTTCATGTCAACACAGAATCAGACTTCATTTCATAGCAGAGAATCAGGCTTCACGTCACCCACCACTGGAACAGGCCACTGTCACACATTTAGGCCCAGGCACCCAGGCAGAGGAGAGAGGTCCCGTAACAGAGAATCTGGCCTTATGACATCGCAGAATCTGTCTTCATGTCATAGCAGAGAATCAGGCTTCACGTCACCCACCACTGGAACAGGCCACTGTCACACATTTAGGCCCCGGCACCCAGACAGAGGAGAGAGGTCCCGTAACAGAGAATCTGGCCTTATGTCAGCACAGAATCAGTCTTCATGTCATAGCAGAGAATCAGGCTTCACGTCACCCACCACTGGAACAGGCCACTGTCACACATTTAGGCCCAGGCACCCAGGCAGAGGAGAGAGGTCCCGTAACAGAGAATCTGGCCTTATGTCAGCACAAAATCTGTCTTCATGTCATAGCAGAGAATCAGGCTTCACGTCACCGACCACTGGAACAGGCCACTGTCACATATTTAGGCCCCGGCACCCAGACAGAGGAGAGCGGTCCCGTAACAGAGAATCTGGCCTTATGTCAGCACAAAATCTGTCTTCATGTCATAGCAGAGAATCAGGCTTCACGTCACCCACCACTGGAACAGGCCACTGTCACATATTTAGGCCCAGGCACCCAGGCAGAGGAGAGAGGTCCCGTAACAGAGAATCTGGCCTTATGTCAGCACAGAATCTGTCTTCATGTCATAGCAGAGAATCAGGCTTCACGTCACCCACCACTGGAACAGGCCACTGTCACACATTTAGGCCCCGGCACCCAGACAGAGGAGAGGTTCATTCAACTTTGGGTTGCCCCGCAATATAATGGTAAAATGAAATTAAAAATAGGATTGAATGAGGAAGTGCCCTGGAGTACAATAATATATGGTTAAGGGGAGGTAGTTAATATCTAATCTGCACAAGGGATGGACAGGTCCTGTGGGATCCATGCCTGGTTCATTTTTATGAACGTCAGCTTGTCCACATTGGCTGTAGACAGGCGGCTGCGTTTGTCTGTAATGACGCCCCCTGCCGTGCTGAATACACGTTCGGACAAAACGCTGGCCGCCGGGCAGGCCAGCACCTCCAAGGCATAAAAGGCTAGCTCTGGCCACGTGGACAATTTGGAGACCCAGAAGTTGAATGGGGCCGAACCATCAGTCAGTACGTGGAGGGGTGTGCACAGGTACTGTTCCACCATGTTAGTGAAATGTTGCCTCCTGCTAACACGTTCCGTATCAGGTGGTGGTGCAGTTAGCTGTGGCGTGGTGACAAAACTTTTCCACATCTCTGCCATGCTAACCCTGCCCTCAGAGGAGCTGGCCGTGACACAGCTGCGTTGGCGACCTCTCGCTCCTCCTCTGCCTTCGCCTTGGGCTTCCACTGATTCCCCTGTGACATTTGGGAATGCTCTCAGTAGCGCGTCTACCAACGTGCGCTTGTACTCGCGCATCTTCCTATCACGCTCCAGTGTAGGAAGTAAGGTGGGCACATTGTCTTTGTACCGGGGATCCAGCAGGGTGGCAACCCAGTAGTCCGCACACGTTAAAATGTGGGCAACTCTGCTGTCATTGCGCAGGCCCTGCAGCATGTAGTCGCTCATGTGTGCCAGGCTGCCCAGAGGTAAGGACAAGCTGTCCTCTGTGGGAGGCGTATCGTCATCGTCCTGCGTTTCCCCCCAGCCACGCACCAGTGATGGGCCCGAGCTGCTTTGGGTGCCACCCTGCTGTGAACATGCTTCATCCTCATCCTCCTCCACCTCCTCCTCATCCTCGTCCTCCTCGTCCTCCAGTAGTGGGCCCTGTCTGGCCACATTTGTACCTGGCCTCTGGTGTTGCAAAAAACCTCCCTCTGAGTCACTTCGAAGAGACTGGCCTGAAAGTGCTAAAAATGACCCCTCTTCCTCCTCTTCCTCCTGGGCCACCTCCTCTTCCATCATCGCCCTAAGTGTTTTCTCAAGGAGACATAGAAGTGGTATTGTAACGCTGATAACGGCGTCATCGCCACTGGCCATGTTGGTGGAGTACTCGAAACAGCGCAACAGGGCACACAGGTCTCGCATGGAGGCCCAGTCATTGGTGGTGAAGTGGTGCTGTTCCGTAGTGCGACTGACCCGTGCGTGCTGCAGCTGAAACTCCACTATGGCCTGCTGCTGCTCGCACAGTCTGTCCAGCATGTGCAAGGTGGAGTTCCACCGGGTGGGCACGTCGCATATGAGGCGGTGAGCGGGAAGGCCGAAGTTACGCTGTAGCGCAGACAGGCGAGCAGCGGCAGGGTGTGAACGCCGGAAGCGCGAACAGACGGCCCGCACTTTATGCAGCAGCTCTGACATGTCGGGGTAGTTGCGAATGAACTTCTGCACCACCAAATTCAGCACATGCGCCAGGCAAGGGATGTGCGTCAAATCGGCTAGTCCCAGAGCTGCAACGAGATTTCGCCCATTATCGCACACCACCAGGCCGGGCTTGAGGCTCACCGGCAGCAACCAGTCATCGGTCTGTTGTTCTATACCCCGCCACAACTCCTGTGCGGTGTGGGGCCTGTCCCCCAAACATATGAGTTTCAGAACGGCCTGCTGACGTTTACCCCGGGCTGTGCTGAAGTTGGTGGTGAACGTGTGTGGCTGACTGGATGAGCAGGTGGAAGAAGAGGAGGAGGAAGCTGAGTAGGAGGAGGAGGAGACAGGAGGCAAAGAATGTTGCCCTGCGATTCTTGGCGGCGGAAGGACGTGCGCCAAACAGCTCTCCGCCTGGGGCCCAGCCGCCACTACATTTACCCAGTGTGCAGTTAGGGAGATATAGTGTCCCTGGCCGTGCTTACTGGTCCACGTATCTGTGGTTAGGTGGACCTTGCCACAGATGGCGTTGCGCAGTGCACACTTGATTTTATCGGACACTTGGTCGTGCAGGGAAGGCACGGCTCTCTTGGAGAAGTAGTGGCGGCTGGGAACAACATACTGTGGGACAGCAAGTGACATGAGCTGTTTGAAGCTGTGTGTGTCCACCAGCCTAAATGACAGCATTTCATAGGCCAGTAGTTTAGAAATGCTGGCATTCAGGGCCAGGGATCGAGGGTGGCTAGGTGGGAATTTACGCTTTCTCTCAAATGTTTGTGAGATGGAGAGCTGAACGCTGCCGTGTGACATGGTTGAGATGCTTGGTGACGCAGGTGGTGGTGTTGGTGGTACATCCCATGTTTGCTGGGCGGCAGGTGCCAACGTTCCTCCAGAGGCGGAGGAAGAGGCCGAGGCGGCGGCAGCAGCAGAAGAGGCCGAGGCGGCAGCAGCAGAAGAGGTAGCAGGGGGAGCCTGAATGACTTCCTTGTTTTTAAGGTGTTTACTCCACTGCAGTTCATGCTTTGCATGCAGGTGCCTGGTCATGCAGGTTGTGCTAAGGTTCAGAACGTTAATGCCTCACTTCAGGCTCCGATGGCACAGCGTGCAAATCACTCGGGTCTTGTCGTCTGCACATTGTTTAAAGAAGTGCCATTCCAGGGAACTCCTTGAAGCTGCCTTTGGGGTGCTCGGTCCCAGATGGCAGCGGTCAGTAGCAGGCGGAGTCTCTTGGCGGCGGGTGTTCTGATTTTTCCCACTGCTCCCTCTTTTGCTACGCTGTTGGCTCGGTCTCACCACTGCCTCTTCCTCCGAACTGTGAAAGTCAGTGGCACGACCTTCATTCCATGTGGGGTCTAGGACCTCATCGTCCCCTGCATCGTCTTCCACCCAGTCTTGATCCCTGACCTCCTGTTCAGTCTGCACACTGCAGAAAGACGCAGCAGTTGGCACCTGTGTTTCGTCATCATCAGAGACGTGCTGAGGTGGTATTCCCATGTCCTCATCATCAAAAAACATAAGTGGTTGTGCGTTAGTGCATTCTATCTCTTCCACCCCTGGGGAAGGGCTAGGTGGATGCCCTTGGGAAACCCTGGCAGCAGAGTCTTCAAACAGCATAAGAGACTGCTGCATAACTTGAGGCTCAGACAGTTTCCCTGATATGCATGGGGGTGATGTGACAGACTGATGGGCTTGGTTTTCATGCGCCATCTGTGCGCTTTCTGCAGAAGACTGGGTGGGAGATAATGTGAACGTGCTGGATGCACTGTCGGCCACCCAATTGACTAATGCCTGTACCTGCTCAGGCCTTACCATCCTTAGAACGGCATTGGGCCCCACCAAATATCGCTGTAAATTCTGCTGGCTACTGGGACCTGAGGTAGTTGGTTCACTAGGACGTGTGGCTGTGGCAGAACGGCCACGTCCTCTCCCAGCACCAGAGGGTCCACTAACACCACCACGACCATGTCCGCGTCCGCTATTAGATGTTTTCCTCATTGTTCCCGTTCACCACAATTTTGAAAATGGCAAATTTGGGAATAGTTTTTCAACCCAGAACAAAAACTGTGCTTTTACGGTCACTACAAATAACTTGACCAGCTAAAACAGTACAGATTTGGTTGAATAGAAATGTGAGGCCTGTTTTTTTTGCGCTGTGTGACAGATATACCTTTAATCACAGAATTAGACTTGTATCTGCACTGTAGTGGGTGTGTTAAGTTTTTCTGAATGACACTATCAGCACCTTCAATCTAAGATATCCTTTTTGGGATAGATTTAAAGTAGGCCTGATATAGCAGAAACTACTTATTTTGAGAATGGCAAATTTGGGAATAGTTTTTCAACCCAGAACAAAAACTGTGCTATTACGGTCACTACAAATAACTTGACCAGCTAAAACAGTACAGATTTGGAGGAATATAAATGTCAGGCCTATTTTTTAGGCGCTGGGTGACAGGCTCAACTTGCCCCTGATGTAGTATATGGCCAAAAAATAACCAGACTGTTGATGGTTAAATGCACTTGGGTGACACAGGCTCAGCCTGCGCCAGATGTAGTATATGGCCAAAAATTAACCAGACTGTAGATGGTTAAATGCACTTGGGTGACACAGGCTCAGCCTGCACCTGATGTAGGATATAGCACAAAATAACCAGACTGTTGATGGTTAAATGCACTTGGGTGACACAGGCTCAGCCTGCAGCTGATGTAGGATATAGCAAAAAATAACCAGACTGTTGATGGTTAAATACACTTGGTGATAGCTTGTGCTGGCGCACCACAAGGCACAAAATGGCCACCGATCACACCAGAAAAAAGTGATATAAAAACGCTCTGGGCAGCCTAAAAAAAGTGAGCAATTCGATATTAGCACTTCAATGATCCACAGCTGGAGATCGATCACAGAATGAAGTCTTTTGGAGGAGTTAATCTGCCTAATCTCGCCCTAACGTCGCAGCAGCAACCTCTCCCTATGCTTGTATCAGCAGAGTGACGTGCAGCGCTACGTGACCCAAGCTTATATAGAGGCTGGGTCACATGCTGCACTGGCCAATCACAGCCATGCCAATAGTAGGCAAGGCTGTGATGGCCTCTTGGGGCAAGTAGTATGACGCTTGTTGATTGGCTGCTTTGCAGCCTTTCAAAAAGCGCCAAGAAAGCGCCAAACACCGAACCCGAACCCAGACTTTTACGAAAATGTTCGGGTTCGGGTCCGTGTCACGGACACCCCAAAATTCGGTACGAACCCGAACTATACAGTTCGGGTTCGCTCATCCCTACTCATAATCTATAGGGAGACATTGAGTTGCACTGACATCTTAGTCTTTGTCACAGACCATAGAAATACACTGAGGTACATCAACATCATAAGTATTTTTGTGATTAGAAAAAGTTGCAACTTTGTTTCCTCCATTGGAATGACATGAGAGTCCGTTGATCGGCACATTCATCGCAGTGATGAAATTCTCATAAGAGTGGAGGATGATGATCTACTGAGGAACCTTTGAGAAACTGGGTTTTCTTCTGTTCATCTCATTAGGGTAAAGTGGTAGACAATAATCCCTCACCTTGCAGCATTGTCTGGAAATGCTGGTAATACTGTCTAGCGTCTCAAGACTTCACTTGAGGAAGATGAATTATAGATCTCTCTGGAGAAGCAGGAACAGGAGCAGGAGTTCTGACTAGAGCTTCCTCTCCACACTGGGTCTGGACAGGAACTCCCCCTCCTGGCAGGAAGCAGGACCAGCCCAATCCTACCAAGAGGGGAGGAACAGGGTGATAAAATTTGCATACTGTAAGAGTGGAGCGTGATGATCTACTGAGGAACTGTTGACCATACGGTCTAAAGACTCGTCAAACTTATCACAGAGGCTGGATGGCAAATTCGATGCATATTATTAGACTTGTCAGACAATTTTATCTAAATTTCCAAACCTCTAGGTCAGCATACTTTGCACCAATACTTTGCATCAAAATTTTGAAACGATTTTGTTTCCCATTTTAAAGAACACCTCTTTCTCCTAAGCCATGCCCGCCCCCCCCCCCTCCCCTCCTTTTATCTAAACCACTTCTCATTTTCTAGGATTCTGGTGTGTTTACCTTAGTACATCTCTGTCACGGTAAGTGGGGATAAGAGGAACACCAAATAAACAAACAGCGACAGGAAAACAGACTAGGCCTCAAAGCTAGGGAGGAGAGAATGGTAACCTCCTAACAATCCCTGAGCCTCTCCCTGACTGCTGACAGTATGAGCAAGTCCTGATGGTGAACAAACTCATACGCTGGAACCTAAGCCCTGCTGACACTTTTGCAAACCCTCTTAGGGAGCGGGGAATGAGACAGCCGGTACCTTTCACCGTGAAGGGACCAGCGTCTCCCTGAGCCCTAGAAACCACACAAACACCTGGGAGAAATAGGAGAACTTAGCTTGAGATGAAAGGGAAGCAGAAGATCCTCAAACAACCAGCATAGGACTCCAGAAGGAAATATCAACCGCAAGGTCAGCAGTAAGAGGCGGACTTAAATAGAGCCTCTTCACAGATAACGAGCAGAACCTGTGGAGAGGTGGGATCCTGCCAGCAACAACAAACAGAAAGGAAACACAGAAAAACCTGTCATATAGACTCATGTGCCGCAAGTCTATCCGATCTTCTCAGATCTCTCACCGGGGAGGCAGTGACAATCTCCCCCCATTACTTTCAGCACAGTATTGATGGTAATGGTGAGCTAAGTCTTCAAGTCAGGATTAAATATAGCAAAGTATTTTTACTAAGTGCAACACAGAACTAGCAGCAGAATTTAAGTGCATATCTTAACTGGCACCAGCAAGGATTATGGAGGCAGATTGGATGGCGGCAATTAAGCATTAAGATGATACTGGCCTAGTAACGTTCTAGGTGATGGGTGTCTTGGCTGTAATCCCTCACCTTGCTGCAGCATCTGGAGATGCTGGTTATAGCAATTCCCTCTGCTGTCTAGCAACCCAAGACTTCAATATGAGTAATATGAATGATAGATCTCTCTGTAGAACTGGGAACAGGAGGAGGAGTTCCGACTTGAGCTTCCTCTCCTCTCGCTTCCTCTCCTCTCTGGACAGGAACCCTTCCTCCGGGCAGAACGCAGAACAACCCACTCCTACCAAGAGGGGAGGAACAGGGTGATTAGCCCTGTTACTCAACAACCTTTGTCAGACATTCTTTGCTGGTACAAACAACCAGAAGCCTACAATAAAATACATAACATTATAATACAAAACCATTTACACCTCTAGTGCCCCAGGTCTCAGGTACTACAGATGTTTTTGTCATGAAAAAATAAATCTAGATTCGCCTCTGCCTCTGTGCTGTTACTTAGGACTGCAGGTAAATCTGTTGTGTCTTTACTCTCCTGATAATAAAAACCTAAAGCTAACAGCTCTGCTACATCCCATCAATGGCAAAATGTCAATCATGGAGAGACAAGCAAGCACACCGAGGAATAGGCAGCTTTACAGCAGCTTGCTGGCATTATACTAACCATCTCTCCATTCGTATCACCTGTATTATAACCCCTGGTATGTACTTTTTCTCTGGCTCTGGATTTACCTCTCGATGAATTGAAAACATTTATCTTCCCACTGCGGGATAAATACGTTCACTGAAGTGTCAACCTTTTCAAAGCAGAAAAAAAACCTGTTCCTTGGGAGAACTTTGCTCTCATATTGTCTTGTTTTTATTTTCACATCTCTAATCTCCATTGAGACAATTCAGCTGAAAAATCGATCCGTCTGATTCCTCCTTCAGCAAATGTTTTACCCTTTGTTGGCTGAAATTATTCTCCGTGATATTCTGCAAAATGAAGATATGCCACGAAGAGCTTAGTGCAAAAGTATTCAAACCTGAATAGAGGAAGTGGGGTGACAGGAAATAGAGTCAAAAAGCAACTGTTGGTGATTGAGGTGGGACCACTACGAGAGCAGAATCTCCCTCCTCTCCTGGATGATCACACCGGTGATGGAAGGATGAGTCATCTGTGCGGTGACCGCGGCCGCCTCAACGTTACCGCACCGGCGCCTGAATGTGGCTGCTCCCAGGATCTCATTTTCATAGTCAATTTATCTCTACATCCAATCTTGTCCTTTCTGGGTGTCTGCAGAATTTCAATGACTGTGATACAGAAATGATGGGGAAGTTATGAGAGGGAATTAGAATGAGTTCTCGCTTTTGCGGTCAGTAGTTTTTTATTGTCACTGTAATCGGGTAGAAAACTGAGCTTCTGGGACTGGAGGAAGTGGTGGAGATGTAAGGCTTCATCTGTTGATTATTTACACAGTCACGTCCCATTATTATGACCACTTCCTACGTTCAACATTACAGGAAGGCAACAAAAGGGGGAGAGGCGCTCATAGGGTGATATGTATAGTAAGGGAGCAGTTACGGTACTTAAGATAATTGGGCTCACCTTGTGTGGTTGTGCAAACATAGGCACAACCCTAGTGTGCGTGGGGTTTTGTTATATATCGGAGGTCGTGGAATACCAATATATTGAAATTAACCCCATATTAATTAACCCCAAGTTCAGTAACATTAACCCCCCTTAGGCCCCATTCACATGTCCGCAATTCTGTTCCGCATTTTGCGGAACGGAATTGCGGACCCATTCATTTCTATAGGGCCGCACGGTCCGCATTTCAGTTCCCGAAAAAAATAGAGCATGTCCTATTCATGTCGGCAATTGCGGACAAGAATAGGCATATTCTATTAGTGCCGGCGATGTGCGGTCCGCAAAATGAGGAACGCACATTGCCGGTGTCCGTGCTTTGCGGATCTGCGGATCCGCAAAACACTTACGGACGTGTGAATGGACCCTTACTGCCATAGACCACCAAGAATACAGACAATAGCCTTCAATGTGCTAGACCTGGATACTTTTTAATAATGCCGTTAGCCTGCATGCTATGTGGCCCTGTATATCTCGCTGCTTTATAGCTAATTACTAGGGTGCTGTATCTTAATATTTATTGGATGTGGTGCCCAGGTCCCTATCATTAGCCTAAGACTTAAAGGGAGCATTGCCAGCAATACAGCTGAAGGTTTTGGCAGGCCTGGCTGGTGAATCGATACTGTGTGGTCTAGAGCAGATGTTACTCTAGGGAGAATTAACCTCTCTATCCCTCCATAATAAACTGGAGGTGCAATATGAGCCTGTACAGACCTGCATTACATGGATCTATAATAATGCAACCATATATATTATATGTCCTCATTATAGTCACCATGTCAAACCTGTCCTCCCATGAGCAGGAGATGAATCCACATTGCAATCTTCCCAGCCATCCTCAGCCCTGAACTTCAGCTACATCTCTCTTGAGCACATTTCTATTTGATGCATTGACGATGTCTCAGGGACAGCAGTTATGTATTTCTTTAGAAACGTCTACCTAAAGGATAACAAAACAACATATTACTCTGCTGTCTGCATGTGACCGCACTTCACGGGGAACATAATGTCCTTAGCTTATTGCTGCTTTTCAATCCATCTCATTCATCCCTCCACCTAGAAACTGAAATACTCTGATTGTTGATGCAACGGGTCCCCCACATCTCCGGGCTGGAAGCAGTGACTGGGGACATTTACACAGAGGGGAACTCACTGCAATCTAAAAATGAGTTCAGAAAGTTCACTTTGACAGAGATACTGTATGTCTCCATTCAGGATATTTATAGACACACAATCGACTTTTTAAAACAAATGGTGGGCACTAAATGATGGGTCTTCTGCTGGTTCACGTCTTAACATATGGAAGTTCCTACTCGGTGTCAGACTGTGGTTCCTTGGGTCCTCTGGAGCAAATTATGCTTGGGACTCAAACCCTTAATCATCAATAAAAGCTGGTTTTAAATCAAATAAATACTCCCTAGTGTTAAGTGATTATCTTCAAAGGCAGCCCCAACTATGATTTTTCAATATTTTTTCCCTAGACCTTTGAGGACCACTTTAACATTAGACAGTGGGCACACCTGAGGATCCTCCAGTACTCCGATGGGACACTCCGGCCCTCTGCCTACTGTAGGGTAAATATACATCTGGGATTTGTATACTGGGAGGTTAATTGTCCTGGCTTATTCTTTGAATAGGGTTGAGAATCCAACCTTCATCTAATCAGCTCAAAAAGGAATTGCTTAGAATATTGTCAGAGGTTTTCTATCTAGAAATTTTTGAATAGGGCTAAAGGGGTTTATCACTTCCCTTGTTTCTTGATTTTGGTGACAGTCTAAACTAAAAAGGTCTTCAGATGTGATCTTCTAACATGCCAGAGGATACTCTTCACTTTGATTTGCCTTTAAAGAGCCTCTGTCTGCATGATCAAGTCTATTAAACCAGCCATAATGCCTGGTATGTTTGATCATGCTGATAAAAACAATACCCTGAGTATGTCTGACCACTGCCCCATTGCTGAGAAAACCTAAATTTTATTGACATGCAAATTACCTCCATGCAGCACTGAGGTGCCGGCAAGAGCCCTTGGAGCACCATTTTGTTTACACCCTTTCAGCTTTAGTCCTTCCCCTTACCCCTGGATTGACAGGACTAGATATCTCCTCCAGCCCATTGTTCTTTCATCTGCACTGTGCCTCTTGGTCTTGGCGGTTGCACAGTAGATCTTCTGCTGCTCTCCAAGCAGTGTAGATTCCAAATGAGCAAGTGTCGAGAGACCCGAGACCTGCCTTCTTGCACCTATGCTGTGTCTCCCGTTCTTGGGGCTTGCTCAATCAGAATCTGAGCTGCTTGGAGTGGAAACGTGGCAATGAACTGTCATAATCAGGGTAGTATTTTTATCAGCATGATCAACCCTACCAGGCTATATTCCTGATTTAATAGGGTTTATCATCCTGACAGATGGCTTCTAAGACATTCAAAACGTTTTCTGGAATGTAAAGATGTGTCGTCCCCCCCCCCCCCCTTACCTTTTAAGTACTCCTACAGTACATCTTACTTTTTGTATTGCCATTTTTTTTTTCAAAGTTGGTCATCTCATGCCACTTGACACAAGTTATCTCAGGTCAAGAGGAAAGCTAAGGGAGGACACATCTGTGATATTGATGCGTAGGGCAGGTCATCAATGTGGGATCTGGGAGTGCCAGGGTTCTCATTAATGAAGCTGGAGGCCTAGTCCAGTGACGCCATCATCTCTGTGTTTGCATCTCACTTTAGCTGCAGTTCAGTCCCATATTCTTCAAAGAAATGTATCAATTATATTTATGACTCATTAACACCAGATACCGATATTTACTCTTTTTCTTCTTATCTGTCTTTATTTTCTGATTTTCAAATTTTTTTTAATTCTATTTTCTGTACATCGATGAGCACGACCTGCTCAGGGAGGAGGGGGTTTTGAGTTGTCACTTTTTGACTGTTTATGGTGAAGTGCTGTAGGCATGCTTTGTAACCTGTACAGATGTCATTGTGCAGGAAGGGGGAGAAGAGAAGCTATGACCATTCACTATTGTGAACCATTCATCTGAGTTTATATACTGTATATACAGTCAGGTCCATAAATATTGGGACATCAACACAATTCTAACATTTTGAGCTCTATACACCACCACAATGGATTTGAAATGAATCGAACAAGATGTGGTTTAACTGCAGACTGTCAGCTTTAATTTGAGGTTATTTACATCCAAATCAGGTGAACGGTGTAGGAATTACAACAGTTTGCATATGTGCCTCCCACTTGTTATTGGAGCAAAAGTAATGGGACAATTGGTTTCTCAGCTGTTCCATGGCCAGGAGTGTGTTATTCCCTCATTATCCCAATTACAATGAGCAGATAAAAGGTCCTGAGGTCATTTCCAGTCGGCTATTTGCATTTGGAATCTGTTGATGTCAACTCTCAAGATGAAATCC
The DNA here is from genome assembly GCF_905171765.1 of Bufo bufo. Taxonomy (NCBI): domain Eukaryota; kingdom Metazoa; phylum Chordata; class Amphibia; order Anura; family Bufonidae; genus Bufo; species Bufo bufo. Next base: position 223,489,375 of record NC_053396.1, read on the forward strand.
AAAGAGCTGTCACTATCAGTGAAGCCATCATTCGGCTGAAAAAACAAAACAAACCCATCAGAGAGATAGCAAAAACATTTGGCATGGCCAAAACAACTGTTTGGAACATTCTTAAAAATAAGGAATGCACCGGTGAGCTCAGCAACACCAAAAGACCTGGAAGACCACGGAAAACAACTGTGGTGGATGACCGAAGGATTCTTTCCCTGGTGAAGAAAACATCCTTCACAACAGTTGGCCAGATCAAGAACACTCTCCAGGAGGTAGGTGTATGTGTGTCAAAGTCAACAATCAAGAGAAGACTTCACCAGAGTAAATACAGGGGGTTCACCACAAGATGTAAACCATTGGTGAGCCTCAAAAACAGAAAGGCCAGATTAGAGTTTGTCAAACGACATCTAAAAAAGCCTTCACAGTTCTGGAAAAACATCCTATGGACAGATGAGACCAAGATCAACTTGTACCAGAGTGATAGGAAGAGAAGAGTATGGAGAAGGAAAGGAACTGCTCATGATCCTAAGCATACCACCTCATCAGAGAAGCATGGTGGTGGTAGTGTCATGGCGTGGGCATTTATGGCTGCCAATGGAACTGGTTCTCTATAATTTATTGATGATGTGACTGCTGACAAAAGCAGCAGGATGAATTCTGAAGTGTTTCGGGCAATTTTATCTGCTCATATTCAGCCAAATGCTTCAGAACTCATTGGACGGCGCTTCACAGTGCAGATGGACAATGACCCAAAGCATACTGTAAAAGCAACCAAAGAGTTTTTTAAGGGAAAGAAGTGGAATATTATGCAATGGCCAAGTCAGTCACCTGACCTGAATCCAATTGAGCATGCATTTCACTTGCTGAAGACAAAACTGAAGGGACAATGCCCCAAGAACAAGCAGGAACTGAAGACAGTTGCAGTAGAGGCCGGGCAGAGCATCACCAGGGATGAAACCCAGCGTCTGGTGATGTCTATGCGTTCCAGACTTCAGGCTGTAATTGACTGCAAAGGATTTGCAACCAAGTATTAAAAAGTGAAAGTTTGATTTATGATTATTATTCTGTCCCATTACTTTTGGTCCCTTAACAAGTGGGAGGCACATATGGAAACTGCTGTAATTCCTGCACCGTTCACCTGATTTGGATGTAAATCCCCTCAAATTAAAGCTGACAGTCTGCAGGTAAAGCACATCTTGTTTGTTTCATTTCAAATCCATTGTGGTGGTGTATAGAGCCAAACATGTTATAATTGTGTCCATGTCCCAATATTTATGGACCTGGCTGTAGGTTGATATATTTAATTATAACCCTGCCAGTGATGATAATGAGATGACTGCTGAGAAGTGATCTCCGCAGAACAGGAAGTATCAGCTTATTATGAGGCTCAGAGTGGAAGCTGCAGTATTTAAGGATTATTTTCTCAAAAAGTCATAAAAAAATGAAAATATATGTTTAACATAAAAAAAACGTAATAATAGATTATTTGTAAATTGTACATTCTGCACTGCTATACGCAGCCTCATAGACATGCTGCATTGGTTTCTGTACTGGTTGGTTATGGCAGTGATGTCCTGCCGACTGGTGGAGAAACTCCCCAAGATCACATATAGATCTACTAAGCAAAGGTAAAGAGAACATAGAGAACATAGGTCTTCTGGTCATCATTGTGGTGTCCTCTTATGGTGGCTGCACAGAGTAGTCTTCTTGGCTATAGGTGATCATGGATTTACAGCATTTCACTTTTTCTCCTCATTAAGGTCAATTACCTCTTTATCGAGAGCACAGCCCAGAACATAGAACTCAGAAGAGGTGATTTCCCTTCTACAAAATAACAACCAGTTCTCCGGCTTTTCTGACACAAAGCATTCTGGAACAGGCTATGAAATAAACTACTTTGTGACATTTATATCAAATTAAAAGGTTATTGATTCCATCAGAAAAAAAACCTCAACCAGATTTTCCCTGATGTGTTCTGATGAGGCATTCATTCAGGGCCAGTTATTTTGTACAGCTGACATTTTGGATATATTAGTATTTGTATGGAAATGCAGCAGGTTTGAAAGAGACCTTGTTGATAAGCCAAGGAAATGATGAAAAGACACATTTCATGAGCCGCTAAACAGTCGGGGAGAAAAGTTCATATAATGAGGTTTGTATTAATATAATTATTTATGTCAGGAAAGGAAATGGCTATTTTATACACAGGCAAGAGGCAGGAATAGCACAACAAATTAAATGCTATTCCAAGAATCTTCCCCATTAAAATCACTGACCAGGTGATCTGAATAACAATGATTGCCTGGTGACATGGGTGCACCTACAATGAGGCAAGGTGAGGCAATGGCCTCAAGCAGCACTAGGTAGGGGCAACAGGGGGGCCTGAATAACAATGATTGCCTGGTGACATGGGTGCACCTACAATGAGGCAAGGTGAGGCAATTGCCTCAAGCAGCACTAGTTAGGGGCAACAGGGGGGCACTTTCATTGTGAAAATTCTCATCTCTACAATATTCAACTGCATCACTGTACTCAAGACAGCAATACAGTTGAATCCTGTGGCGGGGCATGGAAGCAATGTCTCCCTGGCCCACCGTTTTCTCAAATAGGCTTTAAACCTAGTTCCTGTAGCCTATCATTTGTTGCACTAAAAGGGGGGAGTTTTATGTACTGACACACATATTATAAGGGAGCATTTTTGTACTGGCACACATTCTAAGGTGTCCACTGTGGGAACATTTGGGGCACTAAAAGATTTTTTTTGTACTGGCACACGTCATAACGGAACATTTTTGTACTGGCACACATTGCAAGGGGGAATTATTTTACTGGCAAACATTATAAGGGGTAATTTTTTGTACTGGCACACATTATAAGGTGTTTTTTTTTTGTACAGACTAGTGATGAGTGGCAGGTCCCATATTTGAATTTGCGATATTTGTATTCGAGATTATTTTCGCGATTGTGATTAATCTAAAATGATAAAATTGCTTAATGCGAAGTTGATAACAAAAGAATATATAGCAGCAAATATAGTGCTTTATATTCATTTTAAGAATATTCGTCATATTCCAAAACAAGAATATATAGCAATATAGCGAATATTCGAGAAAATACAAACAGAGCAATTTAGCTAAGCTAATATTGTGCTATAATATATATTTTTAATAGTGTAAATTTTTTCCAAAGCTGAAGTTCAGAAGAGAAAACAAAATATAAGACTATAAAAAAAAAAGATTATAGCATTATATTAGTTAAATTGCTCTATATTTGTATTTAGCGAATATTCGCTATATTGCTATATATTCTTGTTTTAGAATATGACAAATATTCTAAAAAATGAATATATAGCAATATAGCAAATATATTCGTTATTTAGAATATTTGCCTTTTTTTTTTCAATCTGTACAGTTGTTCGCATACTCCTCCCCGACAAGCGTCCCCGTCACCATAGGAATGCCTGTGGGTTAGAATATACCATGGGATCTGAGTTTTCACGGAAAACTCAGATCCGATAGTATATTCTAACCCACAGGCGTTCCCATGGTGACGGGGACACTTGTCGGGAAGGGGTATGCGAACAACTGTACAGATTGAAAAAAAAAAAAGGCGAATATTCTAAATAACGAATATATTCGCTATATTGCTATATATTTGTTTTTAAGAATATTCGTCAATTTTTTTTCCATCTGAAGTCAGGATTCCTCCCTGCTTAAGTTGCTTGTGGGCCAATGACTCATTGGCCCACAAGCAAGAAGCAGGGAGGAATCATGTTTTCAGATGTTAAAAAATAACAAATATTCTATATAGCGAAAATATAGCACTATATTCAAAATATTAGCGAATTCTCGAAGTTGTGATATTCGCAAAAAAAATTAGTTATTTGAATATTCGCATTCAACACTAGTACAGACACACATTATAGGGGGAATTATTACTACCTGGGGCACTATGGGGGCATTATTACTTCTAGGTGAAAAATGAGGGACATTATTACTATTGTGTGCACTGTTACCACATAGTGCACTCTGGCAGAGAATTATTACTATGGGTGGGACTTTTGGAAGGACTGTTAGATTGGGAGGCACTCTGGCACAGTATCAGCTTAGCACAATTATTTTTGGAGGACACTGTTTTTACGTCACTGTAAGTTTCTGGGACACTGTTTGCTGGGGCACGGTTATTTTTTTAGGGCTCTCTGTGTGCCAACATTTATTGAAGGGCAACTATCTGCATGGTAATAGTATTTTCAGGGGGATTATCTGTTTCTGCAGTATAGTATTGGGGGTGGCAGGATGGGGTGTTCAAAAGGTGGGGAGGAGGATTGAAAAGTAGTTGTCAAACTGCAGAGACAAGAAATGGCTGAAAGAAATCATCATGGCGGTCTGTTCTGAATGGAGAAGAAAAAGAAATAGAACATTTACATCAGAGGACACATCACTGGATGTAAGAGATATGTGGCGCTGTATTATCCTGTATGTTTTGTAGCTCAGTATGTAATGTTTTCCAAGTATGTCTTTACCAGTAGGACTGGAGGGAAGAGGTTAGGTTAAGAAATTGGCATGGGGTGGGGGGGTGGGGGGGTGGGGGGGGTGGCGCCGTTTCAGTTTTTGCCTCAGGCAGCAGAAAGGCTAGGTACACCCCTGCCTGGCAACAATAATGCATCTTTGGAATCAGATATGTAAGAAGTAAGTGAATACTTGACTTTTGAAGTTGAAGTGTTGGAAGCAGGAAAAATGGACAAGTGGAAGGATCAGAGTGACTCTGATGAGGGACAAATTGTGATGGTGACTACTGGGTCTGAACATCTCCAAATTATTTGGTCTTGTGCAGTGATCACAGTATGCAATGATGAGTGCCTGACAAGGGCTGTTCAAGGAAGAACAGCTGGTCATATGGCATTAGAGTTATGGATGCGTAAGATTAATTTACTGTTTTCTCCCAAAGAGCGAAGGCCAGCCTCTCTGGTCCGATCCCACAGTAGAGCTTCTGTAGACAAAATTTACTGAAAAAAATATTGCTGGCCATGACAAAAAGATGTCAGGACACATGGGGTATCACAGCTTTCTTCATATAGGGTAGGGCTGTTTAGATTCAGAATAGTCAATGTGCCCACGTTGAAACTATCTCTGGAAGTGGTTAAAATCGGCAAGCGAGTATCAGAACTAGACCATGGAGCGAACTGAAGAGGGTAGCCTGTTCTGAGGATTCAAAGTATGTGATGTGGACTGGCTGCGTGTGCATCAACTACTACCTGGGGAAAAAATGACAACAATGCACTATGGGTAGAATACAAGCTAGCGGAGGCAGTGTGATGATCTGGGCAATGTTCTGCTGGAAACCTTGGGTCCTGGCATCATGTGGATGTGACACATATCATCCACCTAACATTGTACAGACAAGTACCTTCTTCACGACAGCAGTATTCTCTAATGGCAGTGCCCTCTGTCGGAGTTGTGAATAGAAATTGAAGATCTTTGGACCATGTGAATGCCCACTCACTCATCCGCTAGGGAATATGCCCACAGTTGCATAGTCTCAAGGCTCATCAATAAAGTCCAAGCAGGGCTTACTCAAGTTACAGTTTATTAATGTGATGCGCACAGGGTGATAGCAGGGTGAGCTTTATGACCTCTTCACTCAATCATTATCCCAAGTCACACACTTGTCCTGACAGTTGACATCTCTGGAACATTTCTTCTAAATGCCTGGAAGGTTGATTCCAGAAACCTCCCTGTCTGACCAGAAGCCTCTAGAACATTCATTTGTTACATAACACTGATTTTGAATTGGATTCCATTTTCTCTCCGACACCCTCTTTCAGCAGGATAATGCCCCGGCCACAGTGTGCCCAGGAATGAGGAACATGACAAAGAGTTCACAGTGTTGACCAAGCACCCAAATCCCCCCAATCTCTATCTGATTGTTTTCTGTCGATTATGCTACAGAAACAAGGCCTTGGAGGCTGCACCAAACAATTTACAGAACTTAAAGAATCTGCCAAAACACCTTCAGAGATCTTGTAGAGTCGATTATGGCGAAACATCAGAACTGTTTTGGTGTTAATGTCATATAGGTGGTTTTATGTTATTAAGGAACAATTGTATCTTCTTTAAACCTTTCCAGTTTATACTTCTGTTGTTCCCTTTCCTCTAACTTCAGTATCTGTGTAAAGAAACAGAAGACTCCTCATACCCCCAAAATTCTGTCTAAGAAGAGTAACTATTAGAGAGGAAGGAGGGGGAGGAGGGAGATGCAGCTGCTCTATCAGTCTATCTATCTTAAGTGTGTGTAATAACTGCTATCAATGGGGTTGTTGTAAGAAGAAGAGTTTGTGAGACACCTGACTGGCTGATAGTGCTGAGGACTAACACCACCTGTCCAACAGTCAAAGAGAGATAGCATTGGAATAGAAAAAGATGCAAAAACATTTTAAACACACTGGCCCCAAAAGTAATCCTATAGACGGTGTAAGCTTAGACCGGTTGTCTAGACCTTCACCAGATCTATCACATGGGTTCAGGATGGATGATAAATGTGGTGCAGGGAGAGACACTTTTCTATACACTAACTGTTGGTTGATTTTACCCCAGCATTTTGGTGGTAAAGGTTGATGTGAAGCTCAGCCCATTTTCAGATAAGTCCCACTCTCTTTTCGAGCATGTCAGAAAAAATTGTACATTATCTAGGATTTGACATTTTGCACCAATTTTTAGACAGATTTTTGAAGCAGACACATTCGTAAATCTATTTCCATCTCTGTATGTGGTAACTGTGATGAGCCGTTTGCTTTCCTTTTCTTTTCTTTTCACTATTAACCTCTTTTACCCTAATTCTATTAAAATGCTCAACACAGGTACTGTATGTTCTCTGTGACACAGTGAGAGGTTTGGTCTGGGAAAACAGGTATTTTCCTCCCAGCATGTACTGCTGAGCTTATTTACAGCCAGATGAGGTCAAATACTGGAATAGATTTTAAATGCCGGTCCGGCTTTTGGCAGCACCTGGCTGTCCTTAAATAGGCAACTGGACTCAGAAGCCAGGTCTCTGTGTTGACATCTGGGAGCCTTGTGTCTGGATGAAGGCTTACTACCTGTTTGGCGTAAAAACAGGTTGGTACTGCTATCAGCAAGGACTTTATGAGGCAGAATTGCAGCATGGTGTGAATTATCACCAACACCGCAAGGTGACTTTTTATTATGACTGTTTGTTTTCTCAATTGCCTAAAGTGTGAATAAAACACTGAACTGTTTGATCCAAAGAACTTGTTGTTGCCCATTTACTGTGTCCGCTAATCCTGTCTACCAGAGCGAGTCCCCACATCTCCTAGAACTCATTATGCATCTTCACACTAAATTTGCAAAGGCCAAGACCCGACCCCTATATTAATTTAAACCCCAGAAAAAAAAAAAAATGCATAAACTTAAGGTTGTTTTAGATGGGCCGACTGAGCACGTTCCTTCCTGAGAGTCGGCTGCTGGATCAGTGAAGGAGACCGCGCATTTACATTTAGAGATCTCCTTAACTACATGAGGATGGGGGGTAGCTATAGCAATCGTACAGAATCATGGCTTTAGATGACATCATCTGCTGCTCAGAAGCCATTATCAGTGGTGTTGGGATCACCAGGTGAACGACCGGGTGATCGGCATCACATTTAGACGGCCAGATGATTGGGAAAGACTGTTCGCAGGAATGGTGGTCGTTCCCGATAATCTGGATGATTATTGGTGCATCTAAATCCACCTTTAGAGCCCAGGGCAGACCACTGAATGTATTTACAGTGTATCCTAGTCCAAGACCTTTAAATGAAGTCAAATGCCAGACCAGACTCCATTAATGTCTTCAGAGTTTAGACTACACCCTTCGGCTTTGCCACTAGATACATGGTCCTAATATCCCTGCATGCTACAGTCAGTTCCTGGATGGCATCAGGACCCATTGTAGTGGCTCCTAAAACTGAAGAGGAGCCCAAGCATAAGGAAGGAATTGTTGACTATTGACTGAATCCAAATAATAGCATCCAAATGACAAAAACCATGCAGAGGACTGAAGGGGAAGATAGGTTCCTCATCAACCCCTATATCCACCCTTGTGCACAATCATAAATTCCATGTAAACCATATTAACAGCCAATATGCCAAGCTTGTCCAAACTGTTTGAACCATCAACTCTTTAAAGTAGTTGTAGCACAAGATACATATATCACCCATCCACATGATAGATTATAAAAGTCTAGGGGTTCCACCACTGGGATCCCCAACAATCACCATAACAGGGGTCTTGAGCCTCCACCATTCCTCCTCATTGTATGAAGGCAACAAGAAGGACTTTGAATGGAACATTGCTCAATCATGTATACTGCTGCTCCATTCAATCCCTATGGGGCCAATAGAAACAGCAATGGTCAGTGGGACCCGATTACACTTATCCTGTGAGTAATAAACGTTCTTTAATTGCTGTACCATTGTCTGCCTGCAGGTGGCACTGTTTTAAGTCAGAAATGCGTTGGTGTCAGATATGGCAGAAATCAACTCTTGGCACCGGCTATGTCTACAGTACATGATTGGGAAATTGCCAAATATTCAATTTTCTAAACAAATCAAAACTGTGTTCTTTGTACGAAGGTTTTAAACCCTGAATACCGGCAAATTAAAAGCTTAGTTTGTCAACTTGGATTGCTACAATGAACTAAAACGCCTCACTAAGGAGTCAAAAATTAGTCTAAGATGTGCAATTAATTTAGTACAACAAAATATCCATTAACGTCAGCGGCTGTTGTCGCCGGAGATAACCTTCAGCCAACAGAAGGTTCAAAGTAAAATGCGCTTAATAGCTCTCACTTTTTGTGTATGTAAGAAGGCAATTCCTTCTGCAATGCAGAGCGCGGCGATAACATTGTCCTACCGCGGAACCAAAGCTTCTTTTAAGCCGCATTGTTTGTACACACAATGCATTCATTTGTGACATGGATGCTCTCTGGAAAACAATCAGTCTGAAGTCAGCGCTGAATAGGAATTTTTTTCCCATCTTCCTGGAAAATCAACTGATGACAAACAGAACACAGGAACGGTGACTTATCCCATAGAAATCAGTTTTCTGCTCTTTTTCGAAGAAAATAAGTAAATCACAAATTGAAAATATGTAAACATACATTATTTCAGGGGCGGACACAGAAAGCAGGGGGCCCCTGTGCAAAAATGTGCCTGGGCCCCCCTCCCCCAAGCCAAATTCTCAACCTAACCTATTCCATCCTAACATTACATACAGCAATACAAAACATATAGGGTAAGGCTACTTTTACACCTGCGGCAGGACGATCCGGCCACCTAATCCGGCAGAGAATGCAAGGAATCTGCCGGACACAAGCTACAGCGAGCAGCGGTTTGTGTCCCGCTGGTTCTCAGCATTTTTGCTAGATTGCGGCCAGTTCTCTGCTGGACCTCATTGTAGTTAATGGGGACGGCGGGCATTCCGTCAGCATCCAACAGTGCCGGATCCAGTGAATTCCGGGGCAGGATGTTATCTGCTGGAATCACTAACATAGATGTGACTGTAGTCTAATACAGCGCCCCATACCTCTTACATCCAGTGAGGTCTCCTCTGATGTAGACGTTCTCTGTCCTCATCTTCTCCATTCAGACCAGACCGCCATGATAATTTCTTTCAGCCATCTCTCATCTCTGCAGAGTTCGACAGACAGACATCTTAGTTTCCTAGTTTTCCATCATCCTCCTACCTTCTGAACACCCCGTCCTGCCACCTCTAATGCCGTGCCTACTGTGTTCCTCAATACTAAACCTCCCTGAAAATACACACAGATAGTACTGCCTTCAGTAATTATTGGCGCACGGTGCCCTAATATATAACTGCGCCCAGACACTAATAGTGTAAACATAATGTTCCCCAAAAATAATTGTGCTAAGCTGATACCGATACCCCTCCACAATAATAGTGCTCCCCAAAATCCCACCAAGAGAAATGTCAGAGTGCACGTAGTAGTAATAGTGCCTTCAACAGTAATAATGTCCCCAATGTGCCCCAGAAGTAATAAGGCTCCCTTAGTGCCTATACTAGTATTCATGGTCCTCATAGTCCCCCAAATGTAATAAAGCCCACCATAATGCCCCCCACAGTAGTAATAATTCTCTTTATCCCCCAGTAGATGCTCCTCTCCCCCTCCCTTCTCCACAGTGCCCCCCATGTGTCCTAGTATTTAATATCCCCCAGTAGATGCCCCTATAGTGCTTCTCTCCCCCACATCTCCATAGTGCCCTCATGTGTGACAATATATAATGCCCCCCAGTAGATGCCCACAGTGCCCCCCATGTGTTCCAGTACATAATGTCCCCCAGTAGATGTTGCATAGTGCTCCTCTTTTCCCCCCTTCTCCATAGTGCATCCCATGTGTGCCAGTATATAAAATACGGCCCCCAGTAGATGCCCCGGTAGTGCTTCCCCCTTTCTCCATAGTGCACCCCATGTGTGCCAGTATATAAGATATGGCCCCTAGTAGATGCACCCATAGTGCTCCTCTCCCCCACCCCCTCCATAGTACCCCCCAAGTGTGCCAACATATAAGATAGGGCACCCAGTAGATGCTCCCATATTACCCCTCCCCTCCTTCCCCATAGTGCCCCCCATGTGTGTCAGTATATAAGATAGGGCCCCCAGCATAGCGTAAATGAAAAAAAAAATAAACTCACATACTTACCTCCGATGCGATGGAAGTGCTCATTTCCTGCTGCCCTGCCGCTGTAGCTGCACATGGCCCCCCTCCCGCACAGGCGGTATGTCCGCCCCTGCATTATTTATTATAAAACAACAGTAGAGTAATCAAATAGAAATAATAATAATAATAATAATGCAATAATATAATAAAAAGAAAGAAATTAGCTTTGAGCCAAATTACTTTGTCACACAGCTCATTTCTTTGTAAGTAGTGAGTAGCGGGTGCAATGACGGGGAACGGCGATTGTGCCCCCCCCCCCCCCCTCATCATTGAACCCCTCAGTTGCCATGTTCATCAATGATTGTGGCATCTGAGAATAATAGTGAGGGCTTTCAGGGGTTAATTGGTGAAAAAAATAAAATAAAATAATACTCACCTTATCCATTTGAGGGCAAAAAGGCCGCCACGGCCATCTAGATTGAAGCGCCTCTTCGCGCTCAAATGGATGAGGTGAGTAAGATTTTTTCAGGGAAAATTTGATACCACGAAGCACAAGGAAATCTGTCTTTGCAGCGAATTGAATTTTCCCAGAAATTTGTATCGACGTCCACTTCAGATACTTCAATTCACTCAACACTATTAATCCTATGCAGTGCCCTGGAGCAGGCGGACGGTGGGCATTTGTCCTTATTGCTACTACAAAAAGCCATCAACTCCCTACTTTACTGCACTTTACTGGAAGGGTTAACTTGCATTGTAATTTATGGCATTGTTTGCAATTCTATTGTTTTATATCGCTGAACTGCATTTTATATGTTTATTGTAATACAGTATATTGTTCATTTGCATTGTATCTGCCCTGCACTGTGGAAAGGGTTAATGCACAGCCTGCGAAGGGCCCGTTCACACCACCGTATATTTGTGTCCGCATCTGTTCTGCAAATTTTGCAGAAGGGATGCAGACCCATTCATTTCAATGGGGCCTGAAAAGTGAGGACAGCACACCGTGTACTGTCTGCATCCGTACTTCTGTTCCGCCTGTGGACAAGAATAGGCATTTCTACCATAGGGCTGGCTGTTCCGTTCCATGAAATGCGGGACACACACGGACAGTAACCGTGTTTTGGGTTATTTGCAATTTGCAGACCGCAAGGATGATACGATCATCTGAATGAGCCCCTTGGCCTCATGCACACGACCGTAGTTATGAGGCTGCGGATGCGGACCCATTCACTTCAATGGGGCCGCAAAAGATGCGGACAGCACTCCGTGTGCTGTCCGCATCCGTTGCTCCGTTCCGAGGCCCCGCAAAAAAATATAACATGTCCTATTCTTCTCCGTTTTGGGCCACAATGGGCCACCTGTTCCGTTCCACAAATTGCGGAAGGCACACGGGCGGCTTCCGTTTTTTGTGGATCTGCAGTTTGCGGACCGCAAAAAACGGCACAGTCGTGTGCATGAGGCCTTATACTGAGAGACTTTGGAACTTTCTATCTATTCACTGAGATGTTAGAAATCTTCCACAGGTACTGCAAGGGACGAAGCAAAGTTTTTGTCTATCTATTATCTATTATCTATTATCTATCTATCTATCTATCTATCTATCTATCTATCTATCTATTATCTATTATCTATCTATCTATCTATCTATTATCTATTATCTATCTATCTATCTATCTATCTATCTCTATCTTATATCTATCTATCTATCTATCTATTATCTATTATCTATCTATCTATCTATTATCTATTATCTATCTATCTATCTATCTATCTATCTATCTATCTATCTATCTATCTATCTATCTATCTATCTATCTATCTATCTATCGGTAGTATAGACTTCCATCCGCACGTAGAAGCAGCAGTGGAAGTGGCGCGGCTCCAGGTGCTGCAGGTTCATGTGTCGCTCCCATCACAAAGTGGATTTTCTGGGAGTGGGAATTAAATTGCTTTTGAATTAGGATGTTTATTGGAAACAAAATCCATTCATTTTCAGACACAGAATCAACATCTCTCCCCAGAGCGGAGCCTTTGCCAAACATGCAAATCTGGAAGCCGCAGTGAAACGGCGAGAACAATGCACATGAAATAGCGACAAAGCGATCCCTTGTGAAAAGTCAGAGATCTGGGCCTGACAAGCCCACACGGGTGAGAGTCTGAAGGTCCCTCATTACACAAATCATTTCACTCCAGAAAGTCACTGCAAAGTTATAATATGCAAACTGCCTTATGCTGTCTACCTACATATACACAGATGTAGCAGAGCTGGATTTGATCTTTAACCCTTTGGGACTGAAATGTCTGTAATGTGGGGACTCATTTAAAGAGACAGAATAACATTTAAAAAAAAATAAGCCAGTGATTGGCTAAACAGTCATTTCCTGTGTGTTGACAGGGACCAGGAAATAGAGACCTGCAGGGACCAGGAAATAGAGACCTGTGGGGACCATTAAATAGAGAATGGCAGGGAGCAGGACATAGAGACCAACAGGGACCAGGAAAAAGAGACCTGTGGGGACCAGGAAATAGAGACCTGTGGGGACCAGGAAATAGAGACCTGCAGGGACCAGGAAATAGAGACCTGTGGGGACCATTAAATAGAGAATGGCAGGGAGCAGGACATAGAGACCAACAGGGACCAGGAAAAAGAGACCTGTGGGGACCAGGAAATAGAGACCTGCAGGGACCAGGAAATAGAGACCTGTGGGGACCATTAAATAGAGAATGGCAGGGAGCAGGACATAGAGACCAACAGGGACCAGGAAAAAGAGACCTGTGGGGACCAGGAAATAGAGACCTGTGGGGACCAGGAAATAGAGACTTGTGGGGACCAGGAAATAGAGACCTGTGGGGACCAGGAAAAAGAGACCTGTGGGGACCAGGAAATAGAGACCTGTGGGGACCAGGAAATAGAGACCTGTGGGAACCAGGAAATAGAGGCTGGCAGGGACCAGGAAATAGAGACCTGTGGGAACCAGGAAATAGAGACCTGTGGGGACCAGGAAATAGAGACTGTCAGAAACCAGGAAATGGAGACTGTCAGGAACCAGGAAATAGAGACTGGCAGGAACCAGGAAATAGAGACTGGCAGGGACCAGGAAATAGAGACTGGCAGGGACCAGGAAATAGAGACCTGCGGGGACCAGGAAATAGAGACTGGCAGGAACCAGGAAATAGAGACCTGTGGGGACCAGGAAATGGAGACTGGCAGGAACCAGGAAATGGAGACTGGCAGGAACCAGGAAATAGAGACCTGTGGGGACCAGGAAATGGAGACTGGCAGGAACCAGGAAATGGAAACTGACAGGAACCAGGAAATAGAGACTGGCAGGGACCAGGAAATAGAGACCTGTGGGAACCAGGAAAAAGAGACCTGTGGGGACCAGGAAATAAAGACTGGCAGGAACCAGGAAATAGAGACCTGTGGGGACCAGGAAATAGAGACCAACGGGGACAGGTAATAGAGACCTGCAGGGACCAGGAAATAGAGACCTCCAGGGACCAGAAAATAGAGACCGGTATGGACCAGGAAATAGAGACCTGCAGGGACTACAAAATAGAGACCTGCAGGGACTACAAAATAGAGACCTGCATGTACCAGGAAATAAAGACTGGCAGGAACCAGGAAATGGAGAATGACAGGGCCCAGGAAATAGAGACTGGCAGGGACCAGGAAATCGAGACTGTCAGAAACCAGCAACTAGAGACCTACAGGGACCAGGTAATAAAGACTAGCAGTAAACAGGAAATATAGACCAATGAGGAGCACGAAATAGAGCCCTGCAGGGACCAAGAAATAGAGACTAGCAGGGACCAGGAAATAGAGACTAGCAGGGACCAGGAAATGGAGACTGGCAGGAACTAGGAAAAAGAGCCCTGCAGGGACCAGGAAATAGAGCTCTGCAGGGGCAGGGAACGGAAGCTGCAGGCGATTAGTGAGGTATTATTTATTTTGTTATTTTATGCCACTCTGAATTACCAATGGACATGCTAGCTATTACAGTAGGCTTGCACCCATGCAAAACCAGCTGCCTTATTACCAAGCTACTACGGACACTAAGTGTGGGGAAGAGGGGTATAGATACTAAACTGAATACTTTGTGGTTTGAAAGTAGATCATCTGAATCCTTGACCATTGAAGAAGTTATTGTGTCGGTAAATGACAAATAGCCTCAGACTGGTGGCTTCCCTTGATCCATGAGGAACTGATGACTCAATGTAATAAGTGCCCATTGACAATCCAAGAGATGAGCCCCATTTCTGTTACTGGACGGTCTCCCCACAAGACATGCCCCTCTTGCATGCCGAGTGGTATGCTTTTCCAATGAAATCTTGCTTATGTGCATGTCCAAGGCAATGAAGAGTTAATCTTCCTCCCATCGGCAATATCATCATTGTGTGCTTAATTTTGCAGCAGTCCTGTCCATTTGCAGCGCGTCGATATACCCAATGCATTAATATTTTACAATATTTAACAGTTATGGTCAAAGCATTGACAAGCCGTCTGTGGCCGGGCTCATTCTGATGGTAATCACATTTGCGGACTGCTTTACATATCTATCCAATTATAACCCTTAGCCATCGCAGTGAATAATTGATTGTTGTATCAGGGATAGAAGCTGCCTATAAGTAGAAGCAAATTAAAACCGCTCATTAGTTGGGATTCAGGGTTATTGCTGGGGTCCCATATTAGAGGACAAAGACGTGAGACCATGGAGATCATTGGCCATGTTTCTTGGGAGGATAAGGAATATGGTGGTCATGACTTCTCATCTTCGTTTCATTTTCCATTCTTCTGATCCGTCAGAAGAACAAGGAAAAAAAACACATGATCCTGTAAAAAATAATCCTGTTGCACATTTGGCATCCGTTTGAGCCATTTCAGTCTGAGATCCGTTTTTTAAAATGGAAAAAAAATACTGCATCCATGGCAAAGGGGCCACGGCACCTTATTTATTTTATGCTCTTACATAGCGCTACTATATTCCTCAGCACTTTACAGACATTAGCTTCCAACTGTCCCCAATGGGGCTCACAATCTAAGGTCCCTATCAGTCTGTCCTTGGAGTGTGGGCGGAAACCGGAGAACCCCACACAAACACGCAGAGGACATACAAACTCCATGCAGATGTTGTCCTTGGTCAGATTTGAACCTAGGGCCCCAGCGCCACCATGCTGCCCTTGTAAAACATCTGAATCCCTCGTAACTTGGACTTTCAGAAACAAGCTAAAGATGGGAGTACATCTGATCCTACACCATATACCTGCTTTTTTCATATTGTTCACTGACCCAAGTGTTTCCTAAGCATCAAATCAACAGGGTTTTCAAAGACAACAAGAATCTACAATAGACTTTCAGATTTTGACTCCTCTACTGAATAATCCAGTCCCATTAATCTAGGAGATTATCAAAGAAACATAATCAGGGGCGGACTGGCCATAGACCTTACAGGCAAATTTCCCGGTGTGCCGATGCCCAGGGGGCCGCTTGATCCCTCCTCACGGCCGTCCAGTGGAAGTTTTTTGGGATATATTTTGTGCTGCTGGCAGTATTTTTTGATAGACTGTGGTATTTGGCTCTGTTGGGGGGGGTATAATGTACCACAATATAATATTGCTGCCCCTGCCTTCCATCAATTTGGACCCAACTAAAAAATAGGGCCACTTTTATTATTTTTCCAGGGCCACTTTTATTTCCTAGTCCACCCCTGAACATAATCTACATATATAATGTTATCCCTTGGTCCATATACAGTAGGATGTGGAGCCCAGTGGCGTAGCGTGGGGGGGACGGGGACTGTATGCTGGAGGAGCTGAAGGCAGGGAAGTGATGTGTCTTACATGGGACTGTATGCTGGAGGGGCTGAAGGCAGGGGGAGATTTTTATTTTACATGGGTTTGTATATTAGAGGGGCTGAAGACGGGGAATGATGTATTTTACATGGGACTGTATGCTGGAGGAGAAAAATATTTTACATGAGACTGTATTTTGGAGGGGCTGAAGTCGGGGAGCGATGTATTTTACATGGGACTGTATCCTCGAGGGCCTGAAGGCAGGGAAGTGATGTGTCTTACATGGGACTGTATGCTGGAGGGGCTGAAGGCAGGGGGAGATTTTTATTTTACATGGGACTGTATATTAGAGGGGCTGAAGGCGGGGAATGATGTATTTTACATGGGACTGTATGCTGGAGGAGCAATATATTTTACATGAGACTGTATGTTGGAGGGGCTGAAGTCGGGGAGTGATGTATTTTACATGGGACTGTATGCTCGAGGGGCTGAAGGCAGGGAAGTAATGTGTCTTACATGGGACTGTATGCTGGAGGGGCTAAAGGCAGGCGGTGAAGAGAGGGAGGGTGATATTATTTACATGGGACTGTATGCTGGAGGGGTTGAAGGCAGGGGGAGTTTTGTATTTTACATGGGACTGTATATTGGAGGGGCTGGAGGCGGGGGAAGTGATATATTTTACATCTGGCTGTATGCTGGAGAGGCTAAAGGCAGGGGGAAGGTTGTATCTTACATGGGACTGTATGCTGGAGCGGCTGAAGGGGGCCATAATTATTACTATAATACAGAGGAGGTTGTTATAATATTATTAATAATAATAATAATAATAATAATAATACAGAGGGTCCAGTATATATTATAATTATACAGAGGCCATTATACTTATGGGTACTACGGGGAGGGGAGGTCTGTTATCTGAGGATGGTAGTAAAGTGAGGAATCTGTGAAACTCTGCAGAGACGCAGCTGAAAGAAGGTGTCATGGCCTCTTATCTCCGAATGAAAACTCTGAGGAAAGTCTACATCACAGGAGATGTCACTGGATGTAACAGGTATGGTGCTGTATTCTCCTGCATATTTCATAGCAATGTATGTTATGTCCATCCAAATATCTGTTTTTTTGGGGGTTGGATATAGAATTTGGACCACACTGCCTGGCCCCAGACTTCAGGTCACACTGTATGTTTTCTGAATTCTGGGGCCTCACACCCATCTACTACATTACCTGTACTCAGAGAGTTATCACTGTGTTATCTGTGGTGTTACATAGGACTGCAGGTGACATCTACTACATTATCTGTACTCAGAGAGCTATCCCTGTGTTATCTGTGGTGTTACATAGGACTGCAGGTGACATCTACTACATTATCTGTACTCAGAGAGCTATCACTGTGTTATCTGTGGTGTTACATAGGACTGCAGGTGACATCTACTACATTATCTGTACTCAGAGAGTTATCACTGTGTGATCTGTGGTGTTACATAGGACTGCAGGTGACATCTACTACATTATCTGTACTCAGAGAGCTATCACTGTGTTATCTGTGGTGTTACATAGGACTGCAGGTGACATCTACTACATTTTCTGTACTCAGAGAGCTATCACTGTGTTATCTATGGTGTTACATAGGACTGCAAGTGACATCTACTGCATTATTTGTAAAAAGATGCGTAGTCACAGGTGGGCGAAGGGACGCAATACTTGGCTTGCCCCGGATGCTGGCAACCCATGCTACGCCACTGGTGGAGCCATATGGAGGTGCCACTTGAGGAGAACATGCATGGTAACACATTTGTGTATTGTTTCGGGTGGAGGCGCAAATGTGTTACCTCGATTTTTCCATTTCAGAAACGGACATGTTGGACCTTGGGTAATATCTGACTATTTTTGCTTTCATTATATAAATTGTATATGTATTGAGCAACAGATTACATTTAGTCTGTACTGTGCATTGCATTCCAGATACTTTTTGTCATATAATTTATGGCATAATAGAATGTATCTGTTTTAGGTTTGTCTGTCAAGGCATGCTGGTAATTGTAGTTTTGCAAGAACCGTAGGGCTACAAGTTGCAGACCACGGTTTGACAGCATAAGCTTCATCTCCAGTGGGGTTCAAAGTAATATACTCATATCCCTAAAGATTAGAAACATGTAAAAAAAAAACTAAAAAAAAACTCAGATTATGTGAAAACAAATAAAAAATGTCATGATGTTAAACAGGCAGGAAGTGCGCAAACGCATATGCAGTTGTGCATGTATATACAGGGGAGTAAATAATGCACTTGTGGCCCGTTGCTAATGGCGATCCCCAGCAAAAATGCATGCAGTGGAGGATGCCCGCAGCGGACCACAAGTACCACAATAAACATCCTACACAAGATAGCAATTATGTGGATGTGATAACCAATATAGCAAAATAATATTAGCAAAGACAGGTGCACTCTGCGGTTTTACTAAACCCTCAAACTGATGTTAAAATTGAGAGATTAGCCAACATATCCTACTGTGGAGGACATGTCTGAGCCCGAGAACCGCGCCAAGGTTTCTCAAGTCGCTCGGGTCCTAACACTCACTTACCTGTGCCGTATGGGCAATACCAGGGGTCAGTGGGCGAATTACAGGAGCGTGAGGTCCGACTCACAGACAACTCACCAGTTACTTCCAGCATGTAACCATGCTTGCAATGGGAGAAGGGAGGAGTC
Organism: Bufo bufo; assembly: GCF_905171765.1. NCBI lineage: Eukaryota > Metazoa > Chordata > Amphibia > Anura > Bufonidae > Bufo > Bufo bufo. Next base: position 223,508,538 of record NC_053396.1, read on the forward strand.
TGCGAGTACCACTCATAACTGGCTGATATGGAGAAGGTGCATGCGATTACGTCAAAGGACGCACCAGAGTTGGTTGAGTGGCTCACTCAGCCTTCTGCTTCTGCACCCTCCTCATCCTCTGTATCTGCACCCTCCTCACTCTCTGCTGTGTGCACCCCCAAAGACACCACCACCACCACCACCACCATAGCCTCTCCACTCGAGTCAGAGGAATTATTTTCCCATCCATTCCCAGACCATATCTATGCGCAGCCATTCTTGGCATCGGAGGAGAAAGAGGAGGTAGAAACGGCCGCCACCCAGCGGTCTGACAGTACCCAGATCAGCCCAAGGAGGGTGGTCCCCGCTGTTGTTGCCTACTCCGAGATCTCTAATGTCAGTGGTGGTGAAGGTGATGATGATGACGTGTCAATGGACGTCACGTGGGTGCCCACAAGAAAGGAAGAGAGGGGAGTTCAGAGGGAGAGACGGAGCAGCAGATAAGAAGAAGAAGGAGGAGAAGCAGGCAGAACTCGCAGGGCACAGGAGGCAAAAAGCAGACTGCAAATGTATCTGGAGCGAGCCATCCACCATGCACGGTCACATCTTGTGCTCCCAGGACGCCGGCACATGGATCCACAGTATATTATATATTTTTTATAATAGTGTTGCCATGTTCAGCCTGTGCTATTAACGCATAAGTTGCGGTAAGCCCAAAACTCACCTAGGAACGACCACCTTAAGAGGGCACCTGGCCTCCCATCACCGAGCCCAGTGGGAGCAACACCGTCAGAACCCACAAAGCCACACTCCCGGCGCTCCACGTCCTGCATCTTCTCCTTCTCTCTCCTAACATTTGTCCTCCACTCCACCTTCCACCGTGCCATTGTCGCGGTCATCTGGCACAAGGCAGGCTACCGTGGCCCAAATGTTCAAGCGTAAAAAAAATTATGACCGCAAGTTAATATATCTCTCGCACATAGTGTCGGTGTCAACATACATCTGACCACAGACACGTGGTCTAGCAAACACAGGCAGGAAAGGTACATAACTTTTACTGCCAACTGGGTGAACCTTCTGACAGCCGTCAAGCATGTAACCCGTGGCACCCGTGTGGATTCGGTGTTACCGCCACGTATTGCATGCAGGCCTGCCTCTTCTTCTCCTCCTCGTACTCCATCCTCCATCTCCTCCTTGGCTGACTCCTCCTTTTCCTCTGCTACCGCCTCTGCCGCTGCACCCCCCCAGCACCTATTTAACGTGCCAGGTGAGACATTGCCATGCTGTGCTGCGGCTGTTGTGCTTGGAAGCCAAAAGCTACACCTGTCCTGCACTCCTTTCAGCTCTGCGGTCACAGGCCGATCAGTGGCTAACCCCGCTCAATTTTACAGTTGGTAAAGTGGTGTGCGACAACGGTGCCAATCTGCTGAGCGCGCTGAAACAGGGCAAAATGACACACGTGCCATGCATGGCACACGTCCTGAACTTAGTCGTGCAGCGATTCGTTGCCAATTACCCTGGGGTCCAGGACGTCTTGCTCCACAGTAGGATGTGTTGGCTAATCTCTAAATTTTACATCAGTATGAGGGTTTAGTAAGACCGCAGAGTGCACCTGTCTTTGCTAATATTAATATTTTGCTATATTTGCTATCACATCTGCAGTACGCAGCCCTGCAGGGTATTGCGATGTGAGGTCACGGTTACTTAGGCAAATGAGGGTTGCTATGGGTTACTCACAGTTTGTAGGATGACCCTGGGCAGCGTACAGCAGTGATGGAGAGGCTGGCACAGAAGTCCTCTGGGGCACTCTCTGTATATAGGGACCAGGCCTGATGGTGGGTGAGGTGCCCTGGATGTTGCAGATGTTTAATGTGCCTAGGGCAAGGTCCCTTTAAGGTTTGTGACGCCAGTGCCTGTAACGGTGGCACACCGATTAATAGTTGTAATAAGTGAGGAACACAGTGTGGTGGTGAACCTAACTTTTCTTTACTAGAAACAGTTAACTTTGTACAGACTTTTGTAAGTTCAGTCCCATATAGCAGGATCACATCACAAGCAGGCTTTCACATCAATGGCAGGCAACAATGTTCTTTGCAAGATACTCAGAGGGTTAAACACAATCACAGATCAGGCTGTACCTTCTCCTCAGAAATAGTGTACACTGTTCCTCAGAACTCCTGTCTGTCTGTATCCCAAGGCCCGTATGCATTAATGCTGGCTTTATCCTTGGTAGAAATCTTTCTCTCGTATATATCCTTGCTTTAAAGTATAACTCCTTCTGCCCTTCAGCTTACTTGTCTAGCCGGTATTCTGGCTCTGCTTTGGTTAGGAACTGAAGGTTTCTCCCAGGAGGCAAACTCTTCTCTTGGGGTGAATCTTCTGAGCTAACTCTGGCTCAATGTCCTCAGGCAGGCTGATCCACACTCTCTAGCCTCCTGGTATCAACTAGAAACCTGGGCTGTCTAGTTGCATGTCAGAGCCTGCACCTCAGCCCCACTTCTGGCTAAAGTGTCTTCTGGCCTCTGACTCCACACTCTCTAGACTGACCCCTCCCTGTCTGGGTCTAGATATATATACTAGGGGCTCCCTCTAGTGTCTAGGATGTTAAACTACACCATAATAGGCCTGCTGCACATATCACAGGAAAAATAAACATTAAATACACATTAAAATGCATTAAAATGTACTGTGAAATACACTGCCACTGTCCCACAGGAGGTGGAGAACAACGTGGCCCAATTGACCCTTGTGTAGTGCCCACATTTACCTAGTGGGACACTACACATCCACATAATTGCTATCTTGTGTAGGATGTTTATTGTGGTGCTTGTGGTCCACTGCGGGCATCCTCCACTGTATGCATTTTTGCTGGGGATCACCATTAGCAACGGGCCACAAGTGCACGATTTGCTCCCCTGTATATACATGCACAACTGCATATGGGTTTGAGCACTTCCTGCCTGTGTAACACCATGACATTTTTTATTTGTTTGTATATAGAGAGGCTTGGAGGTGTATAAATTCCAATTAAAATGAGCCTGTTTTCCATCCACAGGCCACATTTAGGTGCACCTGCGAGGCCTGGGCCATATCAGCCAGTCTTGAGTGGGACTCGCAGACTCCTCCCTCCTCCCATTGCAAGCATGGTTACATGCTGGAGGTAACTGGTGAGTTTTTGGACCTCACACTCCTGTAATTCGCCCACTGGCCCCTGGTATTGCCCATATGGCACAGATAAGTGAGTGTTAAGACCCCGAGCTACTTGAGAAACCTTGGCGCGGTTCTAGGGCTCAGACATGTCCTCCACAGTAGGATATGTTGGCTAATCTCTCAATTTTATCATCAGTTTGAGGGTTTAGGAAGACCGCAAAGTGCACCTTTCTTTGCTAATAATATTATTTTGTGATTATGTGAAGCCTGCAAAAACCAAGAATTATTATAATAAATTATCCAAAACTAAAAGTGATTGTTACAATTGGTGGATGTAGAACCACTGTGCCAACCAACTGGTTTGACTTTGGGCTAGTCATAAGGGCATTATCATGGCACTCCCCTGATATTCACCCTTTAACCCCCTATACAGGAATCTGGACTTCACTGCAGGGGAGCCACTGGAATAGTCCGGGTGTTGTTCACAGCTGGCCCATTGGGGTCAGAGACACTGGTGCAGAGCACCAAGGGATTATGCAAAATCATAGAAGAAGTCCAAAGGTCAGGACAGGCAGAACAGAGTCTGTATAGTGATCAAGCATAGGTTAGGTCAGGTGGAAAAGGGTCAAAATCTAGGAATCAGGCAGAAGTCAGTTCACGGGCAGAGAAGAAGATTATAGTACCTTTGAATAATCTAGAAAGCTACTATAGTCAGTTTATTGTTCAGGGAGAAAATGAGACAACTGTCATGGCATATATAGCAGAGCTGATTTAAACATTAAAAGTGACTATTACTGGTGTCTTCCAACAATTAAGCTTCCTCTGTCTGGAGATCAAGTAGTTTTAAAAAATGTAAACTGCACAGTGATTTTTTTGCATCCCAGATCAGCACTCCCTACACAGCTTGTTGCTTAGAGTACACTTTATTCACAGCAAAACCTGACTCACAGCAAAACTAATCTGGGGGTAGAGAAACCAATTTTGATGTTGCCTAGAGTAGACAGTGACACCCATGCTAAAAAAAAAAAGAAAAAAGAAAAAAAAATCTTCCTCATAGGGGTAGCAGGGAATAAGATCTAGAATGGAGCTAATGCCTTCAAGGATAAGACTCACAAAGAGCTGATATGAGGGATGAATATTGCAAAATTGAATCTGTAAAGTTACAGTTTATCGTCTTAAATGGCTGGAATGGAACATTGATTTGACTATACAAGAGCCATTACATTGCGGAGAAGCCCTCTAATGACTGCTTATTCCCTAAGACATAATATAGTATATCCTTCCCCAGTATATCATACCCTAAGCCCGGCTTCTCTGGTGAGCCTTTATAATAAAACCAATTAACTCTCTGAATACATTTTGATATTAACTTGCAGAAATTGACAAATTCTAACAATTACCACTCGTTTTGCTTCAGTTCAAAACGTAAATTTGTCTAAATGCGAAGCTTAAACTAAAATGTATTGCAAATGAAAGGAATTTGCTATTTTGTATACATTAGCTGAAAAATTAGTCCAACCGACCCCGTCCCCCTCCCCCTTCCTTTTCTCTACACTGTGTTCGCGAACACAGAATTAGCTTTTCAAAAGCATAATTTCCCCTTTTGCAAGATTTAAATGAGTCCCAAAAGAAAGCAAAATTATTTAATCTACACTAGAGTAGGCTTAGATTTTCATACAATAGATGCCAACATCTGGCGTCTCATTTATGATTAGTTCTAAAACAAAGAAACTAATTTGCTGTGATGAGTGAGACAGCGATGGCATACTGTATCAGCAAGTCTGCCGCTCCCTCATGAACCAGATGAGCCGCCAAGGCAACAAACAAACTTTTAGCAGGAACAAATACTCTTGTGAGTAGGTGCCAAAAGCATTTGCTCAGGGTACTGTCTTCCATGAATCAATATGGGTCAATATATTATTATTTTTTTATTGAGAAAAAAGAAACATACAAATTTATTTTTTATACAATTTAGTCTTCAACCTTATTAAATTTCTCATTTTTACCCCAATACTTCCCCCCTCCCCATTCCTTGCTATGCGTCTCCTATCCCGTTCGTCAATCAAGGTGGAGTAGGGATAACGATGGGGTGAAGGCAGGAAAATGTAAGGTTTCCAAATCCCCCATTCCTTATTCCATTTCTCCTCAATATTTCTTTTTTTTATATAAGATTCTTTCATATTTCTTAAACTTATTGACGAGATTCAACCACATATATACACTAGGGGCCAGATTTATCATTACACTTACATCTTACTCCACTTTTACGTATGTCCAAAGTCACTTTTGGATAAATCATATTTATTAATAGTCCTTTAATACTGTAATAAATGTTGTTTGACGGTAGCAGTTTATGCTTCAGTAAGCGGCTTTACAAAAGTCGCACGTCTTTACAAAAAAGTTGCATGTTTTATTAAAAAGTCGCATAAGATATGTCCTCACCAGAGTTAAATTGCGCGACTTTTTAAATTATCGCAATAGTAAATCTGTCTAGAGATTCATTTACATAAGAAAACTCGTCCACTTTCAGAAAATTGGCGAGCATAGCACAGAGCCAATAAAAATCGCAAATTTTTGCACAGTTTTAGCAATTGTGCTAAAATTTTGGACTTTTTCACTCCATTATTTTGACTTGAGCAAATGATAAATCTGGCCCTAGGAGTATTTGATGAGAACTAAACTCGCGTGATTAATAGAGATGTCCCGAACTATTCGCCGGCGCATAGTTCCCGGCGAACATAGCTTGTTCGCGTTCGCCGCGGCGGGCGAACATATGCGATGTTCGGTCCGCCCCCTATTCGTCATCATTGTATAAACTTTGACCCTGTACCTCACAGTCAGCAGACACATTCCAGCCAATCATCAGCAGCCCCTCCCTCCCAGACCCTCCCACCTCCTGGACAGCATCCATTTTAGATTCATTCGGAAGCTGCATTCTTAGTGAGAGGAGGGACAGTGCAGCTGCTGCTGATTTAATAGGGAAATTGATAGCTAGGCCAGTGTATTCAGTGTCCACTCCAGTCCTGAAAGACTCTTCTGATCTCTGCTGTAAGGACAGCACCCCAAAAAACCCTTTTTAGGGCTAGAACATCATTCTGCTTTTTTATCCCTGTGTAATCTAATTGCAGTTTCCTGCCAGCGTGTGTGTCAGGCTCACAGCGTATACTGTGCCCACTTGCCCAGTTCCACCACTCATATCTGTTGTCACAGTAGCTTGCATTTAAAAAAACAACAACTTTTTTGACTGTAATATAATAGCAGTTAGTTGCCGGCATGCGCGTGTGTTTTATGCCCTGCAAGTGCATAGTGTCACTTCAGCGCCATTCATTTCTGGTGTCACATTTGATTACATTTAAAGAAAAACAACAATTTTGACTGTGAATAAATAGCAGTCAGTTGCACACACGTGTTTGTTTGTTTAAGGCCCAGCTGCAAGTCCATCGTGTCACTTCAGCGCAACTCATATCTGGTGTCACAGTAGCTTGCACGCTTAGTAAAACTTAAATAATCTAAAAAAATGACAGGCAGAGGCAGGCCACCCCGCAGGGGCCATCGTGGTCGTGGTGCTGTGATTCCATTTGGCCCTAGAATAATGCCCAGTGTTCAGAGGCCACGTACCCTGAACTCGAAAAGTTCTGAGGACATAGTTGACTGGCTTACACAGGACACCCAATCTTCTACAGCTTCCGCTCGGAACCTTGACGCACAATCCTCCTCCAGCTCAGCTTCGGGCACCTCTCAAGTTACCACTCGCCCGCCCGCCGCCACCACCACCAACACTAGCACCACAGCCGCTTCACTTGATCTGTCAGAGGAGTTATTTACACATCAGTTGGAAGAAATGAGTGATGCGCAACCATTATTGCCAGAGGATGTAGATAACAGGGATATGTCTCAGTCAGGCAGCATTACACACATGGACGTACGGTGTGATGATGATGATGTTGTACCCGCTGCTGCTTCCTTTGCTGAGTTGTCAGATACAAGTGAAGAGGTTGATGATGACGATGTGTCCGTGGGTGTCATGTGGGTGCCCGCTTGAAGAGAAGAAGAACAGGGGGAAAGTTCAGATGGGAAGACAGAGAGGAGGAGGAGACGAGTTGGAAGCAGGGGGAGGTCGTCGCAAGGAGCTAGTGGCACAGTCAGACAGCATGCATCGGCACCCGGGGTCAGCCAGACAGCACGCCAATCAACGCATGTTGTTGCTACCACCAGAATTCCATCATTGCAGAGATCAGCAGTGTGGCATTTTTTTGTGTGTGTCTGCCTCTGACAACAGCGATGCCATTTGCAACCTGTGCCAAAAGAAACTGAGTCGTGGGAAGTCCGACACCCACCTAGGTACAACTGCTTTGCGAAGGCACATTATCACACATCACAAACGCCTATGGGATCAAGTCTAGATTAACTCACCTTTATTAAGATGAATGAGGCATGGATCCCGAAGGGACTGACAGTGGGCGATACATTCGACTAAAAAAGGCCTTATTAGATGAGCTTCCTTGAGCTAAAAATGGTCCACGCTGCTGTATTTTATCTCTGAATGCCGGATGACTTGCATGACTTATCCGCCACCAACTAGGGTTCAAGCCGCAATGTTTTAGGGCACTTTCTGCCTGGGAAACATCAATTTTTCTGGCCTCTGGTGCTGCACTGTGGCTGCAAAAACAAAACAAAAAAAAGGCACATACATGTGTCAATTCCCCTTCGTGATTGTTACCTTGTTGTGGTGAAGGGGATTGCGTATCACAGTGAAGCGACCACCTCTATGAGTGTGTTAGCAATGGCAATGTTGGCACACCCCAGATGATAAGGTTGTTGCTTCATTGTGAACAGACCAAAAGCGATCGGCTGGATAATTTTGCATAGAAAAATACATTAATTTTCTTTATGATCATCTAAGGTGATCATTAAAGCCTACTAGGCCAACAATGGGCCCACACTGCAGAATCATTGTTTTCTGGGTCACTTAACTGTCACTGGACTACCTCAGCACGACCATAGGCTTTGAAAAAACCCCATCGCCTGTAATCTTCCAAACGTGCGCACGAGCACAGTCATCACTACACCAAGATTGACACATAGAGGAATAACATTTAAGTCATGAGTGTGTCAACTATTGACAACTCTTTGCGGTTGTCTAAAATCTATTCCATACATGTCCCCCGATAGGGGACGTAACAGAGATTGAACTGATAGGAATAGTACAACTTAACACACCACTCCTATCTGGCGACACAGTACATTGCACGCACAGTGCCCCAAATTGGAAGTAGGAGGACCGACCAAGCATCTTTTTCCATCTCCCGATTCCTAAAATCTATTCCATACACGTTCCCTGATAGGGGACGTAACCGGCATTAAACTGATAGGAATAGTACTACTTAACACACCTTATAATAATAATAATAATAATAATAATAATACTAGTGGACGTAACAGGGATTAAACTGATAGGAATAGTACTACTTAACACACCACTCATATCTGGTGGCACATTAGATTGCAAGCTGTACGCGCAGTGCCCCAAATTGGAAGTGAGAGGACCGACCAAGCATCTTTTCCCATCTCCCGGTTCCTAAAATCTATTACATACACGTCCCCTGATAGGGGACAAAACAGAGATTAAACTGTTAAGAACAGATTTTTTTTAATTTAAAAAAAAGAGGACAGCCTCTGCGGAGCTGGGTATTTTTTGGCCGCATTACTGAACGCTCATGCACAATGGCTGTAGGCTCATGCGTCCTTTTGCGGAGGTGACAAACCTGGTCAGTCAAACCCAAGGCAACATCATCGACCTCATCCCATATGCGTTTTTTCTGGAGCGTGCCCTGCGAAGAGTGCTGTATCAGGCCGTAGATGAGCATGAAGAGGAAGAGTTGTGGTCACCATCACCACCTTGTCGTCGTCGATTTCTGGACCTGCGGCAACGCAGAGAGAGGAGTCTGAAGAAGAGGAGTCAGAGGAGGAAGGTGGCTTTGAGGAGGTGGAAGACCAACCACAGCAGGCGTCCCAGGGGGCTTGTTGTCACCTTTCACCCTTGGTGTTGTACGTGGCTGGGTAGAGGAAGAGACCTTCAATGAGGTCAGTGAGGACAAGGAACGGGACATGGCTAGCTTGGTATCCAACCTTGTGCAAATGGGGAGTTTGCGGTTGTGCAAATGGACTGTTTGCGGTTGTTTGCGGTGCGTTAAACGGGGAGTTTGGTCTGTCACTGTGAAGCGGGCGTAACCCTTACACTACCTGATCGATACAACATCATATCTGATGTTTTAAAGCACATTATTCCAAACAATTTAGGAATGTTAGGTGATTTATGCCCTTTATGGATTAAAACCTGACTCTGCGTCAACTACGTAATTTTCCATGGGAGTTTTGCCATGGATCCCCCTCCGGCATGCCACAGTCCAGGTGTTAGTCCCCTTGAAACAACTTTTCCATCACTATTGTGGCCAGAAAGAGTCCCTGTGGGTTTTAAAATTCACCTGCCTACTGAAGTCTATGGCGGTTCGCACGCGAACATTTGAGAAAATTTGCATTCGCCAACGGAAAATTTTATGTTCCCGACATCACTAGTGATTAAGAGTCTTGCCATAAAGAATATTTAGATCAGAAGGAATCGTCTATACTTATCCAACTTTCCACCGTATATGGAATCACTATTTTCAGTTTTTGAGTGATCATTTTGGCTATTGCCTCTCAATATTTTCTTAGTTGTGTACAAAACCAAAATATGTGTAAAAAATCAGCCCCAAGTAAATCACACCTTGTGCAATTAGGGTTCTTTCACACTTGTGTTTTTTTTTTTTTCGGCAAAGAGTTCCGTCCTAGAGGCTCTATACTGGAAAAAAACTGTTTTATCCCCATGCATTCTAAATGGCGAGCAATCCGTTCAGGATGCTTTAGGATGTCTTCAGTTCAGTCTTTTTGACTGATCAGGCAAAAGATAAAACCGCAGCATGCTACGGTTTTATATCCGGCTAAAAAAACTAAAGACTTGCCTGAATGCCGTATCCGGCATTTTTTTCCATAGGAATGTATTAGTGCCGGATCCGGCATTCAAAATACCGGAATGCCGGATCCGTCCTTCCGGCATGCGCATGCGCAGACCGAAAAAAAGGTGAAAAAAATACCGAAAAGACGGATCTGGCATTTCAATGCATTTTTCTGACTGATCAGGCAATTTTCAGACTGAAATGTAAAAAGCTAGGTTCCCGGACAGGAAAGTTGAGGGCTCATCCGGGATTTGAACCCGGGACCTCTTGCACCCAAAGTGAAAATCATACCCCTAGACCAACGAGCTAAAGACTTTCCTGTCCGGGCACCTAGCTTTTTACATTTCAGTCAGAAAAATGCCTGATCAGTCAGAAAAATGCATTAAAATGCCAGATCCGTCTTTCCGGTATTTTTTTCACCTTTTTTTCGGTCTGCGCATGCAGGCTGTCAGTTAGGGAGAGCTATGCCTGGAAGATGTCTAGGAATCTGGCTGCCTTGCTGGCTAGAGACACTAGACTCTCTGTGTGTGACCTGCGCTCAATAGGTTGAGCTAGGAACTAATCTGTATTAGTTAGAGCCCAGATGGGCAAGAGTTTTGTTTCTGTTTTGTGATGCTGGACCTTCACCATACCCAGTGAATTATAACTGGAGGTGCCTGTAAACTGCCGGAGTGTCATAAAATAAAGCATCAGTTTGGATTTTAATCCTGTTGTCTGAAAACGAATCGGTCACCACGGCCCTGTTTGAGAGAGCAACTTCTTACACCAGGCTGAGATGAGGCTTTCCTTATCATGGGCCCAAAGCAGCTACTAGATGCCTACAAACTAAAGAAGACTTGAAAGATGATCGAAGCATCCTCCCACTATATTTATGGTATTCTCTGGTTCTCTGATCAAGATGGTAGGTACCGGAGAGGTAGACCCAGCAGCTCCTTCAATAAAGAGGGTCAGAGAGTCAGGTTGCAATCTGCCTAATGTTTCTATTCCAGAATTAGCAATCAGAAATGGAGCCTAAGGCTGGGTTCACACTTGAGCGTTTTACAGCGCGTTCAAACGCGCTGTAAAACGCTCAACACATGAAAACCAATGCTTCCCTATGGCCCTGGTTCTCACTTGAGCGTTCTTGGGGCTTCTTTGGGGCGTTTTGACGAGCGTTTGTGGCCATAGGACACTGCAGTCAATCACACAAACGCGCGTCAAACGCGCGTCAAACGCGCGTCAAACGCGCGTTTACTATTGCAAAAAACATGCATAGAAACAAGCGACAAAAACGCGCGTTAAACGCGCATATCAAATACGCTCAGGTCTGAACCCAGCCTAAGGCTCAGTTCACACCTGAGCGTTTCTGAGACGCGCGTTTTACGCGCATATTTGTCGCGCGTTTAACGCGCGTTTTTATGCACGTTTTTGCAATAGTAAACGCGCGTTTGTCGCGCGTTTGTGTGATTGACTGCAGTGTCCTATGGCCACAAACGCGCGTCAAAACGCCCCAAAGAAGCTCAAGAACTTGTTTGAGCGTAGGGCGTTTTTCAGCACGTTCAAACGCGCTGTAAAACGCTCAAGTGAGAACCAGGGCCATAGGGAAGCATTGGTTTTCATGTGTTGAGCGTTTTACAGCGCGTTTGAACGCGCTGTAAAACGCTCAAGTGTGAACCCAGCCTTAGGCTCAATTCACACCTGAGCGTTTTACAGCGCGTTCCTACGCGCTGTAAAACGCTCAACAAGGAGAAACCAATGCTTCCCTATGGGAATGGTTCTCACCTGGGCGTTTTACAGCGCGTACGATCGCGCTGTAAAACGCCCGACGCTCACACAAGTACAGGAGCGTTTTTTTGGGCGCTTGTCGCGCGTTCCCGTACTATAGACTTTCGGGAACGCGCGACACTGTGTGCACGCTTGTCTCTGTATGCGCGCTTGTAAACGTCCGTACAATCGCGCATACAGAGCGCACCTTTCAGAACGCTCAGGTGTGAATTGAGCCTTAGAGATGTGTCCTTAACCCTTGGCTCTGATATGTGATGCATGAGATGTCTGTCTTTTGCAAACCTCATATTTTGTGATACCTTGTCACGAGATGCCTATCCTATATGTGGCCATCTAGTGATTGTTTGTGAATTGTCTAGGATTTTCCAAGCATGTTGCAATATTGTATTGGTTTCATGAGATTTACCGAATTATAGCTAATGTAAGGAAGGACACATCTGCATGCACGGAGACATGGTTCTTACTCCAGGACGAGGGGATTTCATTTAGCGGGCGCGGGGGGGGGGGGGGGCATTAGCATTTTGCTAAGCCCCTCTCCCCGTTTTGCTTCTTCTTTGGGGCATAAAAAGTCTTTACATTTTTTAAAGACAGTTCTTTAAAGGATCCTGTTGGCGTTATAGACATCTTTTTAGTCTGCATGACATGAATATAACATTAACTCTTTGCAGGATGTTGACCTAATTTAAACATCACACATTTCCACATCACCTCCACAGTGGTAATTACTGTCTGGCTGCCTGCCACTTGCAAAACTCTTTGTTCTGGTTTTGACCTACATTTAAATACAGCGATACGGCGGCTCGCTCAGTGGTCTGTATTTCTGAGCAGAAAATACAATGCTGTCAGAACTGCAGGCGTATTGTCAGGACGCGCTCCTCAAGGGTGAACACGTTAATGTGCCACAGAAAAGATGACACCGAAAATCTAAGTACAAGTTATTTGGGATTTATTTCCCCTTCTTTGGGAACCTGTTGATTCGGCGCATCAGCTGACAGCACAGAACAGATGCATTTTGGAGCAAAATTCCCCAGCATGGCTTACCATCCCACCCATCCACAGGATCAGTGATAGGTAATGATCCCAATGATCAGGCGCGTATACAGGGGTCGCAGCGGTCGCAGTTGCGACTGGGCCCGGCGCTCCAGGGGGCCCGGCCGCCTGTGGACCCTTGGCCCCTGCAGTAGTGCTGTACCCAAGGCAACTGGGACCCGCAGCCCCACCGCAAATTATTTTAAAAGTTTTAATAGTATCTGGCCAGCGGTGCAGCACTGCGCACTCGCAGTTAGTAACTTACGCGGCGGCCCCTCCTCCACCCATCCAGGTCTGCTGCCAGTGCCTTGCTCCAGACCCGTGACCCTCGCGGCAGGTCTCGCGGGATCACGCTGGTTGATGGGATGACGTGGCCGACGCACGCCAGAAGACGGGATTATGAACAAGACGGCGGGAGCAGAGTAGGTACGTTTTTTTTTTTTTTTTTGTATGTGCCGGCTCATAACACAGGGAGCATCTGGCAGTGCGGCAGAGTGGCAGCACTGCACTGGCATCGCAGCAAATCCTTCATAGGGGCCCGACCCCGGGGGCAAATTTAATGAAATATTTGGCAAAATGCAAAAAATGACAAAAATTGAATATATACAGAGGGGACAAATGGAATATATACAGAGGGGGGAAAATGGATAAATATATATATATACTGTATATACAGGGAGTGCAGAATTATTAGGCAAGTTGTATTTTTGAGGATTAATTTTATTATTGAACAACAACCATGTTCTCAATGAACCCAAAAAACTCATTAATATCAAAGCTGAATATTTTTGGAAGTAGTTTTTAGTTTGTTTTTAGTTTTAGCTATTTTAGGGGGATATCTGTGTGTGCAGGTGACTATTACTGTGCATAATTATTAGGCAACTTAACAAAAAACAAATATATACCCATTTCAATTATTTATTTTTACCAGTGAAACCAATATAACATCTCAACATTCACAAATATACATTTCTGACATTCAAAAACAAAACAAAAACAAATCAGTGACCAATATAGCCACCTTTCTTTGCAAGGACACTCAAAAGCCGGCCATCCATGGATTCTGTCAGTGTTTTGATCTGTTCACCATCAACATTGCGTGCAGCAGCAACCACAGCCTCCCAGACACTGTTCAGAGAGGTGTACTGTTTTCCCTCCTTGTAAATCTCACATTTGATGATGGACCACAGGTTCTCAATGGGGTTCAGATCAGGTGAACAAGGAGGCCATGTCATTAGATTTTCTTCTTTTATACCCTTTCTTGCCAGCCAAGCTGTGGAGTACTTGGACGCGTGTGATGGAGCATTGTCCTGCATGAAAATCATGTTTTTCTTGAAGAATGCAGACTTCTTCCTGTACCACTGCTTGAAGAAGGTGTCTTCCAGAAACTGGCAGTAGGACTGGGAGTTGAGCTTGACTCCATCCTCAACCCGAAAAGGCCCCACAAGCTCATCTTTGATGATACCAGCCCAAACCAGTACTCCACCTCCACCTTGCTGGCGTCTGAGTCGGACTGGAGCTCTCTGCCCTTTACCAATCCAGCCACGGGCCCATCCATCTGGCCCATCAAGACTCACTCTCATTTCATCAGTCCATAAAACCTTAGAAAAATCAGTCTTGAGATATTTCTTGGCCCAGTCTTGACGTTTCAGCTTGTGTGTCTTGTTCAGTGGTGGTCGTCTTTCAGCCTTTCTTACCTTGGCCATGTCTCTGAGTATTGCACACCTTGTGCTTTTGGGCACTCCAGTGATGTTGCAGCTCTGAAATATGGCCAAACTGGTGGCAAGTGGCATCTTGGCAGCTGCACGCTTGACTTTTCTCAGTTCATGGGCAGTTATTTTGCGCCTTGGTTTTTCCACACGCTTCTTGCGACCCTGTTGACTATTTTGAATGAAACGCTTGATTGTTCGATGATCACGCTTCAGAAGCTTTGCAATTTTAAGAGTGCTGCATCCCTCTGCAAGATATCTCACTATTTTGGACTTTTCTGAGCCTGCAAGTCCTTCTTTTGACCCATTTTGCCAAAGGAAAGGAAGTTGCCTAATAATTATGCACACCTAATATAGGGTGTTGATGTCATTAGACCACACCCCTTCTCATTACAGAGATGCACATCACCTAATATGCTTAATTGGTAGTAGGCTTTCGAGCCTATACAGCTTGGAGTAAGACAACATGCATAAAGAGGATGATGTGGTCAAAATACTCATTTGCCTAATAATTCTGCACGCAGTGTATATATATACAGGGCCCCTGTATATATATCCATGTTGCCCCCTTTGTATATATTCCATTTGTCCCCTGTGTATATATTCCATTTTTTGCCTCTGCTGTATATATATTCCATTTTGCCCCCTGTAACTGTGAGGGGGACACATATCTGGACATAACTACTACTGTGAGGGGGACACATATCTGGGCATTACTACTGTGAGGGGGACACATATCTGGGCATTACTACTGTGAGGGGGACACATATCTGGGCATTACTACTGTGAGGGGGATACATCTGGCCATAACTACTGTAAGGGGGGCATATATCTGGCCATAACTACTGTGAGGGGCCACAAGGAGGACATAACTATTTTGAAGGGACTACAAGGTGGGCTTATTGTGAGGGGCCACAATGCTATACATTGGCATGGCTCGGTCTTACAGGACCAGCACAGCGCCCCCTGCTGGTAGTTTCACAGGGGCAGTCACCATTCCTTCCTTGTGTGATTATTCTTTTTTCTCTATCACCACAGGGACCTTGTTCTGGATCCAGCGGACATCACACCGACGCCAGCGACCCCCTGGATGAGGTAGGACCAGATTTTATTAGTTAGGACTGGGTGAGTGTAGCCATGCACTGGGCTCAGGGCTCTTTCACACGAGTGGATGCCGTGCGGGTAATCTGCTGCTTGAAAGAGAGCCAAGCCCCGTACTGGACAGCGGAGACACAGAGCACTAACATGACTGATAATGCTCCGTGCCTCTCTGTGATCTATTTGCTACAAAATCACAGTGACAACTTTATCTCACTGTGATTTTGTAGTAAAAATGTCACAGAGAGGCGTAGAGCATTATTAATCCCAATCCAGGGGGCCCAAGTAAATTCTTGCGGCGGGTTGGGGGGGGGGGTGGGCCCATGGATCAGTTTAGCACCTTCCGCACTCCAGCTGCTTTGAAATTATAACTCCCAGTATGCACATTTGCAAGCTGTTCTTCTAACTTCAACAGAAGTGAAAGGAGGATTCTGGGAGTTGTAGTTTCAGAACAGCTGGAGGTTGCTGATCCCTGCCTTAGGCCTCATGCACACGACCGTTGTGTGCACCCGTGGCCGTTGTGCCGTTTTCCGTTTTTTTTCGCGGACCCATTGATTTTCAATGGGTCCGTGGAAAAATCGGAAAATGCACCGTTTTGCAGCCGCATCCGTGATCCGTGTTTCCTGGCCGTGGAAAAAATATGACCTGTCCTATTTTTTCCACGGCCAACGGTTCACGGACCCATTCAAGTCAATGGGTCCGTGAAAGAACACAGATGCACACAAGATTGGCATCTGTGTCCGTGATCCGTGGCCGTAGGTTAGTTTTTATACAGACGGATCCGAAGATCCGTCTGCATAAAAGCTTTTTCAGAGCTGAGTTTTCACTTCGTGAAAACTCAGAACCGACAGTATATTCTAACACAGAGGCGTCCCCATGGTGATGGGGACGCTTCAGGTTAGAATATACTAACAGAACTGTGTACATGACTGCCCCCTGCTGCCTGGAAGGTGCTGCCAGGCAGCAGGGGGCAGCGCCCCCCCCTGTAGTTAACACATTGGTGGCCAGTGTGGCCGGCCCCCCCCCCTCCCTCCCCTGTAGTTAACTCCTTGGTGGCCAGTGTGGCCGCCCCCCCTCCCTCCCCTGTAGTTAACTCATTGGTGGCCAGTGGGCCCCCCCTCCCCTGTAGTTAACTCATTGGTGGCCAGTGGGCCCCCCCCTCCCCTGTAGTTAACTCATTGGTGGCCAGTGGGCCCCCCCTCCCCTGTAGTTAACTCATTGGTGGCCAGTGCGGCCGGCCCCCCTCCCTCCCCTGTAGTTAACTCGTTGGTGGCCAGTGGGCCCCCCCTCCCCTGTAGTTAACTCATTGGTGGCCAGTGGGCCCCCCCCCCTGTAGTTAACTCATTGGTGGCCAGTGGGCCCCCCCTCCCCTGTAGTTAACTCATTGGTGGCCAGAGCGGCCGGCCCCTCTCCCTCCCCTGTAGTTAACTCGTTGGTGGCCAGTGGGCCCCCCCTCCCTCCCCTGTAGTTAACTCGTTGGTGGCCAGTGGGCCCCCCCTCCCTCCCCTGTAGTTAACTTGTTGGTGGCCAGTGGGCCTTCTCCCCTCCCTCCCCCTCCTAATTAAAATCTCCCCCCTATCATTGGTGGCAGCGGAGTGTACCGATCGGAGTCCCAGTTTAATCGCTGGGGCTCCGATCGGTAACCATGGCAATCAGGACGCTACTGCAGTCCCGGTTGCCATGGTTACTTAGCAATTTGTAGAACCATTATACTTACCTGCGAGCTGCGATCTCTGCGTCCGGCCGGGAGCTCCTCCTACTGGTAAGTGACAGGTCCGGCCGGGAGCTCCTCCCTTATTAGCCCCTGATCACCTCTGATCACCCCATATAGACTCCCTGATCACCCCCTGTCATTGATTACCCCCCTGTCATTGATCACCCCCCTGTAAAGCTCCATTCAGATGTCCGCATGATTTTTACGGATCCATTGATAGATGGATCGGATCCGCAAAACGCATACGGACGTCTGAATGGAGCCTTACAGGGGCGTGATCAATGACTGTGGTGATCACCCCATATAGACTCCCTGATCACCCCCCTGTCATTGATTACCCCCCTGTCATTGATCACCCCCCTGTAAAGCTCCATTCAGACGTCCGCATGATTTTTACGGATCCACTGATAGATGGATCGGATCCGCAAAACACATACAGGCGTCTCCCTGGAGCCTTCCAGGGGGGGTGATCACCCCATATAGACTCCCTGATCACCCCCCTGTCATTGATCACCCCCACCTGTCATTGATCACCCCCCCTGTCAGGCTGCATTCAGATGTCCGTATGATTTTTACAGATCCACGGATACATGGATCGGATCCACAAAACACATACGGACATCTTAATGGAGCCTTACAGGGGGGTGATCAATGACAGGGCGGTGATCAATGACAGGGGGGTGATCAATGACAGGGGGGTGATCACTGACAGGGGGGTGACCAATGACAGGGGGGTGATCACCCCATATAGACTCCCTGATCACCCCCCTGTCATTGATCACCCCCCTGTCATTAATCACCCCTCTGTAAGGCTCCATTCAGACATTTTTTTGGCCCAAGTTAGCGGAAATTATTATTTTTTTCTTACAAAGTCTCATATTCCACTAACTTCAAAAAATAAAATCTCACATGAACTCACCATACCCCTCACGGAATCCAAATGCGTAAAATTTTTTAGACATTTATATTCCAGACTTCTTCTCACGCTTTAGGGCCCCTAGAATGCCAGGGCAGTATAAATACCCCACATGTGACCCCATTTCGGAAAGCTCCATTCCGTGAGGGGCATATTGAGTCCATGAAAGATTTTTGTCCCAAGTTAGCGGAAAGGGAGACTTTGTGAGAAAAAAATAAATAAAATCAATTTCCGCTAACTTGTGCCAAAAAAAAAAAAAATTCTATGAACTCGCCATGCCCCTCATTGAATACCTTGGGGTGTCTTCTTTCCAAAATGGTGTCACATGTGGGGTATTTATACTGCCCTGGCATTTTAGGGGCTCTAAAGCGTGAGAAGAAGTCTGGGATCCAAATGTCTAAAAATGCCCTCATAAAAGGAATGTGGGCCCCTTTGCGCATCTAGGCTGCAAAAAAGTGTCACACATCTGGTATCGCCGTACTCAGGAGAAGTTGGGCAATGTGTTTTGGGGTGTCATTTTACATATACCCATGCTGGGTGAGATAAATATCTTGGTCAAATGTCAACTTTGTATAAAAAAATGGGAAAAGTTGCCTTTTGCCGAGATATTTCTCTCACCCAGCATGAGTATATGTAAAAAGACACCCCAAAACACATTGCCCAACTTCTCCTGAATACGGCGATACCACATGTGTGACACTTTTTTGCAGCCTAGGTGGGCAAAGGGGCCCACATTCTAAAGAGCACCTTTAGGATTTCACAGGTCATTTACCTACTTACCACACATTAGGGCCCCTGGAAAATGCCAGGGCAGTATAACTACCCCACAAGTGACCCCATTTTGGAAAGAAGACACCCCAAGGTATTCCGTGAGGGGCATGGCGAGTTCCTAGAATTTTATATTTTTTGTCACAAGTTAGCGGAAAATGATGATTTTTATTTTTATTTTTTTTCCTTACAAAGTCTCATATTCCACTAACTTGTGACAAAAAATAAAAACTTCCATGAACTCACTATGCCCATCACGAAATACCTGGGGGTGTCTTCTTTCCAAAATGGGGTCACTTGTGGGGTAGTTATACTGCCCTGGCATTTTAGGGGCCGAATGCGTGAGAAGTGGTTTGAAATCAAAATCTGTAAAAAATGGCCGGTGAAATCCGAAAGGTGCTCTTTGGAATGTGGGCCCCTTTGCGCACCTAGGCTGCAAAAAAGTGTCACACATGTGGTATCGCTGTACTCAGGAGAAGTTGGGCAATGTGTTTTGGGGTGTCATTTTACATATACCCATGCTGGGTGAGAGAAATATCTTGGCAAAAGACAACTTTTCCCATTTTTTTATACAAAGTTGGCATTTGACCAAGATATTTATCTCACCCAGCATGGGTATATGTAAAATGACACCCCAAAACACATTGCCCAACTTCTCTTGAGTACAGTGATACCACATGTGTGACACTTTTTTGCAGCCTAGGTGGGCAAAGGGGCCCACATTCCAAAGAGCACCTTTCAGATTTCACAGGTCATTTACCTACTTACCACACATTAGGGCCCCTGGAAAATGCCAGGGCAGTATAACTACCCCACAAGTGACCCCATTTTGGAAAGAAGACACCCCAAGGTATTCCGTGAGGGGCATGGCGAGTTCCTAGAATTTTATATTTTTTGTCACAAGTTAGCGGAAAATGATGATTTATTTTTTTATTTTTTTTCCCCTTACAAAGTCTCATATTCCACTAACTTGTGACAAAAAATAAAAACTTCCATGAACTCACTATGCCCATCACGAAATACCTGGGGGTGTCTTCTTTCCAAAATGGGGTCACTTGTGGGGTAGTTATACTGCCCTGGCATTCTAGGGGCCCAAATGTGTGGTAAGAAGTTTGAAATCAAAATGTGTAAAAAATGACCGGTGAAATCCGAAAGGTGCTCTTTGGAATATGGGCCCCTTTGCCCACCTAGGCTGCAAAAAAGTGTCACACATGTGGTATCTCCGTACTCAGGAGAAGTTGGGGAATGTGTTTTGGGGTGTCATTTTACATATACCCATGCTGGGTGAGAGAAATATCTTGGCAAAAGACAACTTTTCCCATTTTTTTTATACAAAGTTGGCATTTGACCAAGATATTTATCTCACCCAGCATGGATAAATGTAAAATGACACCCCAAAACACATTCCCCAACTTCTCCTGAGTACCGCGATACCACATGTGTGGCACTTTTTTGCAGCCTAGGTGGGCAAAGGGGCCCACATTCCAAAGAGCACCTTTTGGATTTCACCGGTCATTTTTTACACATTTTGATTTCAAACTACTTACCACACATTTGGGCCCCTAGAATGCCAGGGCAGTATAACTACCCCACAAGTGACCCCATTTTGGAAAGAAGACACCCCAAGGTATTCGCTGATGGGCATAGTGAGTTCATGGAAGTTTTTATTTTTTGTCACAAGTTAGTGGAATATGAGACTTTTCTTACAAAGTCTCATTTTCCACCAACTTGTGACAAAAAATAAAAAGTTCTATGAACTCACTATGCCCATCAGCGAATACCTTAGGGTGTCTACTTTCCGAAATTGGGTCATTTGTGGGGTGTTTGTACTGTCTGGCCATTGTCGAACCTCAGGAAACATGACAGGTGCTCAGAAAGTCAGAGCTGCTTCAAAAAGCGGAAATTCACATTTTTGTACCATAGTTTGTAAACGCTATAACTTTTACCCAAACCATTTTTTTTTTACCCAAACATTTTTTTTTTATCAAAGAAATGTAGAACAATAAATTTAGAGAAAAATTTATATATGGATGTCGTTTTTTTTTGCAAAATTTTGCAACTGAAAGTGAAAAATTTCTTTTTTTTGCAAAAAAATTGTTAAATTTCGATTAATAACAAAAAAAGTAAAAATGTCAGCAGCAATGAAATACCACCAAATGAAAGCTCTATTAGTGAGAAGAAAAGGAGGTAAAATTCATTTGGGTGGTAAGTTGCATGACCAAGCAATAAACCGCTAAAGTTGTGAAGTGCCGATTTGTAAAAAAAAGGGCCTGGTCACTAGGGGGGTATAAACCTGTGGTCCTTAAGTGGTTAATATTGTTATATTTTAATTTTATGGGCATTTTCGCATGCGGCAATGCCCATGATGTTTATTTTTTTATTGGTAAAGTATTTTTTATTTTAAGGAAAGGGGGTGATTTAAACTTTTAGATTTTTTTTTATATTTGTAAAACCTTTTTTTTTCTTTTTTTAAGTCACCTTCGGTGACAATAACTGGCAATCATTAGATTGCCCATTTTGTTTATTGATGGCTATATAGCCATCATTGAACACTTCATTTCTAATATAACAATACAATGCTACCACCTAATGGCCTGTATTGGTATATTCCTGAAATAGGCACCGAAGCCTGCTTGAGGCTTTGGACTATTTCAGAGATGTAACAGGTTCCCCGATCTCAGTCAGGGAACGCTGTTACAGGAGCGGAAGCGTGCGACTTTCACTTCCGGGCTGATCGGATGCCGTGGTCACATTTGGTAGTTACGCCCCTAGTTGGGGGATAATGCCTTTAAGGAGAAACTATCACCAGCATGGGGGTTCCTAGGCTCAAATCTGACAAAGGGCAATATGTTCATGGAGTTCACATGTTCTTCTGTGTTTGCCTGGTTTTCTCTGGGTACCCCAGTTTTCCAGTTTCTCCCACATCACTGCCATCTCCCGCCAAGAAGCATATGGAGATGTTGATGGATTTAAAGGGGTATTCCCAGACATTTATAGCATTTCAGTAGGACATGCCATAAATGTCCAATAAGTGTGGGTCAAACCTCTCGTAACTACTGCTATCTCAAAAAGGAGGCTACAACATGCACAGCCACTCCTTCATTCACTGCTAAGGGGGTACCAAAAATAGAGGAGCACGCTTATTCTGCTATTTTTGGAAGTCCTATAGCAATGAATGGAGTGGACGCAGCACATGGGCGCAGTTGCTTTCTGTTCATGGCAGATCCTCATGCTGGAGATATAAACACATATACTGGACATTTATGGCATGTCCTATCCATATGCTATAAATGTCCCAAATGGGAAAACCCTTTAACCGGCCAGTACGGAAATCCACAATCCCATGGCTCCACAAGACTCCAAGTCAGGGGCGGGCTGGGCCGGGGGGCAGGGAGGCAATTGCCCCCCAGGCCGCCCTAAATAAACGGCCTGGGGGGCGCACCGCCGATCACCACAGGCGGCGCGGCCCTGGATGTAATTGCGGCCGTGCTGTGTGCTGTGGGGCAGGGGAGGGAGAGGCGTGTCCCTCCCCTGTTCTTCTGATAGGCCGCAGGCACTAATGCCTGCAGCCTATCAAAGGCTGGCTCAGGCAGCGCGATGACGTCATTATCATTGCGACGCCTGAGCCGGGCAGCACACAGCAGGGACACAGGCCGGAAGATGCTTGCATCGCTGCTGATGGAGGTAAGTATTAGTGTTTGTTTTTTTTTCTTCTTTGCGGGGGGCTGGCACTATGGGGGGGGATCTGCCACTATGGGGGGGGATCTGGCACTATAGGGGGAGCTGGCACTATAGGGGGGGCTGGCACTATGGGGGGGGGGTCTGTCACTATGGGGGGATCTGTCACTATAGGGGGGGCTTGCACTATAGGGGGGGCTGGCACTATGGGGGGGGGATCTGGCACTATGGGGGAGCAAGCACTATGGGGGGCACTATAGGGGGAGCTGGCACTATAGGGGGGCTGGCACTCTGGGGGACCTGCCACTATGGGGGAGCTGGCACTATAGGGGAGCTGGCACTATAGGGGGGGCTGGCACTATGGGGGGGCTGGCACTATGGGGGAGCTGGCACTATAGGGGGGCTGGCACTATGAGGGAGCTGGCACTATAGGGGGGGCTGGCACTATGGGGGGGCTGGCACTATGGGGGGCTGACACTATGGGGGGGCTGGCACTATGGGGGGCTGACACTATGGGGGGGGCTGGCACTATAAGGGGGCTGGCACTATGGGGGAGCTGGCACTATGAGGGGCTGGCACAATGGGGGGGAGCTGGCACTATGGGGGGCTGGCACTATAGGGGGGGCTGGCACTATGGGGGAGCTAGCACTATAGGGGGGCTGGCACTATAAGGGGCCTGGCACTATGGGGGCTGGCACTATGGGGGGGCTGGCACTATGGGGGAGCTGGCACTATAAGGGGGTCGGCACTATGGGGGGGCTGGCACTATGGGGGGGCTATCACTATGGGGGAGCTAGCAATATGGGGGGGAGCTGGCACTATGGGGGGGGCTGGCACTATGGGGGGGAGCTGGAACTATGAGGGTAGCTGGCACTATTGGAGGAGCTAGCACTATGGGGGCATTTCTTACTGGCACATTATGGGGGGGGCACCATGGGGGAGTGGAGCACTATGGGGGTATCTGGGGGCTCTAAAGGGGCTTTTTTTTAATTATTGGCACATTCTGGGGGGCACTATAGGGGAGAGCAGCACTATGGGGCATCTGGTGTTACTATAGGGGCATTATTTGGGGGCACTATGGGGTAGTGGGGCCTCTAAAGGGGCCTTTTGTATTGGAACATTATGGGGGGCACTATGGCACTTGGTGGCACTAAGGGGGCATTTTTTACTGGCACATTATGGGAGGCACTATAGGGGAGAGCGGCACTATGGGGCATTATTTGGGGGCACTATGGGGGAGTGGAGCACTATTGGGGCATATGGTGGCACTAAGAAGGGGCATTTTTTTACTGGCACATTGTGGGGGAGAGGAGCACTATAGGGGCATCTGCTGGGGGCACTAAGGGGCATTTTTTTTACTGGCATATTATGGGGGACACTATGGGGGAGGGGGAGAGGAGCAATATGAGGGCATTTACTGGGGCACTATATAGGGGTATTTTATACTGGCATACATTATGGGGACATTAGCTCAACTGCGGGCACTAAGCGGGGGTATTTCATGTACTGTCATATTATAGGGAAAATTAGTACTACTAGGGGGTATTAAGGGGAGCTTTACTACTACTGGGGGGCTATGAGGAACATGATTACTAGGGCACTATAGGGGCCTTATTACTACTAAGTGTGCTCTGGCAGAGAATTATTTCTATTGGTGGGATTTTGGGGAGCACTGTTACTTTAGGGGCACCCTGGCATAGTATCAGCTTAGCACAATTATTTTTGGGGGACATTATCTTTATACTATTAGTGTCTGGGCGCAGTTATTTTTTAGAGCACTGTGTGCCAATAATTGTTTAAGGGGGCACTATCTGTGTGGTAGTAGTATTCCCAGGGGTACTGTTTCTGCAGTATAGTATTGGGGGTGGCAGGAAACTAATGTCTGTTTCTCAATCTCTGCAGAGACGGGAGATGGCAGAAAAATCATCATGGCGGTCTGGTCTGAATGGAGAAGATGAGGAAAGAGAACGTCTACATCAAAGGTGACATCACTGGATGTAAGAGGTATGTAGTGCTATGTAGGAGAGGAGATGCTCTGGCTCCTCCTCCTGCCATTTGCAGAAGGATTGAAGAGAGTACGCTGAACCTTAAGTGGAGCGTGTAGACTGCTGGGGGCGCACGAAACAACCGATCAAGGACAGTATTTAAGTTTCAGTAATGTTCCATTTATTCGTAAGACAACGCGTTTCGGGGTGCTAAAGTCCCCTTTATCAAGTCTAAAAGAAAAGTTCGGTAAGAAAGGAAAAACATATGTATGGAAACATAAATTTTTGTGCTTCCCTGTGGTAATTCTGTATAACAAACAGAATGAATGAATGAATAAATAAATAAATAGGTATGGATAGCTGTAAATATAGATACCAAAGTATATACTGATAAAATGGTGGGTCTCACAAAAGTGCACAAACAGAGAGGATTAAAAGTATATACAGTAATAAATTAGTAATAATAATCATGAATGATAAGATAAATACAGAATTAAAACCATGTTTTATCTATACTGCTGTATTTATAATAAAATCTCTGGTATAAAAACGGGCTTGATATTATATTGGCCACAATACTGCAGTAACTAAAAACATATCCGGGACCAGACTTTTAAATATAGTTGCAGGTGACCTGAGAAAAAAAAAAAACACATATGGTTAAAGGAGCACTAACAGATGTGGTTAGCAGATGTGATGTGTCTACTGGCAGAGTGTTGAGGGGTGTATTATCTATTAGCCGACAGTAGGTGTTAATGATGTGGCTTCCAATGAAAGGAGGACATATAGTCTTGGACCCTTCGCAAGGTTGCCCCCTCAATCTACCTCCTACTTTCTTTTCTTCATTACCCTCACTATTGGATCCCACTGAGACTGAACCTTCTGTACTAGAGGACTCTTTAATCACTGTACATAATACAAGCACTTCAGACGATACACAGATTTTTCCCAATCATGCTGTGAACAGATCGGTCTCTTTTTTAGCGCTACCCGGGGCGTTGACCCCGGAAGCAACGTATGTCCTAAAACGACCAGCAGGCGGGGCAAAGTTGATCCTGGATTTCTTCAAGCCCAAAATGAATCTCCCCCCAAAGGGCCTAAAAAGAAAAAATACAGGAGAGGACGAAGAGAGGCTTGTCGTTCTGTCCAGCAGAAAAATATAATGAATTTGACCTTTTTGTGGATTTAAACACGTTCATCAGAAATGTCACACTCCAAAGGCATTTTGCCATTAAGTCTAGATTGCCTGTGAAAAACAAGGAGGAGGAAACTACGGCAAATAAGGAAGAAGAAAAGGAAGAAGAAACAAGTACCCTCCACACTAACTTGAAACCAAAATCTACATTTAATCCTACATATCATAGAGGAAACCATATCAACACCTTTTATTCTTTAGTATCCAAAGAAGCAAGAGAAATCAATAAAACCATCAAGGTCAAGAACAACCTATCAAAAGAAGAAAAAGATGCTCTAACAGAACTAAATAATAATGACCTTCTTGTCATTAGAAGCGCGGACAAGGGAGGTGGAATAATCTTACAAAATAAGGAGGATTATATAATGGAAGCCAACAGGATACTGGATGACGCCTTTTACTATGAACTACTTACATCCAATCCGCTTATAGAGGATCAAAAGACACTGAACATTATGTTGAAACAGGCTGAAGAGGACGATGTCATCACGAAGAAAGAAAGAGAGTACATAGTGGTCGAACACCCGAATATGGCACTATTTTATCACCTACCAAAAATCCATAAAGACTCTTTGAATCCACCAGGCAGACCGATTATCTCGGGAATTAACTCTCTCACCAGTAATCTTTCTCATTACGTTGATATATTCCTTCAAAATCATGTCAGAAATCTCCGATCCTATCTGAGAGATTCCACACAACTAATCAGTTTACTAACAGATCTCGAATGGGAACCGCATTTTTGTTGGCTGACATTGGATGTTGCAGCGCTCTATTCTAACATCCCACATACAGCAGGCATTGAAACTACAGAACGTCTTTTAGAAACATCGACGATCGCCTTTCTGTCAAACATAGGGATTTTATATTGGATGCAATCCACTTTATTTTAACACATAATGTTTTTATCTTTGAGGGCAAGATCTATAAGCAACAAAACGGGACCGCAATGGGGACGCGTTTTGCGCCAAGTTTTGCCATTTTATATATGGGCTGTTTTGAAGATGATTTTATCTATTAAAGCCACTATTGGAAGAAAAACATCATATTCTACAAGCGTTATATAGATGACCTGATAATAATTTGGAATGGCCCCAAGAAAGAGGCTGAATCATTCGTTAGCTACCTCAATAAAAACACATGGAATCTCTCGTTTACATCCAATATAACTACCTCTTCCATCGAATACCTTGACCTACTCCTCTATTCAGAGAATAAGAACATTAAGTCCAAGACACACTTCAAAACAGTCGATGGAAACAGCTATCTCGACTATAGGAGTGCTCACCACAAAAAGTGGAAAGATAATATACCATACAGCCAATTCAAACGGATTAGACGGAACTGTACTGATGATGACGACTTCCTCATTCAAAGCGAGATACTGCGCTCCAGATTCATAAAGAAGAAATACCCGAAGGGAGTCGTAGATGGTGCGTTCATGCGGGCAAAGAACCAGAGCCAAAAGGAATGCCTGAATGTAAGGGAGAAGAATAAAATAGCCGAAACACCAAAAAACATGGATTACAAAACCTCTTTTATCACAACTTTTAACCCTAACCATGAAATTCTAAGAACAATTTTATCAAAGCACTGGCACATACTCAAATGTGATCCATATCTAAAAGATACCATACCTAAAAAACCGTGCATCATCTTCAGGAAAGCAAAATCCCTGAAGAACACGCTTGCACCAAGCAAATTGAAGAAAAAGAAGAAGAGCACTAACATAATTTCAACTGGTGCAACAGGCCATTTAAAAATCACAGGCACCTACAAATGTAATCATAAACTATGCAAATGCTGTAATAATATCTCAAATCGGAGACAGTCATTTAAGAGCAACGTGACGGGGAGGAATACCCAATTAAAAGCCTTCTGAATTGCTCATCTTCCTATGTTATCTATGTGATGGAGTGCGAGTGTGGTTTACAGTATGTAGGCCGCACCATCCAGTCGCTTAGAGAAAGACTAAATAAACACCGCTGGAACATCTCACGGGGCTACCTTAAACACAGTGTGTCCCGCCATTTCCTCACCTCTCATAATAAAGACCCATCCGGATTGACAATTACACCCATCGAAACCATTGCAGAAACAACGTCGGATAGATTTAGGACCTTACAGAAGAGAGAGATGTTTTGGATTTTTAAATTACAAACCCTTGAACCCCATGGACTTAATGAGTCCTTGGAGAGCAAATGTTTCTGAACAGCTCTCCTCCAAGCATTCAGATGGAAGGAGATTTATTCCTCTCAAATGATTAATTATTTTTTTTTATATATTTTTTTTATTAATTTCTTTTTTTATTTATTTTTTATTTATTTATAAATAAATTATTTTATTTTTTATAATTTTCTCCGCACTTTTTTGAACTATGGCCTGCAAGTATAGTCAGGATATCCGTCTCCACCTGTGAGACTCTCTTCACTCCTTTATCATGGTTTTCCATCGTGTGACCCCCCCCTCCTCCCCACTACAACCATTTTTCCCGCTCCCATCCATCTGTATACTCCTTACATCCAATTGTCGCTTTTCGGCATCCTCATTCAAAAGACAGCCACATTCCAGTCCCATCATATGTATTTTCCGTTCCCCCCCCCCCCAACATCAACATCCCTATATACATCAGTGATGTCCCCTATACCCCTAAAGGCAATTCACTTTCCTTGCACATTCATTTAGGTCAATAATACTCAATCACCATCTACACCCATCCAAACATCTTCACCATGAGTCATATACACTCACCTAAAGAATTATTAGGAACACCTGTTCTATTTCTCATTAATGCGATTATCTAGTCAACCAATCACATGGCAGTTGCTTCAATGCATGTAGGGTTGTGGTCCAGGTCAAGACAATATCATGAACTCCAAACTGAATGTCAGAATGGGAAAGAAAGGTGATTTAAGCAATTTTGAGCGTGGCATGGTTGTTGGTGTCAGAGGGGCCGGTCTGCGTATTTCACAATCTGCTCAGTTACTGGGATTTTCACGCACAACCATTTCTAGGGTTTACAAAGAATGGTGTGAAAAGGGAAAAACATCCAGTATGCGGCAGTCCTGTAGGCGAAAATGCCTTGTTGATGCTAGAGGTCAGAGGAGAATGGGCCGACTGATTCAAGCTGATAGAAGAGCAACGTTGACTGAAATAACCACTCGTTACAACCGAGGTATGCAGCAAAGCATTTGTGAAGCCACAACACGCACAACCTTGAGGCGGATGGGCTACAACAGCAGAAGACCCCACCGGGTACCACTCATCTTCACTACAAATAGGAAAAAGAGGCTCCAATTTGTACGAGCTCGCCAAAATTGGACTGTTGAAGACTGGAAAAATGGTTTCTTGAACATGACAATGAGTTCACTGTACTAAAATGGCCCCCACAGTCACCAGATCTCAACCCAATAGAGCATCTTTGGGATGTGGTGGAACAGGAGCTTCGTGCCCTGGATGTGCATCCCTCAAATCTCCATCAACTGCAAGATGATATCCTATCAATATGGGCCAACATTTCTAAAGAATGCTATCAGCACGTTGTTGAATCAATGCCACGTAGAATTAAGGCAGTTCTGAAGGCAAAAGGCTGTCCAACACCGTATTAGTATGGTGTTCCTAATAATTCTTTAGGTGAGTGTACATCTCCATATATATACATTTATACATATTTTTTCTCCCATCCCTCTCCGATATGATGGCCGCAGCTCCCTAATTCCCCCGTGCAATGTAATTCTGCCTCCATCCTTTTCAACAGTTCTCAGTCCTTTCCCCAAGCGCTACACCTAACCACGCCTCTATATGAACTCGATGCCCACTAACTCAGATTGATACGTCTTCTCTCTTGCTCCGTCCCTCACAAGCCGACGGCAGCCCCGGCCCTCCATCATGTGTTTAGCCCCGCCCCTTTTCTTCTCACCATCCCCGATACTCTCCAGACACTCCCTTCCACCACGCCTGCATACAAGCTCCCCGCCCGTGCACCAGGACAAGACCTCCTTTTCACCGCCCTCCCCAAGCTCTGTTCGCTTTCCCCAACCACCCCCCCGCATGAGGCCACTCCTATGGACCCGGCCAGATCCTCCCACCCACTCCCCTTTTTCTTCAGCAGCGCGGGCACTGAAGAGGTCAGCGTCTAACACGCGCCTCTCCAGACGAGCAGTGACACTCTCCTAGTCTCCTGGCTCAGGTAAGTTGCCCTAAGGCTGAAAGACTATATGTCCTCCTTTCATTGGAAGCCACATCATTAACACCTACTGTCGGCTAATAGATAATACACCCCTCAACACTCTGCCAGTAGACACATCACATCTGCTAACCACATCTGTTAGTGCTCCTTTAACCATATGTGTTTTTTTTTTGTTTTTTTTTCTCAGGTCACCTGCAACTATATTTAACCACTTAAGGACCACAGGTTTATACCCCCCTAGTGACCAGGCCCTTTTTTCCAAATCGGCACTTCACAACTTTAACGGTTTATTGCTCGGTCATGCAACTTACCACCCAAATGAATTTTACCTCCTTTTCTTCTCACTAATAGAGCTTTCATTTGGTGGTATTTCATTGCTGCTGACATTTTTACTTTTTTTGTTATTAATCGAAATTTAACGATTTTTTTGCAAAAAGATGACATTTTTCACTTTCAGTTGTAAAATTTTGCAAAAAAAACGACATCCATATATAAATTTTTCTCTAAATTTATTGTTCTACATGTCTTTGATAAAAAAAAAATGTTTGGGTAAAAAAAAATGGTTTGGGTAAAAGTTATAGCGTTTACAAACTATGGTACAAAAATGTGAATTTCCGCTTTTTGAAGCAGCTCTGACTTTTTGAGCACCTGTCATGTTTCCTTCGGTTCTACAATGCCCAGACAGTACAAACACCCCACAAATGACCCCATTTCGGAAAGTAGACACCCTAAGGTATTCGCTGATGGGCAAAGTGAGTTCATAGAACTTTTTATTTTTTGTCACAAGTTAGCGGAAAATGATGATTTTTTTTCTTTTTTTTTTTTTCTTACAAAGTCTCATATTCCACTAACTTGTGACAAAAAGAAAAACTTCTATGAACTCACTATGCCCATCAGCGAATACCTTGGGGTGTCTTCTTTCCAAAATGGGGTCACTTGTGGGGTAGTTATACTGCCCTGGCATTCTAGGGGCCCAAATGTGTGGTAAGTAGTTTGAAATCAAAATGTGTAAAAAATGGCCGGTGAAATCCGAAAGGTGCTCTTTGGAATGTGGGCCCCTTTGCCCACCTAGGCTGCAAAAAAGTGTCACACATCTGGTATCTACGTACTCAGGAGAAGTTGGGCAATGTGTTTTTGGGTGTTATTTTACATATACCCATGCTGGGTGAGATAAATATCTTGGTCAAATGCCAACTTTGTATAAAAAAAAATGGGAAAAGTTGTCTTTTGCCAAGAAATATCTTGGTCAAATGCCAACTTTGTATAAAAAAAATGGGAAAAGTTGTCTTTTGCCAAGATATTTCTCTCACCCAGCATGGGTATATGTAAAATGACACCCCAAAACACATTGCCCAACTTCTCATAAATACAGAGATACCAGATGTGTGACACTTTTTTGCAGCCTAGGTGGGCAAAGGGGCCCACATTCCAAAGAGCACCTTTCGGATTTCACCGGTCATTTTTTACACATTTTGATTTCAAACTTCTTACCACACATTTGGGCCCCTAGAATGCCAGGGCAGTATAACTACCCCACAAGTGACCCCATTTTGGAAAGAAGACACCCCAAGGTATTCGCTGATGGGCATGGCGAGTTCCTAGAATTTTTTATTTTTTGTCACAAGTTAGCGGAAAATGATGATTTTCTTTTTTTCTTTTTTTTTTCTTACAAAGTTTCATATTCCACTAACTTGTGACAAAAAATAAAAACTTCCATGAACTCACTATGCCCATCAGCGAATACCTTGGGGTGTCTTCTTTCCAAAATGGGGTCACTTGTGGGGTAGTTATACTGCCCTGGGATTCTAGTGGCCCAAATGTGTGGTATGTAGTTTGAAATCAAAATGTGTAAAAAATGGCCGGTGAAATCCGAAAGGTGCTCTTTGGAATGTGGGCTCCTTTGCCCACCTAGGCTGCAAAAAAGTGTCACACATGTGGTATCGCCGTATTCAGGAGAAGTTGGGCAATGTGTTTTGGGGTGTCTTTTTACATATACTCATGCTGGGTGAGAGAAATATCTCGGCAAAAGACAACTTTTCCCATTTTTTTATACAAAGTTGGCATTTGACCAAGATATTTATCTCACCCAGCATGGGTATATGTAAAATGACACCACAAAACACATTGCCCAACTTCTCCTAAGTACGGCGATACCAGATGTGTGACACTTTTTTGCAGCCTAGATGCGCAAAGGGGCCTACATTCCTTTTATGAGGGCATTTTTATACATTTGGATACCAGACTTCTTCTCACGCTTTAGGGCCCCTAGACTGCCAGGGAAGTATAAATACCCCACATGTGACCCCATTTTGGAAAGAAGACACCCCAAGGTATTCAATGAGGGGCATGGCGAGTTCATAGAAATTATTATTTTTTGGCACAAGTTAGCGGAAATTGATATATATTTTTTTTCTCACAAAGTCTCCCTTTCCGCTAACTTGGGACAAAAATTTCAATCTTTCATGGACTCAATATGCCCCTCAAGGAATACCTTGGGGTGTCTTCCTTCCGAAATGGGGTCACATGTGGGGTATTTATACTGCCCTGGCATTCTAGGGGCCCTAAAGCGTGAGAAAAAGTCTGGAATATAAATGTCTAAAAAATTTTACGCATTTGGATTCCGTGAGGGGTATGGTGAGTTCATGTGAGATTTTATTTTTTGACACAAGTTAGTGGAATATGAGACTTTGTAAGAAAAAATTAAATAATTTCTGCTAACTTGGGCCAAAAAAATGTCTGAATAGAGCCTTACAGGGGGGTGATCAATGACAGGGGGGTGATCAATGACAGGGGGGTGATCAATAAGTCTATATGGGGTGATCACCCCCCTGTCATTGATCACCCCCCTATAAGGCTCCATTCAGATGTCCGTATGTGTTTTGCGGATCCGATCCATGTATCAGTGGATCCGTAAAAATCATACGGACATCTGAATGCAGCCTTACAGGGGGGTGATCAATGATAGGGGGGTGATCAATGACAGGGGGGGTGATCAGGGAGTCTATATGGGGTGATCACCCCCCTGTAAGGCTCCATTCAGATGTCCGTATGTGTTTTGCGGATCCGATCCATGTATCAGTGGATCCGTAAAAATCATACGGACATCTGAATGCAGCCTTACAGGGGGGTGATCAATGACAGGGGGGTGATCAGGGAGTCAATATGGGGTGATCACCCCCCTGTAAGGCTCCATTCAGATGTCCGTATGTGTTTTGCAGATCCGATCCATGTATCAGTGGATCCGTAAAAATCATACGGACATCTGAATGCAGCCTTACAGGGGGGTGATCAATGACAGGGGGGTGATCAATGACAGGGGGGTGATCAATGACAGGGGGGTGATCAGGGAGTCTATATGGGTTGATCACCCCCCTGTAAGGCTCCATTCAGATGTCCGTATGTGTTTTGCGGATTCGATCCATGTATCAGTGGATCCGTAAAAATCATACGGACATCTGAATGCAGCCTTACAGGGGGGTGATCAATGACAGGGGGGTGATCAATGACAGGGGGGTGATCAGGGAGTCTATATGGGGTGATCACCCCCCTGTAAGGCTCCATTCAGATGTCCGTATGTGTTTTGCGGATCCGATCCATGTATCAGTGGATCCGTAAAAATCATACGGACATCTGAATGCAGCCTTACAGGGGGGTGATCAATGACAGGGGGGTGATCAGGGAGTCTATATGGGGTGATCACCCCCCTGTCATTGATCACCCCCCTATAAGGCTCCATTCAGATGTCCGTATGTGTTTTGCGGATCCGATCCATGTATCAGTGGATCCGTAAAAATCATACGGACATCTGAATGGAGCCTTACAAGGGGGTGATCAATGACAGGGGGGTGATCAGGGAGTCTATATGGGGTGATCACCCCCCTGTAAGGCTCCATTCAGACGCCTGTATGTGTTTTGCGGATCCGATCCATGTATCAGTGGATCCGTAAAAAACATACGGACATCTGAATGCAGCCTTACAGGGGGGTGATCAATGACAGGGGGGGGATCAATGACAGGGGGGTGATCAATGACAGGGGGGTGATCAGGGAGTCTATATGGGGTGATCACCGCCTGTCATTGATCACCCCCCTGTAAGGCTCCATTCAGATGTCAGTACGTGTTTTGCGGATCCGATCCATGTATCAGTGGATCCGTAAAAATCATACGGACATCTGAATGCAGCCTTACAGGGGGGTGATCAATGACAGGGGGGTGATCAATGACAGGGGGGTGATCAGGGAGTCTATATGGGGTGATCAGGGGTGATCAAGGGTGATCAAGGGTGAATAAGGGATTAATAAGTGACAGGGGGGGGGTGTAGTGTAGTGGTGCTTGGTGCAACATATTACTGAGCTACCTGTGTCCTCTGGTGGTCGATCCAAACAAAGGGGACCACCAGAGGACCAGGTAGCAGGTATATTAGACGCTGTTATCAAAACAGCGTCTAATATACCTGTTAGGGGTTAAAAAAATCACATCTCCAGCCTGCCAGCGAACGATCGCCGCTGGCAGGCTGGAGATCCACTCTCTTACCTTCCGTTCCTGTGAGCGCGCGCGCCTGTGTGCGCGCGTTCACAGGAAATCTCGGCTCACGCGAGATGACGCCGGCGTTAGTGTGACCTGGGAGCGCCGCAGAGATGACGCCTTTCGTTATTTTGTTAGTGTGACGGTAAGTGGTTAAAAGTCTGGTCCCGGATATGTTTTTAGTTACTGCAGTATTGTGGCCAATATAATATCAAGCCCGTTTTTATAACAGAGATTTTATTATAAATACGGCAGTATAGATAAAACATGGTTTTAATTCTGTATTTATCTTATCATTCATGATTATTATTACTAATTTATTTCTATATATACTTTTAATCCTCTCTGTTTGTGCACTTTTGTGAGACCCACCATTTTATCAGTATATACTTTGGTATCTATATTTACAGCTATCCATACCTCTTTATTTATTTATTTATTTATTTATTCATTCATTCATTCATTCTGTTTGTTATACAGAATTACCACAGGGAAGCACAAAAATTTATGTTTTCATACATATGTTTTTCCTTTCTTACCGAACTTTTCTTTTAGACTTGATAAAGGGGACTTTAGCACCCCGAAACGCGTTGTCTTACGAATAAATGGAACATTACTGAAACTTAAATACTGTCCTTGATCGGTTGTTTCGTGCGCCCCCAGCAGTCTACACGCTCCACTTAAGGTTCTGCGTACTCTCTTCAATTTTACTACCCTAGTGGCAGGGTGGCTCCTGCCCAAGGCGTTAGGACGAATCTTGGCTGCACCAACCATCTCTTATCTATACGCGATCTCCATTGCAGTTGCATCCAATTGATGCAAACGCAATAGGTGAGCAAACCATTTCTTTTATTAGAAATTTGTTTTGATGAATTTACTTACCCTATGAGCGCCTTCTCTATCCCATTGGCCATTATCTGCTCTATTTGCAGAAGGAGGATTCAGAGCTGAGTGAGGACGACGAAAGGGGGCAGCAGGCGACGGGCGGGTGGCAGATGGTGGGGGGGAACCACAAGCCTTGAGCAGGATCAGGGGAGGGAGGAGAGCGGAGGAGCTTCCTGGCTGTAGCTTGTTATATAAGCAGGCAGTTCAGCCAGGACAGACCCCCCCTCTCCGTATGATGTGTAGACAGGCCTCAACTATAGAATGTCAGCTGTACATTATGTGTTGGGAGTGGCCTATTATATGTAGGAGTGGCTTTTATTAATGGGTGGGGCTAAAAATGGGCCACTCGACTGGATTTGCCCCCCAGGACTAAGGCTGCCAGCCCTCCCCTGCTCCAAGTCCCTGGGGTGAGAAAAGTGCATTAGAAATACTTGATATTAGTATAATGCTCTATGAAGTATCTGAGTAACCTCCTGGTAATCTGCAGCTAGAGGCTTATTGAGCCGTTAATAAAACCACTGATTTATTATATATTGCAGATGACTGATGAGCCGCTGTCCTGTTATTTCTTGCACTCATATTAGTAGGATAATGCTGGGCCTTAAGAAAAAACGTGTCAGGTATTGAGTCTTATTTGCCACGGAAGAGATTCCAGGTAGAGCTCAGTCACTTTAACATATTTTACCATAGAAACCAATTACATCCATGTACAGGAGGAAAGATCAGATGACATCTTCCAATTTTATACAGATTGTTAGCGCCTGCTCATTTGTAGGAGTAGCAAAGATGATTTTATTGCTGAACTTTTCTTCTTTGCATAGAGATGAGCTGCCACAGGTTTCTCCGCAGTCCAATTCAAAGCCTATCACTGTGAAACTTGCATCATCCTGATGGCAGAATCAGCAATGCTAAATCGCTGTATCACAAAATGTGCACTATGTATACTGTAATGTGTGATACAAATTCAAACTTTTTTGGTGAAAGTAGCAAAGGCGTCGGGTCTCAGAAATGTTTCACAATGTAACAAATTTCTTTCCATTTTTATGCTGAGACTCATTTGGGTAGAGTTAAAATAAATGAATGTAAATAAAAGTGGAGGGAAGCCGGAATGAGACATGTAGCAATCAGCTGATACATTTGTTGCAATATTGTTACCCATTTATCCACTATGTTATTTACCATATTTTTCGCCCTATAAGACGCACTGGCCCATAAGACGCACCTAGGTTTTAGAGGAGGACAATAAGAAAAAATAATATTTTTCATTAGACCTCAGCTCACAGCCCCAATCAGCTCCCCAATGTTAATAAGACCTCAGATTACAGCCCAATATAAAGAAGACCCCCAATGAGACCTCAGATGAGACCTCCATGCCTCATATCAGCCCCCAGCCATATGTAATAAGCCCCCAGCAATAATTCAGCCGTCCCCAGCCTCAGATCACAAAATAAATAAACCACTTACCTCTCCTGCTCCTGGACTCCGCCGCTCATCACCGCCCGCGATCTTCTTCCTCCTGCTCTCGGCTGTGCTGTGAACCGGCATGCACAGAGTGTGGTCACAGAGCGCCCTCACGCTTCCCATTCCTCAAGTACTAATGATCACTTCCATAATGGAAGCGCTCGTCAGTATGTACCCCATAAGACTCAGGGACATTTTTCCCCCACATTGGGGGGGGGGGGGGTGCATCTTATGGGGTGAAAAATACGGTATATGTTGGGTTAACCCCTTGATGCCTGCCTGTTGTACAGTTTTTTTTGGCATCACTGAAGTAATGCTCCTGTCCAGTGACATACTTAGAGAAGTAAGGGCCCCACTTCGTTGCACAACTGGTCGCATGCAGCCAGGAAACACTCACCGGGGCCAACCAATAGTCAAATAGTGCAGTAAGCACAATTAGATGCATGCAACCGGGGATATACCCTTAGACCAGGTGTTCATGTGATCACCAGGTGTCTCCCAGCATGGCACAGCTTCTGGGTAGTAACAAACCCAATGCAGTTCTGCCAGTGACATGTGCCCCCACCAGGGGCTGTTTTCCTTGTAACTGAGGACAAAGCTATACATATCATTATATAAAAATAACTGATACTAAATAGAAAAATAGAGAACCCATGTTAACAACTTAATTTCATTAGTTTAGTTGAAAGGCAAAAAATTTTATTAAAAAAAAATCTGCAAAAATAGTTTTGCTAGCCAAATAAATAAAAAATCGAATGCGATTAAATAATGCGTGTGCAATGGTGTATGGTCATTAAAAGGTTAAATAGAAGTGTTAATTAAAGCTTCAGTACCCCAATGCAAACCATGCACCAGACCCCTAGCTGCTATATCCCATTTATACAAGGGTCTCCATATGTGACACATGCCCCCTTGGGCATCAGGGCTCAGGTACAATTACTGATTCTGCACCCCATATAACTACATCCTTGATATATAAAAAAAAAAAAACTTCCAATTCCTTGAGCAATATGTCAATTTCCTTTCTGATTTTGCGCGGTACGTCTTCCATTCTTCCATTGTTGTTGAATACGTGTCCTATGTTTTTATAAGCCATTACAAGCTGCGACCTCGACGTTCCAGAGAAGATTCCTTATGCCCGTAGTCTTCAGACATCTCAGGCTGCAAAGCTGGAGAGAAACACATTCCTGAAATACTCGCTTTCTTCTGTATAAAAGCATGTAAAGTGCGGTATTGTCTATTTCCCCTAGGAAGAAGTATAGATGTAGCAGAGCTAAAATTGCCCTTGATAACACACGTCACAGTGTTATATCTTTACAAAGCCGTTGAAATCCATTAAAAAGTTCACTGAAAACATTTGTGCCGTTGTTTACTTAATGCATTAACCATCAAGTTTAGCTTGGCTACATCTATAAAGAAAGGTGAAATGACTCTAGGTCCTCATGCATACGGCCCGCCCTAGAGTATTATTCTTTCTGTGCTGTGTATACACAGGATTCCTTCTGATATTATAATAGAACACAACAGAGTTTTCAAATATAAGGACTCATTATGGTCAACTGTCCAAAGGTGACAGGAAATTCACATCATGAAAGCCTCTGACAATAGGTTCTTTAGTGAAGTATCCAGAGGAGGATTGTAGAATGAGTTCTTAGAAGATGGAATCACAGATGGAGAAGGAGAATAACAAAGCAATCTGGCTATTCCTCTTATCTTCTATTGTCTGCTGGACAAAATTGAGAGCAACAGGCTTCAGCGGCAGCTCACTTCACCAAAATTTCAGATTTATATGGGCTGCAGTCTCTGAAGTGGTCGGCATAAGAAGAAAAAACAGATGGTTCGATACCCAAGGAATGATATAGATACCAGTTATAATCATGGTACTGCCTGGGGATTCAGGAGCAATAAACTGAGGTGCTATAGAAAGGCATGTTACTGGTTAAAGGAGTTGGGTTAAAATTAAATATAATATTCTATGTATAGACCTTGCATCCAATTTATGATACTAGTATAGCTGGTGTTCAGTTACTAACATAGTATGGCTCCAACTGGTGTTAATTTACTTACATGGTATGGCACCACCTAGTGTTTAGTTACTTACATAGTATGGCTCCCCCTGGTGTTCAGTTACTTACATAGTATGGATCTACCTGGTGTTCAGTTACTTACATTGTATGGATCCACCTGGTGTTCAATTACATACATAGTATGGATCCAGCTGGTGATCATTTACTTACATAGTATGGTGCCACCTGGAGTTCATTTACTTACATTGTATAGCTCCACCTGGTGTTCAGTTACTTACATAGTATGGTTCAATCTGGTGTTCAATTACTTACATAGTGTGACTCCACCTGGTGTTCAGTTAATTACATAGTATGGCTCCACCTGGTGTTCATTTACTCACATAGTATAGCTCCATCTGGTGTTCAATTACTTACATAGTATGGCTCCACCAGGTTTTTAGTTACTTACATAGTAAGGCTCCACCTGGTGTTTAGTTACTTACATAGTATGGCTCCACCTGGTGTCCAGTTACTTACAAAGTATGGCTCCTTCTGGTGTCCATTTACTTACATAGTATGGCTCCACTGGTGTTAATTTACTTATATAGTATGGCTCCATCTGGTGTTCAGTAAATTACATAGTTTGGATCCACCTGGTGTTCATTACGTACATAGTATGACTTCACCTGGTGTTTAGCTACTTACATAGCATGACTCCCCCTAGTGTTTATTTACTTACATATTATGTCTCCACTTGGTGTTCATTTACTTACATAATATGTCTTTACTTGGCGTTCAGTTACGTACATAGTATGGCTCCACCTGGTGTTCAGTTACTTACATAGTATGGCTCGACCAGGTTTTTAGTTACTTACATAGTAAGGCTCCACCTGGTGTTTAGTTACTTACATTGTATGGCTCCACCTGGTGTCCAGTTACTTACATAGTATGGCTCCACTGGTGTCCAGTTACTTACATAGTATGGCTCCACCTAGTGTTCATTTACTTACATAGTATGGCTGAACCTGGTGTTCAGTAAATTACATAGTTTGGATCCACCTAGTGTTCATTACTTACATAGTATGACTTCACCTGGTGTTTATCTACTTACATAGCATGGCTCCCCCGGTGTTCATTTACTTATATAGTATGGCTTCACCTAATGTTTATATACTTGCAAAGTATGGCTCCAACTGGTGTTCAGTTACTTACATAGCATGGCTCCCCCTGGTGTTTAGTTACTTACATTGTATGCTCCACCTGCTGTCATTTTAAATACATAGTATGGCTCCACCTGGTCTTCTTATAGTTATATAGTATGTTTCCACCTGGTGTTCAGCTACTTACATAGTATGGCTCCACCTGGTGTTCATTTACTTGCATAGTATCGCTCCATCGGGTGTTCAATTACTTACATATTATATCTCAACCTGTTGTTCATGTACTTACATGCATGGCTCCTTTGTGTGTTTAATTCGTTACATAGTCTGGCTCTACCTGGGGTTCATGTACTTACATAGTAAAGATCCATTTGGTGTTCAATTACTTACATAGTTTGGCTCCTCCTGGTGTTCAGTTACTTACATAGTATGGCTACACCTAGTGTTCATTTACTTACATAGTAAGGCTCCACCTGGTGTTCATTCACTTACATGGTATGGCTTTCATAATATGGCACCACCTGGTGTTCATTTACTCATATAGTTAGGCTCCAACTGGTATTTTTTTTACTTGCATAGCATGGTCTAACCTGGAATTCAGTTACTTACATAGTATGGCTCCACTTGGTGTTCAGTTACTGACATAGCATGGCTCCACCTGGTGTTTAGTTACTTGCCTAGTATAGCTCCACCTGGTGTTCAATTACTTACATAGTATGGCTCCACCTTGTATTTATTTACTTACACATTATGGCACCACCTGGTGTTCATTTACTTACATAGTATTTCTCCACTTGGTCTTCATTTACTTACATAATATTTCTCCACTTGGTTTTCAGTCACTTACATAGTATGGCTCCATCTGGTGTTGATTTACTATTAAAATATTGCTCCACCTGGTGTTAATTTATGTACATAGCATGGCTCCACCTGGTGTTCATTTACTCACATAACATGGCTCCAACACATTTTCAGCTTCTTACATAGTATGGCTTCACCTTGTGTTTATTTACTTAGATATTATGGCTCCACCTGTTGTTCATTTACTTACATAGTATGTCTCCACTTGGTGTTCATTTACTTACATAATATATCTCCACTTGGTGTTCAGTTACTTACATAGTATGGCTCCATCTGGTGTTTAGTTACTTACATTGTATGGCTCCACCTAGTGTTCGTTTACATACATAGTATTGCTCCATCTATTGTTCATTTACTTACATGGTATGGCACCAACTGGTGTTTGTTTACTTACGCAGTATGCTACCATCTAGTGTTGATTTACTTACATAATATGGCTCCACCAGGTGTTCATTTACTTACATAGTATGGCTTGCATATTATGGCTCCGTCTGGTGTTAATTTACGTACATAGTATGGGTCTATCAGGTTTTCAGCTACTTACATAGTAAAGCTCCACCTTGTCTTTATTTACTTACATATTATGGTGCCACATGGTGTTCATTTACTTACATAGTATGTCTTCACTTGGTGTTCATTTACTTACATATTATGTCTTTACTTTGTGTTCAGTTATGTGCATAGTATGTCTCCACCTGGTGTTCAGTTACTTACATAGTATAGCTCTACTTGGTGTTGATTTACTTACATTGTATGGCACTTCCTGGTGTTTGTTTACTTACATAGAATGCTACCATCTGGTGTTCATTTACTTACATAGTATGGCTTTTATTATATGGCTCCGCCTGGTGTTGATTTACTTACATATTTTGACGCCACCTAGTTATTAGTTATTTGCATATTAAGGCGCCACCTGGTGTTCAGTTACTTACAAAGTATGGTTCCACCTAGTGTTCATTTATTCATATATTAAGGCTCCAACTGGTATTTTTTTACTTACATAGTATGGCTCCACCTGGTGTTCAGTTACTTACATAGTATATGCAAAACAAAGCAGTGAGGGGCACACCTGGGAATACAGAACGGAGTGCAGGCCTGGTATCAAAAAGCAAACATGAACAACACTAAAGAAAGAAATACCATAGCACAGCCGCACCTCCAAAAATAAAACATGATTTTATTGAAACATATAAGTTAAAAACATGGATGAACAAGGCAAACCCCACAGATGGGGAAGAATTTAAAGTGCTACAGTGCATGAATGGCCATATAATCACAGAACCATGACAGGAAAACTGTAAAATATCTGCAAAACCTGGGTAAAATACTTATCGTGAAACACAGTGGTAGCACATGGAATGACAAAAACCCATCAGTGAGGGGAGCCAAGAGATCCTAACGCGTATCGCTAGTGCAAATACTAGCTTCCTCAGAGGTCCATGTAAGTCCAAATGACTGTTAGAGCATTTATAGTTAACATGATTATACCAAAATTTTGTAAACCTGTGGTAAAAACCAATCAAGAAGCAGTCTCCTACAGAGGGGAAAAAGGAGGCGGTAACAAGGTATGTGCGTTACCTGGATCCTCCCCGGTGCATGGTCGCGCACAGCTGCAAGTGCCAGAACAAGTTGGAAAAGCAAGTGCGCATGCGCAAGATGGCGCCCAAACTGGAAGTCGACGCCGCGATGCGCTCCAAAGACCAGAAGCGCAGCCCGGCATGGACGTCACAGCCGGTCGCCAGCCTGCGCCGTGACACCCAATGGAACGCAAACAGACAAGGGGCACAGGCAAGCGCAATAGGGTACAGAAGACAATCAATCAACTATATATACACATTATAAAGTCGGGCCAATGAGATGCTTACATGATATAGAACGGGCCAATGAAATACTTGCATGATATAACTAATCAAAAATAATAACATGATTGTGCATACAATATAATTATAGCGGAAAAACACAAAAATAAATAAGTCAATGATTACATAAGAAAATAATACACACAGCAGATATTGAAGATTGCAAAATCACAACATAATTATTCAATCATAATATAAGCAAACCCTTCAAGCCATAATTGATGCACCAGAAGACCCACATTAATAAATGGTCACAAACATTTTATATTATAGTGAAATAAATACATAAAAAAAAGAAACAAATTCATAAAAGCATAATACCCTACAGGCAATATTCCTCATTGGCTCCAATAACAAAGTTGTACAAACAGAGGGCAGCCTGTACCCCCAACACCTGTTTCCCTGAGTATATATATTTTTTGCGCATAAATTTAATAATCCAAAGAGCAATATCAATACTATCAGGGTGAAAACGAACCAAGTAGTGACAGACCATGCACCAGAGAGAGAGAATACATATAGAAAATAAAATAAACAATTAATGGACACTATATACATATGGACAATAGAATAGGCAGTTAATGGACAGAGGTACATCATATTGCAATATTGTGGAGGATTCCAAACAATATCAGATGGTGTCCGAGGTACAAAAAGATCAATACAAAAATATAAGTGTAAGGGGTGTCCCAGCAAGGCACACAACAAACGAGAAGTTGAGTATGTCTCACTGGTCACCAGTGATAGAAGTGCTGAGTGCTTCATAAATGTGCCCCTGTAGGTGTGAGGGATGGACAGAAGCAACGCTGTCCCATGTACCCTGACAACCACAAAGAGAAAACATGAAAAAAGTGAAGAAGAGCAGGCGAACAGGATCCATAGGTCCTCTATTCCCGCATTCCAGTGTCATCCGACCTCCTTAAACCTAGAAAAGAAAAGAAAATAAACAAAGTGAAAGTGAAGCTAGATCAAGTAAAATAGACTAACTAAGTGATACATAGGTCTGTACAAAATAAGACAGAACTTATGTATAACCAGTGAAAGTTAGCTCCTCATTTAGGCCACCTGGGGGATGTGAGCCAAGGTTGAAAATCCACCTTGATTCTGAATGGAGCAGACTCCTGGAAATATG
This sequence comes from Bufo bufo, assembly GCF_905171765.1. Classification (NCBI taxonomy): domain Eukaryota; kingdom Metazoa; phylum Chordata; class Amphibia; order Anura; family Bufonidae; genus Bufo; species Bufo bufo. The sequence goes on from NC_053396.1 coordinate 223,552,595, forward strand.
TATCCAACCCCACCACCCGTAGATCGTCGTACCTACCATCATGGTTATCCAGGAAATGGGTTGCCACTGATGTTAGGTGTTTTTCCCCCTTACTTCTGTCCCAGACTGCCAACCGAATATTCGAAGTATGCTGCTGTACTCTCTTCCTAAGCTCCTGCATGGTCTGGCCCATGTAGATCCTATTACAGGGGCAAAGAAGGGCATAAACTACATTTTTGGAGCGGCAGTTGACATAATGTTTAAGATTCACCCTGTTGTCTTCTCCATAGATGAAACTGTCAGAGTTCAGCATAAATTGACAAACATTGCAGTCCCCACAAGGATATGTACCTTTTAATGTGCCTCCTCTACCCGTAGTGCCAACCGGGCGTTGGAAGTGGCTACGGACAAGGGTATCTTTAAGGTTTGGAGCCCTCCTTGCTATGATCCTTGGTCTAACGTCAACATGCGATGCTAATTTACCATCTGCTCGGAGTAGAAACCAATGCATGTTAAGGATTTTGTACAAGTCAGACCACTGGTTGTTGTATCTAGTGATCACACGTACCTTGTTATCCCATGATCTAATTTGGGAAAAAATAAATCCTCACGTTTGGATTCCTTGGCCCTTTCAAATGCCTGGGATACAACCTTTTTGGGGTAACCCCTTTCGTGTAGCCTTGATGATAAATCCTGTGCGGCCTCCTTAAAATCACCAAATTCACTGCAATTACGTCGTAGACGTAAAAACTGACCCCTTGGTATACCCTTCTTTAGATGTGCCAGGTGAAAACTCGCAAAGTGGAGTAGATTGTTGGTTGCAGTGCTTTTTCGGAACAAAGATGTCACAATTCTTGAATCCTGCAACTTTATTCGAAGATCCAGGAAGTCAACATCAGACTCAGAAATTTTATGTGTCAGGAATATGTTAAGCAGGTTCTCGTTGAGGTAGCCAATGAAACGTTCACAATCCTGTCTGGATCCCTGCCAAAAAAAGATAATGTCATCAATGAAGTGATACCAGCCCACCACATGATCCCTGAACTGATCCAATGGGCACACTCGTGTGGCCTCCCACCAACCTAGAAAAATATTGGCGTAGGAAGGCGCACACCGTGCACCCATGGCGGTACCGGAGATCTGCCTATAAAAGGTACGGTCAAAAACAAAATAATTGTGTGTGAGCACAAATTCTAATAAGCTCACCAGGAACATGTGGTGGGCTGGATCACCAGTGCTGGAGCCAGACAGGAAAAACTTGACAGCAGCAAGCCCATCACTGTGGGCAATGTTAGAGTACAGTGACTCAACGTCACATGTAACCATCAAAGTACCAGGCGGCAGAGCAACATCCCTCAGTTCTTGTATCAAGTGCATGGAGTCCCGGATATATGATTTAAGGCCCAACACGAAAGACTGTAAAAAGAAATCCAAATAAATACATGCCTGTTCGCATAGGCCCCCAATGCCTGCCACAATAGGGCGGCCAAGCGGGTTCTCTAGATGTTTGTGCACCTTGGGCAACATATAAAACGTAGGTGTAATCGGACAGCTTACCTCCAAAAACTGGAGTTCCCGCTTGGTGATAATCCTAATCTCAAACGCTCTCTTCAGGAGTTGGTCTAATTTTTTTCTTGAATGTTATGGTCGGATCTGCTGGGATAGGGGTGTAAAAGACTTTATTACCCAGTTGGCGTTTGGCTTCATTCATATACATTCCCATATCCCACAGAACGACATTCCCACCTTTATCAGCTTCCTTTATAGCAAAGGATTTATTCTGTTGGAGTTGTCGGATGATGTTGGACTCGGTCACAGCCATGTTTCTTCCTTTGATGGTATTCCTCTGTAATTTGCGAACTTCTTGTAAGTAGAGATGGCCCGAATAGTTCCCGGCGAACATAGCTTGTTCGCGTTCGCCGCGGCGGGCGAACATATGCGATGTTCGGTCCGCCCCCTATACATCATCATTGAGTAAACTTTGACCCTGTACCTCACAGTCAGCAGACACATTCCAGCCAATCAGCAGCAGACCCTCCCTCCCAGACCCTCCCACCTCCTGGACAGCATCCATTTTAGATTCATTCGGATTCTGCATTCTCAGTGAGAGGAGGGACAGTGCTGCTGCTGCTAATTCAATAGGGAAAGCGTTAGCTAGGGCAGTGTTCTGTGTCCACAGACTCATCTGCTGTAAGGACAGCGTCCAGACTGCACCCCAAAAAGCCCTTTTCAGGGCTGGTACATTAGTCTGCTTTTAAAAAAATATATATATATATATTGCAGTTGCCTGCCCGTGTGTGAGAGGCTGCAGGCTCAGTCACAGACTGTACTGTGTGCACACCATTCATACAGGGTGTGACAGAAAATACCTCGCAGATAAAAAAAAAATTCTATTTAATATTTTTCTGTGATATAATCACATTTGCAAGCCAGTGTGTGTCAGGCCCACACAGACTGTATTGTGGCCACTGGCTAGGCCTCCACTTATACCGTTACAGGGTATCACTCACTCACAAATACCTCGCAGATAAAAAAAAATATATATTTAATATTTTTCTGTGATCTAATCACATTTGCAAGCCCGTTAGTGTCAGGCCCACACAGACTGTATTGTGGCCACTGGCTAGTGGCTAGGCCTCCACTTATACCGTTACAGGGTGTCACTCACTCACAAATACCTCACAGATAAATAAAAATTCTATTTAATATTTTTCTGTGATATAATCACAGTTGCAAGCCAGTGAGTGTCAGGCCCACACAGACTGTACTGTGGCCACTGCCCACCACTTATATAGGGTGGCACAGTACCTTGCACGCATAGTAACACTTATCTAATAAAAAATGACAGGCAGAGGCAGGCCACGCCGCAGGGGCCGTCGTGTACGTGGTGCTGTGATTTCCACTGGCCCAGGAATAATGCCCAGTGTTCAGAGGCCACGTACCCTGAACCCAAAAAATTCTGAGAAAATAGTTGACTGGGTTACACAGGACACCCAATCTTCAACAGCTTCCGCTAAGAACCTTGACGCACCATCCTCCTCCAGCTCAGCTTTGATCACCTGCTCTCAAGTTACCACTCTCCCGCCCGCCGCCACCACCACCACCACCACCAACACAGCCACCACAGCCGCTTCACTTGATCCCTCAGAGGAGTTATTTACACATCAGTTGGATGAAATGAGTGATGCGCAACCATTATTGCCAGAGGATGGAGATAACAGGGGTATGTCTCAGTCAGGCAGCATTACACACATGGACGTACAGTGTGATGATGATGATGATGTTGTACCCGCTGCTGCTTCCTTTGCTGAGGTGTCAGATACAAGTGAAGTGGTTGATGATGACGATGTGTCCGTGGATGCCACGTGGGTGCCTGCTCGAAGAGAAGAAGAAGAGAAGGAAAGTTCAGAAAGGGAGACAGAGAGAAGGAGGAGACGAGTTGCAAGCAGGGGGAGGTCGTCGCAAGGAGCTAGTGGCACAGTCAGACAGCATGAATCGGCACCCGAGGTCAGCCAGACAGCACGCCAATCAACACATGCTGTTGCAACCACCAGAATGCCGTCATTGCAAAGCTCAGCAGTGTGGCATTTTTTTTTGTGTCTGCCTCTGACAACAGCGATGCCATTTGCAACCTGTGCCAAAAGAAACTGAGTCGTGGGAAATCCAACACCCACTTAGGTACAACTGCTTTGCGAAGGCACATGATCGCACATCACAAACGCCTATGGGATCAACACATGATGACGAGTAGAAGCAGCACACAAGCTCAAAGCCGCCATCCTCCTCCTGGTCCAGCATCTTCAGCCACGTCAACCACTGCTGTCCTCCTTGCCCCCTCTCAACCACCCGCCACTCCGCCTCTCACCTTCAGCAGTTCCATCTCATCTGCCCACAGTCAGGTGTCTGTAAAGGAAATGTTTGAGCGTAGGAAGCCAATGTCACAGAGTCACCCCCTTTCCCGGCGTCTGACAGCTGGCTTGACGGAACTCTTAGTTTTTACCATACCAGCTGGTGGAGTCTGAGGCCTTCAAAAAATTTGTCGCTATTGGGACACCACAGTGGAAGGTACCCGGACAAATTTTTTTTTCAAAAAAGGCAATCCCAAACCTCTACTCAGTGATTGAAAAGGAAGTCATGGCATCTCTGGCTTACAGTGTTGGGGCAAGGGTCCATCTGACCACTGATACCTGGTCTGCAAAGCACGGTCAGGAAAGGTATATCACCTACACTGTGCATTGGGTCAACCTGCTGACGACTGACAAGCATGGAATGCGTGGCTCTGCAGCGGAGTTGGTGACACCTCTACTCCTCCTACTCCATCCACTTCCATAATCTCCTCGGCTGAGTCCTCTTCTGCTGCGGTGTCTGGCTGCACATCAACTGAATCCCCCCAGCTCCCCAGGGGCTATTCCACATCCCGGATACGACAGTGTCACGCTGTCTTGGGGTTGACTTGCCTGAAAGCAGAGAGCCACACCGGACCAGCACTCCTGTCTGCCCTGAACGCACAGGTGGATCAGTGGCTGACCCCGCACCAACTGGAGATCGGCAAAGTGGTGTGTGACAATGGAAGCAATTTGTTGGCGGCATTGAATTTGGGCAAGTTGTCACATGTGCCGTGCATGGCACATGTGTTGAATCTCATTGTACAACACTTTGTGTCTAAGTACCCAGGCTTACAGGACGTCCTCAAGCAGGCCAGGAAGGTGTGTGGCCATTTCAGGCGTTCCTACACGGCCATGGCGCACTTTTCAGACATTCAGTGCCGAAACAACATGCCAGTGAGGTGCTTGATTTGCGACAGCCCGACACGTTGGAATTCAACACTCCTAATGTTCGACCGCCTGCTCCAACAAGAAAAAGCCGTCAACGAGTATTTGTATGACCGGGGTGCTAGGACAGCCTCTGCGGAGCTGTGAATTTTTTTGCCACGTTACTGGACGCTCATGCGCAATGCCTGTAGGCTCATGCGTCCTTTTGAGGAGGTGAAAAACCTAGTCAGTCGCACCATCAGCGACCTCATACCATTTGTTTTCTTCCTGGAGCGTGACCTGCGAAGAGTGCTGGATCAGGCTGTAGATGAGCGTGAAGAGGAAGAGTTGTGGTCACCATCACCACCAGAAACAGTCGTGTCATCATCGTTTGCCGGACCTGCAGCTACGCTGCAAGAGGAGTATGAGGAAAAGGAGTCAGAGGAGGAATGTGGCTTTGAGGAGGAGGAAGACCAACCACAGCAGGCATCCCAGGGTGCTCGTTGTTGTCACCTATCTGGGACCCGTGGTGTTGTACGTGGCTGGGGGGAAGAACAGACCGTCAATGACATCAGTGAGGACGAGGAACGGGAAATGAGTAGCTCGGCATCCAACCTTGTGCAAATGGGGTCTTTCATGCTGTCCTGTCTGTTGAGGGACCCTCGTATAAAAAGGATGAAGGAGAACGACCTGTACTGGGTGGCCACGCTACTAGACCCCCGGTATAAGCAGAAAGTGGCGGAAATGTTACCAACTTACCGAAAGTCAGAAAGGATGCAGCAGTTCAAAACAAAACTAAAAAATATGCTTTACACAGCTTATAAGGGGGATGTCACAGCACAACGGGAATCTAACAGGGGAAGAGGTGAAAGTAATCCTCCTCCTACCACGGCGGCAAGGACAGGACGCTTTACAGATGTGTTGTTGATGGAGGACATGCGGAGCTTTTTCAGTCCTACACATCGCCACAGCCCTTCGGGATCCAGCCTTAGAGAACGACTCGACCGACAGGTAGCAGACTACCTCGCCTTAACTGCAGTTATCGACACTCTGAGGAGCGATGAACCCCTTGACTACTGGGTGTGCAGGCTTGACCTGTGGCCTGAGCTATCCCAGTTTGCGATAGAACTTCTGGCCTGCCCCGCTTCAAGTGTCTTGTCAGAAAGGACCTTCAGTGCAGCAGGAGGCATTGTCACTAACAAAAGAAGTTGCCTCGGTCAAAAAAGTGTTGATTACCTCACCTTCATTAAGATAAATGAGGCATGGATCCCGAAGGGACTGACAGTGGGGGATACGTTTGACTAACAAAAGGCCTCATGACATGCCTTGGCCTCAAAATGGTCCCCACGCTGCTGTATTTAATGTCTGCAATTCTCCGCCACCAACTAGGGTTCAAGCCGCAATGTTTTAGTCACCTTTCTGCCTTGAAAACATCAATTTTTCCGGTCGCTGCTACAACAGCGGCTGCAACAATAACATATTTTATTTTTTTTAAGTTGTATGGGTGGGTTTTTAATACATAAAATAAAAAAATCATAATAAAGTCTCTTAATAGTTTATTAGAAATAATGCACACAATTAAAAAAATCCCCATCAATTCCAATACAAAGCAAGTACAAAGCTCAGAACTAAATTATTCCAGGATGTCGTAATGGTTCGTTAATTCGACAATGGTTAATCAATTCGACACACGTCCCCGTATAGGGGACGTAACAGGGATTAAACTGATAGGAATAGTACTAGTTAAGACTCCACTCATATAGGGTGTCACAGCACATTGCTCCGTGCACGCGCAGTGCCCCAACTTGGGAGTAAGAGGACCGACCAAGCGGCTTTTTCCATCTCCCGGTTCCTAAAATCAATTCAGTTTGGTGTATCAGAGTTTGGTCTGTCACTGTGAAGGCAGTCGAAGATACCCGGCCTAAATTTTTTTTCACAAAAGGCAATCCCACCCTGATATGGGACGTAACAGGGATTAAACTGATGAGAAAAGTACTACAGAAAATAGCACTCATATCGGGTGTGACAGTAAATTGCACGGCGCAGACGCAGTGACCGTGGCATGGATTCAAACAAAGGGGAGGGAGCCAGCGTTTTTTTTAACCATCTCCCCGTTCGAAAAATCAATTTAATAAATGGACCCCAGATTGGGGACGTAACAGGGATTAAACTGATGAGAAGAGAGAACTACAGAAAATAGCACTCATATCGGGTGTGACAGTAAATTGCACGGCGCAGACGCAGTGACCGTGGCGTGGATTCAAACAAAGGGGAGGGAGACAGTGTTTTTTTAACCATCTCCCCTTTCGAAAAATCTATTTAATAAATGGACCGCCGAATGGGGACGTAACAAGGATTAAACTGATGAGAAGAGAGAACGACAGAAAATAGCACTCATATCGGGTGTGACAGTAAATTGCACGGCGCAGACGCAGTGACCGTGGCGTGGATTCAAACAAAGGGGAGGGAGCCAGCGTTTTTTTAACCATCTCCCCGTTCGAAAAATCAATTTAATAAATGGACCCCAGATTGGGGACGTAACAGGGATTAAACTGATGAGAAGAGAGAACTACAGAAAATAGCACTCATATCGGGTGTGACAGTAAATTGCATGGTGCAGACGCAGTGACCGTGGCGTGGATTCAAACAAAGGGGAGGGAGCCAGCGTTTTTTTAACCATCTCCCCGTTAGAAAAATCAATTTAATAAATGGACCCCAGAATGGGGACGTAACAGGGATTAAACTGATGAGAAGAGAGAACTACAGAAAATAGCACTCATATCGGGTGTGACAGTAAATTGCACGGTGCAGACGCAGTGACCGTGGCGTGGATTCAAACAAAGGGGAGGGAGCCAGTGTTTTTTTAACCATCTCCCTGTTCGAAAAATCTATCTAATAAATGGACCCCAGATAGGGGACGTAACTGGGATTAAACTGATGAGAAGAGAGAACTACAGAAAATATCACTCATATCGGGTGGGACAGTAAATTGCACGGCACAGACGCAGTGACCGTGGATTCAAACAAAGGGGAGGGAGCCAGCGTTTTTTAACCATCTCCCCTTTCGAAAAATCAATTCAATTCACCTTTCCGGGACCCTTGGTGTTGTACGTGGCTGGGTGGAGGAAGAAACCTTCAATGACATCAACGGGACATGGCTAGCTTGGTATCTAACTTTGTACAAATGGACTGTTTGCGGTTGTTTGTGGTGCATTAAAAGGGGAGTTTGGTCTGTCAATGTCTGTGAAGCGGGCGTAACCCTTACACTACCTGATCGATACAACATCATACCTGATCATATACACACACTGGATGTTTTAAACCACGTTGTTAAAAAAAAAATTGGATTGTTAGGTGATTTATGCCTTTTATGGATTAAAATCCAACTCTGCGTCAACTATGTAATTTTCCATGAGAGTTTTGCCATGGATACCCCTCCGCCATGCCACAGTCCAGGTGTTAGTCCCCTTGAAACAATTTTTCCATCACTACTGTGGCTAGAAAGAGTCCCTGTGGGTTTTAAAATTCGCCTGCCTATTGAAGTCTATGGCGGTTCGCCCGGATCGCCCGTTCGCGAACATTTGCAGAAATTCGCGTTCGAATTGTAAGACTGCTTGAAAAAATAAATGGATATTTGGGAACATGCTCAAAGAAGGTGTGATGGTGGAGGGTTTGGGCAAACTAAAAAATCTCCTACCTACAGTACAGACCAAAAGTTTGGACACACCTTCTCATTCAAAGAGTTTTCTTTATTTTCATGACTATAAGGGCATCAAAACTATGAATTAACACATGTGGAATTATATACATAACAAACAAGTGTGAAACAACTGAAAATATGTCATATTCTAGGTTCTTCAAAGTAGACACCTTTTGCTTTGATTACTGCTTTGCACACTCTTGGCATTCTCTTGATGAGCTTCAAGAGGTAGTCCTCTGAAATGGTCTTCCAACAGTCTTGAAGGAGTTCCCAGAGATGCTTAGCACTTGTTGGCCCTTTTGCCTTCACTCTGCGGTCCAGCTCACCCCAAACCATCTTGATTGGGTTCAGGTCCGGTGACTGTGGAGGCCAGGTCATCTGGCGCAGCACCCCATCACTCTCCTTCATGGTCAAATAGCCCTTACTTTCAAAGTTTTCCCAAGTTTTCGGCTGAATGACTGACCTTCATTTCTTAAAGTAATGATGGCCACTCGTTTTTCTTTACTTAGCTGCTTTTTTCTTGCCATAATACAAATTCTAACAGTCTATTCAGTAGGACTATCAGCTGTGTATCCACCTGACTTCTCCTCAACGCAACTGATGGTCCCAACCCCATTTATAAGGCAAGAAATCACACTTATTAAACCTGACAGGGCACACCTGTGAAGTGAAAACCATTTCAGGGGACTACCTCTTGAAGCTCAGCTCATCAAGAGAATGCCAAGAGTGTGCAAAGCAGTAAGATGGCTACTTTGAAGAACCTAGAATATGACATATTTTCAGTTGTTTCACACTTGTTTGTTATGTATATAATTCCACATGTGTTAATTCATAGTTTTGATGTCTTCAGTGTGAATCTACAATTTTTATAGTCATGAAAATAAAGAAAACTCTTTGAATGAGAAGGTGTGTCCCAACTTTTGGTCTGTACTGTAAATCACTCTCGCTCTCCTTGAGTAAGTCCATTAAATCCAAAAAGACACCACTGTCATCCTCCGCAAGTTCTTTCACTAATGTTGGTTGGGCATAGAGCAGTTTGAAGCATAATTGCCTACAAAATAAGTAGATGTCTTTTATAAACTCAAATTTGTCAAGTGTACTCATCGGGGTGAACGACAGTCCTTTTTTCAAGATCAGTCTCTCTTTTTCTGATAATGTATAGGGAGACAGATTTATAACCTGCAGTGACCCGGTATCCTGGGGGTGTCCGACTCCTACATCCGTTTCCTGTGGGGTGGTGGATGATTGTTGCCCCTGCGCAACTGGGGCACCCTTTTTTGGGGATTTACGTAGTCCCCTCCGAGTTTGCTGTCTTCGCTGTATTCGGATAAAAAAATCAATGTCACTGTTTATATTAGTGGCGATCTGCTTCATTTGGACTTACATGGACCTCTGAGGAAGCTAGTATTTGCACTAGCGATACGCGTTAGGATCTCTTGGCTCCCCTCACTGATGGATTTTTGTCATTCCATGTGATACCACTGTGTTCCACGATAAGTATTTTACTCAGGTTTTGCAGATATTTTACTGTTTTCCTGTCATGGTTCTGTGATTATATGGCCATTCATGCACTGTAGCACTTTAAATTCTTCCCCATCTGTGGGGTTTGCCTTGTTCATCCATGTTTTTAACTTATATGTTTCAATAAAATCATGTTTTATTTTTGGAGGTGCTGCTGTGCTATGGTATTTTTTTCTTTAGTGTTGTTCATGTTTACTTACATAGTATGGCTTCACCTGGTTTTTAGTTAATTACATAGTATGGCTCCACCTGGTGTTCATTTACTTACATAGTATGACTCCTCCTGGTGTTCAGTGACTTACATAGTATGGTTCCACCTGGTGTTCAGTTACTGACATAGCATGGCTCCACATGGTGTTCATTAACTTACATAGCATGGCTCCATTTTGTGTTTATTAACTTACATAGTGTGGCTCCACCTGGTGTTCATTTACTTACATGTGTCTCCACTTCGTGTTCAGTTACTGACATAGTATGGCTCAATCTGGTATTCATTTACTTTCATAGTATGGCTCCACCTGGTGTCAATTTACTGACATAGCATGACTACACCTGGTGTTCATTTACTTACATAGTATGTCTCCACCAGGTTTTCAGTTACTTTCATAGTATGGCTCAACCTTGTGCTTATTTACTAACATAGTATGGTGCCACCTGGTGTTTATTTACTTACATAATATGGCGCCACCTGGTGTTAATTTACTTACATAGAATGTATCCACTTGGTGGTAATTTACTTACATAGTATGTCTCCACTTGGTGTTCAGTTACTTACATAGTATGGCTCCACCTGGTGTCCAGATACTTACATAGTATGGCTCTGTCTGGTTTTAATTTACTTACATAGTATGGCTACATCTGGTGTCCAGTTACTTACATAGTATTGCTCCAACTGCTGTTAATATACATAATATGGTTCCACCTGGTTTTAATTTACTTACATATTATGGCTCCACCTGGTGTCCAGTTTCTTAAATAGTATGGCTCCACCTGGTGTTCATTTAATTTCATAGTTTGACTCCACCTGGTGCTCATTTACATACATAGTATGGCTCCACCTGGTGTCTAGTTACTTTCATAGTATGGCTCCACCTGGTGTCCAGTTACTTACATAGTATGGCTCCACCAGGTTTTCAGTTATTTATATAGTATGTATATCACGCCCCCTGAGAAAGCGGAAGAGCGAAACGTGCGTCGGGGTGCGCTCTCTGCCAGACCTGGGTTAGTTCCATCTGTGCCTCCTATTAACTCTAGGTTATATGTTATAGTATATTTTTTTCTTATTCAACGTTTATTACTACTATTGTTGTCCCTCCATACTGCATATGGCCTAGCTATAGGTGCTGTTACTTCACCCTTGTTTCTGGCTATTTTGCAGTTGTTGTATGTTTATCTGTGGGGGTTGAAGGCTTGTACGTGTATTGGGGGTAGGGTTTATATTACCTGCTTAGTGCAGCATACACTGTTTCCTCTTTTGGATTTTTGGACTCATTTACCCAGAGTCAGGCGGCTGAGCTGCTTATCGCAGCGCTTGTCTGCACTGCTGCTACTCATTTTATCAGTGTCTATGGTCTGTTGTTATATTTATTATTCAATAAAATATTTGTGTTATAATTGTATATGTGTGTCTTTTTCAATTGGTTGTGTGATTTATATAGTATGGCTCTACTTGGTGTTCAGTTACGTACATAGCATGGCTCCACCTGGTGTCCAGTTACTTACATAGTATGGCTCCAATTGGTGTCAAGTTACTTACATAGTATGGCTCCACCTGGTGTTAATTTACTTACATAGTATGGCTCCACTTGGTGTTCATTTTCTTACATAGTATGGCTCCTCATGGTGTTCAGTTACTTACATATTATGTCTCTACCTGGTGTTTAGTTACTGACATAGCATGGCTCCACCTGGTGTTCATTAACTTACACAGTTTGGCTCCACCTGGTGTTTTTTATTTACTTACATAGTATGGCTCCACCTGGTATTCATTTACTGATATAGAATGGCGCCTCCTAGTGTTCATTTACTTAAAGTATTTCTCTACTTGGTGTTCATTTACTTACATAATATGTCTACACTTGGCGTTCAGTTACTTACATAGTATTGCTCCACCTGGTGTTCAGTTACTTACATAGTAAGGCTCCACCTAGTGTTTGTTTACTTACATAGTATGGCTCCACCTTGTGTTCATTTACTTACATAGTATGGCTTTCAATATATGGCTCCGCCTGGTGTTGATTTACTTACATAGTTTGGCTCCACCTAGTGTTTAGTTACTTGCATAGTAAGGCGCAACCTGGTGTTCAGTTACTTATAAAATATGGCTCCACCTGGTGTTCATTTACTCATATAGTAAGGCTCCAACTGGTATTTTTTACTTGCATAGTATGGCTCTACATGGTTTTTAGTTACTTACATAGTATGGCTCCACCTGGTGTTCAGTTACTTACATAGCAAGGCTCCACCTGGTGTTCATTTACTTTCATGGTATGGGTCAACCTGGTGTTCAGATACTTACATAGTATGGCTCCACCTTGTAATCAGTTACTGACATACAATGCTCCACCTGGTGTTCATTAACTTACATAGTGTGACTCCACCTGGTGTTCATTTAGTTACATAGTATTGCTCCACCTGGTATTCATTTATGTACATAGTATGGCGCCACCTGGTGTTCATTAACTTACATAGTATGTCTCCACTTGGCGCTCATTTACTTACATAATATGTCTCAACTCGGTGTTCAGTTATTGACATAGTATGGCTCCATCTGGTGTTCATTTACTTTCATAATATGGCTCCACCTGGTGTTAATTTACTTATATAGAATGGCGCCTCCTGGTGTTTATTTACTTAAAGTATTTCTCCACTTGGTGTTCATTTACTTACATAATATGTCTACACTTGGCGTTCAGTTACTGACATAGCATGGATCCACCTGGTGTTCTTAACTTACATAGTGTGTCTCCCACTGGTGTTTATTTACTTACACAGTATGGCTCCACCTGCTTTTTATTTACTTACATAGTATGGCGCCACCTGGTGTTCATTTACCTATATAATATTTTTCCATTTGGCGTTCAGTTACGTACATAGTATGTTTCCACCTGGTGTTCAGTTACTTACATAGTAAGGCTCGACCTAGTGTTCGTTTACCTACATAGTATTGCTCCACCTGGTTTTCATTTACTTACATGCTATGGCACCACCTTGTGTTCGTTTACTTACACAGTATGCTACCATCTGGTGTTCATTTACTTACATAGTATGGCTCCACCTGGTGTTCAGTTACTTACATAGTATGGCTCCACCTGGTGTTTAGTTACTTGCATAGTAAGGTGCTACCTGGTGTTCAGTTACTTACAAAGTATGGCTCCACCTGGTGTTCATTTACTAATATAGTAAGGCTTCAATTGTTATTTATTTACTTACATAGTATGGCTTCACCTGGTGTTTATTTTCTTACATAGTATGGCTCCACCTGGTGTTCAGTTACTTATATAGTATGGATCCACCTGGTGTTAATTTAATTACATAGAATGGCTCCACCTTTTGCTCATTTACATACATAGAATGGCTCCACCTGGTATCTAGTTAATAACATAGTATGGCTACCTTTAGTGCCCAGTTACTTACATAGTATGCCTCCACCAGGTTTTCAGTTATTTACATAGTATGGCTCCACCTGGTGTTCAGTTTCTTACATAGAATGGCTCCACCTGGTGCTCAGTTACTTACATAGTATGGCTCCACCAAGTGTCCAGTTACTTACATAGTATGGCTCCACCTGGTGTTAATTTACTTACATAGTATGGCTCTATGTAGTGTCCAGTTACTTACATAGTATGGCTCCTCCTGGTATTCAGTTACTTACATATTGTGGCGCCACCTGGTGTTTAGTTACTTATTTAGTATGGCTCCATTTGGTTTTCAGTTATTTACATAGTATGGCTCTACCTGGTTTTCAGTTACTGACATAGCATGGCTCCACCTGGTGTTCATTAACTTGCATAGTGTGGCTCCACCTGGTGTTCATTTACTTATATAGTTTGGCTCCACCTGGTTTTAAGTTACTTACATAGTATGGCGCCACCTGGTGTTCATTTACTTACATAGTATGTCTCCACTTGGTGTTCATTTACTTACATAATATGTCTCCACTTGGCATTCAGTTACGTACATAGTATGGCTCCACCTGGTGTTCAGTTACTTACATAGTATGCCTCCACAATGTTGAAGATATGAAGGAAAAGTGGCACTCAACGTTAGTTGTGTTGATAGTAGCTTTATTTAGTTAAAAACTTGCTGGATGGGGTCACTGCACAGCAATTCAGGGCAACAGCCGTTTCGCACTAACCAGTGCTTTGTCAAGCCTCCTGTGACGTGGTTGAGAGGCGTAGTAAATTCCACACTCACTTCTCCATGTGACCAGTCAACAGGTGAGACAATTACATGTCAATGTATCAAATACACAGTGCATTCATGTATTAAAAACAACATAATTAAATAAAGACAGCCAGGTATTTTTTATCATTCAGACCTAAAGATACCATTGCATTCATTCTCATTATCCATTCTGCTTCTCTTTGAAATAATTTACGCTTTTTATTTCCTCCTCTCAATGGTAGCTTAACTACTTCTATGCCAGCACACTTTAAAACCTTTTGATCTTCCTGATGCATAGTGCGTATGTGTTCAATGAGGCGTGTCGCTTCGATGCCGGTTTCATTTGATTTCTCATGTTCCCTGAAGCGAATATTTAGGGGCCTGTAAGTCTTGCATAAAATCGGCCACATGGATAAAAGATGACATATACAACATATGTATTTTTACAATTAATAAACTCTCTGGCTATGTGTATCTGTACATAAAATTGCGCATAGAGCAGTGTCCACATCTAAAATTTCCCCTTGGCCCCCATTTGTCCAACCAATTAGTTTGTAAACTCACAAAATTACTATCAGTGATAACGTCTCCTATAGTTTTAGTACGTCTAAAACTAACAATTGGCATATTTTGTGTTCTATCTCTCAAGAGATGATCTCTTTGCAGCATATGCCAATTGTTCAGGATAGTTTTTTTGATACTTTGGGCCATAGGGGAGTATTCTAATGTGAACACCGCTCTAGCGTTTTTTGGAGTATGTTCTCCAGTTTTCTTTTTCTTTTTCTTAGGAAATGTCAGGCCATTAGCCCTGAATGTATGTTTTCTGATAAGCTTTATCAATGATTTTCTCTGGATATCCCCTTTGTAGTAATCATACCTTTAGCTCGCTACACTGCTCTTCGAATACTTCTGTGTTTGTAATAATTCTTGCCAACCGTAAAAAATGGCCATAGGGGACCGCTGTCAGTACATGTTGGGAGTGGAAACTCCTGAAGTGTTATAGAGCATTTGTCGCAGTGGGATTTTTATATATAGTGGTGTCAGTTACTGACAAAGCAGTGCTCCACCTGGTTTTCATTAACTTACATAGTGTAGCTCCACCTGGTGTTCATTTACTTACATTGTATGCTTCCACCAGGTATTCATTTACTTACATAGTATGGCGCCACCTAGTGTTCATTCACTTACATAGTATGTCTTCACTTGGTGTTCATTTACTTACATAATATGTCTCCACTTGGTGTTCAAATACTGATATAATATGTCTCCATCTGGTGTTCATTTACTTTCATTATATGGCTCCACCTGGTGTTAATTCACTTACATAGCATGGCTTCATCTGATGTTCAGTTACTTACATAGTATGGCACAAACTGGTGTTTAGTTACTTCCATAGAATGGCTCCACCTGGTGTTAAGTTACTTACATAGCATGGCTTTACCTGCTGTCCATTTACTATATAGTATGGCTCCACCTGGTGTTCATATACTTACATAGTATGGATCCACCTAGTGTCCAGTTACTTGCATAGAATGGCTCCACCTGGTGTTAATTTACTTAATTATTATGGCTCCACCTGGTGTCCAGTTACTTACATAGGATGGCTCCACCTGGTATTCAGTTACTTACATAGTGTGGCTCCACCTGGTGTTCACTTACTTATATACTATTGCTCCACCTGGTGTCCAGTTACTTGCATAGTATGGCTCCACCTGGTGTCCAGTTACTTACATAGTATGGCTCCGCCAGGTTTTCAGTTATTTACATAGTATGGCTCTACCTGGTGTTCAGTTACTTACAGAGTATGGCTCCACCTGGTGTCCAGTTACTTACATAGTATGGCTCCACCTGGTGTTTATTTACTTACATAGTATGGCTCCACCTGCTGTCCAGTTACTTACATAGAATGGCTCCACATGGTGTCCAGTTACTTACATAGTATGGCTCCACCTGGTGTCCAGTTACTTACATAGTTTGTCTCCACCTGGTTTTCATTTACTTACATAGTATGGCTCCACCTGGTGTCCAGTTACTTACATAGTATGGCTCCACCTGGCGTAAATTTACTTACATATTATGGCTCCACCTGGTGTCCAGTTACTTACATAATATGGCTCCACCTGGTGTTCATTTAATTACATAGTATGACTCCACCTGGTGCTCATTTACATACATAGTATTGCCCCACCTTTTGTCTAGTTACTTGCATAGTATGGCTCCACCTGGTGTCCAGTTACTTATATAGTATGGCTCCACCATGTTTTCAGTTATTTACATAGTATGGCTCTACCTGGTGTTCAGTTACGTACATAGTATGGCTCCACCTGGTGTCCAGATACTTACATAGTATGGCTCCACCTGGTGTCCAGTTACTTACATAGTATGGCTCCACCTGGTGTCCAGTTACTTACATAGTATGGCTCCACCTGGTGCTAATTTACTTACATAGTAAGGCTCCAACTAGTGTTCAGTTACTTACATAGTATGGCTACACCTGGTCTTCATTTAATCACATAGTATGGCTCTACCTTTTGCTCATTTACATACATAGTTTGGCTCCTTCTGGTATCCAGTTAATTACATAATATGGCTCCACCTGCTGTCCAGTTACTTACATATTATGGCTCTACCTGGTATTCAGTTACTTACATAGTATTTGAATAACCAATGGTCTCAATGAAATGGTACACTCCCAAACTATATGATATATCACAACAAGAAAAGAGTGCATAACACACCAAGTACAAATAATAAAATATAGAGTTTATTAATATCCTTTAAAAATGAACATTATTTTACAATACATATGTGTGAACAAGCGGGGACTAACCACAGTAGCTCACCACCCTGCTGATAACCCCATAACAGTCATAATAGTCAGTAATACAACAATTGACCCAAATATATGTTGTGAATAAGTCCCAGAACGGGTACAAAAGGTCACAAGTTATTAAGATTTGGGTGCCGAGGTACATACAGTATGCCAGAGGATAGTCTAAGCAACATAAACATAGCAAAGGTCAAACAAGTCTACTAGCCATGAGGTGCAAATAACATATAGGGCAACATACCAAGAAAAGCAGGGGATAACAGCTGAGTAATGGCGCTCCTCGACGTTTTGCGTGTGATCGCTTCCTCAGGAGGAGTGAAGGGTCAGGGGAAAGGGACAGGTTTAAAAAGCACTGCCTACCTATAGAGTAACAGAATTCGGATCACATGATATTCCACATGACTCCTCGTCACATTGGCGGCGCCCGCCACGTCATACTACTTCCGCCCTTCTCCTGAGGCCAGCAGGGGAGAGGGCGGTCACGCAGCAATGATGCGGATCGCCGTCGCCACCGTCATGACCAAGACAGAGAATGGGCAGAAGGAGACGTACGGGCCGGATGGTCATGCGCACATATGACCATGGTGTTAATAGTGAGCGGCTGTGAAGATCATAATAGGGAATGGCCAGGATCCCCACTTTGCTTCATAAACCGCAATATATTCTAGATAGGACATATCTATATATAATTATAAGCAATTTAGACAGTAGGATTGACCAGTCTTGGAAACAATTGAGAAGACAAGAGTTACATCAAAAACCAATATAAAATAGCACACACATTATAATTAGTGATGTCGCGAACATAAAATTTTCAGTTCGCGAACAGCGAACGCGAACTTCCGCAAATGTTCGCGAACTGGCGAACCGGGCGAACCGCCATAGACTTCAATAGACAGGCGAATTTTAAAACCCACAGGGACTCTTTCTGGCCACAATAGTGATGAGAAAGTTGTTTCAAGGGGTCTAACACCTGGACTGTGGCATGCCGGAGGGGGATCTATGGCAAAACTCCCATGGAAAATTACGTAGTGGACGCAGAGTCGGGTTTTAATCCATAAAGGGCATAAATCAACTAACATTCCTAAATTGTTTGGAATAACGTGCTTTAAAACATCCAGTGTGTGTATACGATCAGGTATGATGTTGTATCGATCAGGTAGTGTAAGGGTTACGCCCGCATCACAGACATTGACAGACCAAACTCCCCTTTTAATGCACCGCAAACAGTTCATTTGCACAACCGCAAACTCCCCATTTGCACAAGGTTGGATACCAAGCTAGCCACGTCCCGGTGATGTCATTGAAGGTTTCTTCCTCCACCCAGCCACGTACAACACCAAGGGTCCCCGAAAGGTCAATTGAATTGATTTTTCGAACAGGGAGATGGTTAAAAAAATGCTGGCTCCCTCCCCTTTGTTTTTATCCACGGTGACTGCGTCTGCGCCGTGCAATTTACTGTCACACCCGATATGAGTGGTATTTTCTGTAGTACTATTCTCATCAGTTTAATCCCTCTAACGTCCCCGACTCCCCAATCTGGGGGCCATTTATTAAACAGATTTTTCGGACGGGGAGATGGTTAAAAAAACGCTGGCTCCCTCCACTCTGTTTTAATCCACGGTGACTGCGTCTGCGCCGTGCAATTTACTGTCACACCCGATATGAGTGGTATTTTCTGTAGTACTATTCTCATCAGTTTAATCCCTCTAACGTCCCCAATCTGGGTGCCATTTATTGAATAGATTTTTCGAACGGGGAGATGGTTAAAAAAAACCTGGCTCCCTCCACTCTGTTTTAAACCACGGTGACTGCGTCTGCGCCGTGCAATTTACTGTCACACCCGATATGAGTGGTATTTTCTGTAGTACTATTCTCATCAGTTTAATCCCTCTAACGTCCCCAATCTGGGTGCCATTTATTGAATAGATTTTTCGAACGGGGAGATGGTTAAAAAAACGCTGGCTCCCTCCACTCTGTTTTAAACCACGGTGACTGCATCTGCGCCGTGCAATTTACTGTCACACCCGATATGAGTGGTATTTTCTGTAGTACTATTCTCATCAGTTTAATCCCTCTAACATCCCCAATCTGGGGGCCATTTATTAAATAGATTTTTTGAACGGGGAGATGGTTAAAAAAACGCTGGCTCCCTCCACCGATATGAGTGGTATTTTCTGTAGTATTATTCTCATCAGTTTAATCCCTGTTACGTCCCATATCAGGAATTGCCTTTTATGAAAAAAAATTTAGGCCGGGTACCTTCGACTGCCTTCACAGTGACAGACCAAACTCTCATACACTAAACTGAATTGATTTCAGGAACCGGGAGATGGAAAAAGCAGCTTGGTCGGTCCTCTTACTCCCAAATTGGGGCACTGCGCGTGCACAGAGCAATGTGCTGTGACACCCTATATGAGTGGTGTCTTAACTAGTACTATTGCTATCAGTTTAATCCCTGTTACGGACCCTATCCGGTCGAATTGATTAACCATTGTCGAATCCCCCATTGACATCCCCCTTATAAGCTGTGTAAAGCATATTTTTTAGTTTGGTTTTGAACTGCTGCATCCTTTCCGACTTTTGGTAATTTGGTAACATTTCTGCCACTTTCTGCTTATACCGGGGGTCTAGTAGCGTGGCCACCCGATCGCTTTTGGTCTGACCATAATGAAGCAACGGCCTTATCATCTGGGGTGTGGCAACATTGCCAACACACTTTTATAGAGGTGATGATGATTGCTTCATTGTGATACGCAAGCCCCTTCACCACAACAAGGTAACGATCACGAAGGGGAATTGACACTTGTATGTGCCTTTTTTTTTTGGTTTGTTTTTGCAGCCACAGTGCTGCACCATAGGACAGAAAAATTAGGCATGTACACATGCCTGAAAAATAATGGCACTGTTGCAGACGCTATTGTAGCAGCGGCCGGAAAAATTTATGTTTTCCAGGCAGAAAAGTGACTAAAACATTACGGCTTGAACCCTAGTTGGTGGTGGAGAATTCACGAAAGTCATCCGGTATGCAGACATTAAATACAGCAGCGTGGGGACCATTTTGAGGCCAAGGCATGTAATCAGGCCTTTTGTTAGTCAAACGTATCCCCCACTGTCAGTCCCTTCGGGATCCATGCCTCATTCATCTTTATGAAGGTGAGGTAATCAACACTTTTTTGACCGAGGCGACTTCTCTTGTCAGTGACAATGCCTCCTGCTGCACTGAAGCTCCTTTCTGACAGGACACTTGAAGCAGGGCAGGCCAGAAGTTCTATCGCAAACTGGGATAGCTCAGGCCACAGGTCAAGCCTGCACACCCAGTAGTGAAGGGGTTCATTGCTCCTCAGAGTGTCGATATCTGCTGTTAAGGCGAGGTAGTCTGCTACCTGTCGGTCGAGTCGTTCTCTAAGGCTGGATCCCGAAGGGCTGTGGCGATGAGTAGGACTGAAAAAGCTCCGCATGTCCTCCATCAACAACACATCTGTAAATCGTCCAGTCCTTGCCGCCGTGGTAGGAGGAGGATTACACTCACCTCTTCCCCTGTTAGATTCCCGTTGTGCTGTGACATCTCCCTTATAAGCTGTGTAAAGCATATTTTTTAGTTTGGTTTTGAACTGCTGCATCCTTTCCGACTTTCGGTAATTTTGTAACATTTCTGCCACTTTCTGCTTATACCGGGGGTCTAGTAGCGTGGTCACCCAGTACAGATCGTTCTCCTTTATCCTTTTTATACGTGGGTCCCTCAACAGACATGACAGCATGAAAGACCCCATTTGAACAAGGTTGGATGCAGAGCTTCTCATTTCCCGTTCCTCGTCCTCACTGATGTCATTGACGGTCTGTTCTTCCCCCCAGCCACGTACAACACCATGGGTCCCAGATAGGTGACAACAACGAGCACCCTGGGGTGCCTGCTGTGGTTGGTCTTCCTCCTCCTCAAAGCCGCCACATTCCTCCTCTGACTCCTCTTCCTCATACCCCTCTTCCAGCGTTGCTGCAGGTCCGGCAAGCGATGATGACAAGGCTGTTTCTGGTGGTGATGGTGACCACAACTCTTCCTCTTCCTCTTCACGCTCATCTACAGCCTGATCCAGAACTCTTCGCAGGGCACGCTCCAGGAAGAAAACAAATGGGATGAGGTCGCTGATGGTGGCTTCGGTGCGACTGACTAGGTTTGTCACCTCCTCAAAAGGACGCATAAGCCTACAGGCATTGCGCATGAGTGTCCAGTAACGTGGCAAAAAGATTCCCAGCTCCGCAGAGGCTGTCCTAGCACCCCGGTCATACAAATACTCGTTGACGGCTTTTTCTTGTTGGAGCAGGCGGTCGAACATTAGGAGTGTTGAATTCCAACGTGTCGGGCTGTCGCATATCAAGCGCCTCACTGGCATGTTGTTTCGCCGCTGAATATCGGAAAAGTGCGCCATGGCCGTGTAGGAACGCCTGAAATGGCCACACACCTTCCTGGCCTGCTTGAGGACGTCCTGTAAGCCTGGGTACTTAGACACAAAACGTTGTACGATGAGATTCAACACATGTGCCATGCACGGCACATGTGACAACTTGCCCAAATTTAATGCCGCCAACAGATTGCTTCCATTGTCACACACCACTTTGCCGATCTCCAGTTGGTGCGGGGTCAGCCACTGATCCACCTGTGCGTTCAGGGCGGACAGGAGTGCTGGTCCTGTGTGGCTCTCTGCTTTCAGGCAAGTCAACCCCAAGATAGCGTTACACTGTCGTATCCGGGATGTGGAATAGCCCCTGGGGAGCTGGGGGGAATCAGTTGATGTGCAGCCAGACGCCGCAGCAGAAGAGGACTCAGCCGAGGAGGAAATTAAAGAGGATGGAGTAGGAGTAGAGGAGGTGGCAGTAGGTCTGCCTGCAAGTCGTGGTGGTGTCACCAACTCCGCTGCAGAGCCACGCATTCCATGCTTGTCAGCCGTCAGCAGGTTGACCCAATGCGCAGTATACGTGATATACCTGCCCTGACCGTGCTTTGCAGACCAGGTATCAGTGGTCAGATGGACCCTTGCCCCAACACTGTATGCCAGAGATGCCATGACTTCCTTTTCAATGACATGGTAGAGGTTTGGGATTGCCTTTTTTGAAAAAAAATTTCGTCCGGGTACCTTCCACTGTGGTGTCCCAATAGCGACAAATTTTTTGAAGGCCTCAGACTCTACCAGCTGGTATGGTAAAAGCTGGCGGGCTAAGAGTTCCGTCAAGCCAGCTGTCAGTCGCCGGGCAAGGGGGTGACTTTGTGACATTGGCTTCTTATGCTCAAACATGTCCTTGACAGACACCTGACTGTGGGCAGATGAGCAGGAACTGCTGAAGGTGAGAGATGGAGTGGCGGGTGGTTGAGAGGGGGCAGGGAGGACAGCAGTGGTTGACGTGGCTGAAGATGCAGGACCAGGAGGAGCATGGTGGCTTTGAGTTTGTGTGCTGCTTGTACTCATGTGTTGATCCCATAGGCGTTTGTGATGTGAGATCATGTGCCTTCGCAAAGCAGTTGTACCAAGGTGGGTGTTGGACTTCCCACGACTCAGTTTCTTTTGGCACAGGTTGCAAATGGCATTGCTTTTATCAGAGGCAGACACACAAAAAAAATGCCACACTGCTGAGCTTTGCAATGACGGCATTCTAGTGGTGGCAACAGCATGCGTTGACTGGCGTGCTGTCTGGCTGACCCCAGGTGCCGATACATGCTGTCTGACTGTGCCACTAACTCCTTGCGACGACCTCCCCCTGCTTCCAACTCGTCTCCTCATTCTCTCTGTCTCCCCTTCAGAACTTTCCCCCTCTTCTTCTCTTCGAGCAGGCACCCACGTGGCATCCGTGGACACATCGTCATCATCAACCGCTTCACTTGTATCTGACACCTCAGCAAAGGAAGCAGCAGCGGGTACAACATCATCATCATCACACTGTACGTCCATGTGTGTAATCCTGCCTGACTGAGACATATCCCCGTAATCTACATCATCTGGCAATAATGGTTGCGCATCACTAATTGCATCCAACTGATGTGTAAATAACTCCTCTGACGGATCAAGTGAAGCGGCTGTGGTGGCTGTGGTGGTAGTGGCGACGGGCGGGTGCGTGGTAACTTGAGAGCAGGTGACCGAAGCTGAGTTGGAGGAGGATGGTGCGTCAAGGTTCTTAGCGGAAGCTGTTGAAGATTGGGTGTCCTGTCTAAGCCAGTCAACTACGTCCTCTGAATTTTTCGGGTTCAGGGTACGTGGCCTCTGAAAACTGGGCATTATTCCAGGGACAGTGGAAATCACAGCACCACGACCACGACGGCCCCTGCGGGGTGGCCTGCCTCTGCCTGTCATTTTTTTTTTAGATAAGTGGTACTACGCGTGCTAGGTACTGTGCCACCCGGTATGAGTGGTTGGCACTGGCAGTGGGCACACTACAGTCTGTGGAAGTGGGCCTGACACACACTGGCAGCAGGCAAGCAACTGAATTTAGACTACTGTCTAAAAATTAAATGCCTTATTTATCGGCAAGCTACTGTGCCACCCGGTATCAGTGGTTGGCACTGGCAGTGGGCACACTACAGTCAGTGGAAGAGGGCCTGACACACACTGGCAGCAGGCAAGCAACTGAAATTACACTAAAGTGTAAAAATTAAATGCCTTATTTATCGGCAAGCTACTGTGCCACCCGGTATGAATGGTTGGCACTGGCAGTGGGCACACTACAGTCAGTGGAAGAGGGCCTGACACACACTGGCAGCAGGCAAGCAACTGAATTTAGACTACTGTCTAAAAATTAAATGCCTTATTTATCGGCAAGCTACTGTGCCACCCGGTATCAGTGGTTGGCACTGGCAGTGGGCACACTACAGTCAGTGGAAGCGGGCCTGACACACACTGGCAGCAGGCAAGCAACTGAATTTAGACTACTGTCTAAAAATTAAATGCCTTATTTATCGGCAAGCTACTGTGCCACCCGGTATCAGTGGTTGGCACTGGCAGTGGGCACACTACAGTCAGTAGAAGCGGGCCTGACACACACTGGCAGCAGGCAAGCAACTGAAATTACACTAAAGTGTAAAAATTAAATGCCTTATTTATCGGCAAGCTACTGTGCCACCCGGTATGAGTGGTTGGCACTGGCAGTGGGCACACTACAGTCAGTAGAAGCGGGCCTGACACACACTGGCAGCAGGCAAGCAACTGAAATTACACTAAAGTGTAAAAATTAAATGCCTTATTTATCGGCAAGCTACTGTGCCACCCGGTATGAGTGGTTGGCACTGGCAGTGGGCACACTACAGTCAGTGGAAGAGGGCCTGACACACTGACTGGCAGCAGGCAAGCAACTGAATTTAGACTACTGTCTAAAAATTAAATGCCTTATTTATCGGCAAGCTACTGTGCCACCCGGTATCAGTGGTTGGCACTGGCAGTGGGCACACTACAGTCAGTGGAAGCGGGCCTGACACACACTGGCAGCAGGCAAGCAACTGAAATTACACTAAAGTGTAAAAATTAAATGCCTTATTTATCGGCAAGCTACTGTGCCACCCGGTATCAGTGGTTGGCACTGGCAGTGGGCACACTACAGTCAGTAGAAGCGGGCCTGACACACACTGGCAGCAGGCAAGCAACTGAAATTACACTAAAGTGTAAAAATTAAATGCCTTATTTATCGGCAAGCTACTGTGCCACCCGGTATGAGTGGTTGGCACTGGCAGTGGGCACACTACAGTCAGTGGAAGAGGGCCTGACACACTGACTGGCAGCAGGCAAGCAACTGAATTTAGACTACTGTCTAAAAATTAAATGCCTTATTTATCGGCAAGCTACTGTGCCACCCGGTATCAGTGGTTGGCACTGGCAGTGGGCACACTACAGTCAGTGGAAGCGGGCCTGACACACACTGGCAGCAGGCAAGCAACTGAAATTACACTAAAGTGTAAAAATTAAATGCCTTATTTATCGGCAAGCTACTGTGCCACCCGGTATCAGTGGTTGGCACTGGCAGTGGGCACACTACAGTCAGTGGAAGAGGGCCTGACACACACTGGCAGCAGGCAAGCAACTGAATTTAGACTACTGTCTAAAAATTAAATGCCTTATTTATCGGCAAGCTACTGTGCCACCCGGTATCAGTGGTTGGCACTGGCAGTGGGCACACTACAGTCAGTGGAAGCGGGCCTGACACACACTGGCAGCAGGCAAGCAACTGAATTTAGACTACTGTCTAAAAATTAAATGCCTTATTTATCGGCAAGCTACTGTGCCACCCGGTATCAGTGGTTGGCACTGGCAGTGGGCACACTACAGTCAGTTGAAGTCGGCCTGACACACACTAGCAGCAGGCAAGCAGCTGAAATTACACTAAAGTGTAAAAATTAAATGCCTTTTTTATGCAAAGTCCTGTGCCAGCCGGTATGAGTGGTGGGCACTGGCAGTGGGCACACTACAGTCAGTGGAAGTCAGCCTGACACACACTGGCAGGCAACTAACCTTAGATTAAAGTGTAAAAATTAAGTGCCTATTTTTTAAGCAAAGTCCTGTGCCACTCGGTATGACAGGGGTGGGCACTGGCAGTGGGCACACTACAGTCAGTTGAAGTCGGCCTGACACACACTAGCAGCAGGCAAGCAGCTGAAATTACATTAAAGTGTAAAAATTAAATGCCTTTTTTAAGCAAAGTCCTGTGCCAGCCGGTATGAGTGGTGGGCACTGGCAGTGGGCACACTACAGTCAGTGGAAGTCAGCCTGACACACACTGGCAGGCAACTAACCTTAGATTAAAGTGTAAAAATTAAGTGCCTATTTTTTAAGCAAAGTCCTGTGCCACTCGGTATGACAGGGGTGGGCACTGGCAGTGGGCACACTACAGTCAGTTGAAGTCGGCCTGACACACACTAGCAGCAGGCAAGCAGCTGAAATTACACTAAAGTGTAAAAATTAAATGCCTTTTTTATGCAAAGTCCTGTGCCAGCCGGTATGAGTGGTGGGCACTGGCAGTGGGCACACTACAGTCAGTGGAAGTCAGCCTGACACACACTGGCAGGCAACTAACCTTAGATTAAAGTGTAAAAATTAAGTGCCTATTTTTTAAGCAAAGTCCTGTGCCACTCGGTATGACAGGGGTGGGCACTGGCAGTGGGCACACTACAGTCAGTTGAAGTCGGCCTGACACACACTAGCAGCAGGCAAGCAGCTGAAATTACATTAAAGTGTAAAAATTAAATGCCTTTTTTAAGCAAAGTCCTGTGCCAGCCGGTATGAGTGGTGGGCACTGGCAGTGGGCACACTACAGTCAGTGGAAGTCAGCCTGACACACACTGGCAGGCAACTAACCATAGATTAAAGTGTAAAAATTAAGTGCCTATTTTTTAAGCAAAGTCCTGTGCCACTCGGTATGACAGGGGTGGGCACTGGCAGTGGGCACACTACAGTCAGTTGAAGTCGGCCTGACACACACTAGCAGCAGGCAAGCAGCTGAAATTACATTAAAGTGTAAAAATTAAATGCCTTTTTTAAGCAAAGTCCTGTGCCAGCCGGTATGAGTGGTGGGCACTGGCAGTGGGCACACTACAGTCAGTGGAAGTCAGCCTGACACACACTGGCAGGCAACTAACCTTAGATTAAAGTGTAAAAATTAAGTGCCTATTTTTTAAGCAAAGTCCTGTGCCACTCGGGATGACAGGGGTGGGCACTGGCAGTGGGCACACTACAGTCAGTTGAAGTCGGCCTGACACACACTGGCAGGCAACTAACCTTAGATTAAAGTGTAAAAATGAAGTGCCTTTTTTTTAAGCAAAGTCCTGTGCCACACGGGATGACAGGGGTGGGCACTGGCAGTGGGCACACTACAGTCAGTTGAAGTCGGCCTGACACACACTAGCAGCAGGCAAGCAGCTGAAATTACACTAAAGTGTAAAAATTAAATGCATTTTTTATGCAAAGTCCTGTGCCAGCCGGTATGAGTGGTGGGCACTGGCAGTGGGCACACTACAGTCAGTGGAAGTCAGCCTGACACACACTGGCAGGCAACTAACCTTAGATTAAAGTGTAAAAATTAAGTGCCTATTTTTTAAGCAAAGTCCTGTGCCACTCGGGATGACAGGGGTGGGCACTGGCAGTGGGCACACTACAGTCAGTTGAAGTCGGCCTGACACACACTAGCAGCAGGCAAGCAGCTGAAATTACACTAAAGTGTAAAAATTAAATGCCTTTTTTATGCAAAGTCCTGTGCCAGCCGGTATGAGTGGTGGGCACTGGCAGTGGGCACACTACAGTCAGTGGAAGTCAGCCTGACACACACTGGCAGGCAACTAACCTTAGATTAAAGTGTAAAAATTAAGTGCCTATTTTTTAAGCAAAGTCCTGTGCCACTCGGGATGACAGGGGTGGGCACTGGCAGTGGGCACACTACAGTCAGTTGAAGTCGGCCTGACACACACTGGCAGGCAACTAACCTTAGATTAAAGTGTAAAAATGAAGTGCCTTTTTTTTAAGCAAAGTCCTGTGCCACACGGGATGACAGGGGTGGGCACTGGCAGTGGGCACACTACAGTCAGTTGAAGTCGGCCTGACACACACTAGCAGCAGGCAAGCAGCTGAAATTACACTAAAGTGTAAAAATTAAATGCCTTTTTTATGCAAAGTCCTGTGCCAGCCGGTATGAGTGGTGGGCACTGGCAGTGGGCACACTACAGTCAGTGGAAGTCAGCCTGACACACACTGGCAGGCAACTAACCTTAGATTAAAGTGTAAAAATTAAGTGCCTTTTTTTAAGCAAAGTCCTGTGCCACACGGAATGACAGGGGTGAGCACTGGCAGTGGGCACACTACAGTCTGTGGGCCTGCAGCTCCTCACACACAGGCAGGCCAGGCAACTGCAATATGTATATAAAGGAAAAAAAAAAAGCAGACTAATGTTGCAGCCCTAAAAAGGGCTTTTTGGGGTGCTGTCAGGACGCTGTCCTTACAGCAGAGATCAGATGAGTCTTTCAGGACTGGAGTGGACACTGAATTCACTAGCCTAGCTATCGATTTCCCAATTAAATCAGCAGCAGTTACAGTCTCCCTCCTCTCACTAAGACTGCAGCTTCAGAATGAATCTAAAATGGATGCTGTGCAGGAGGTGGGAGGGTCTGGGAGGGAGGGTATGCTGCTGATTGGCTGGAATGTGTCTGCTGACTGTGAGGTACAGGGTCAAAGTTTGCTCAATGATGATGTATAGGGGGCGGACCGAACATCGCATGTGTTCGCCCGGCAGAGGCGAACGCGAACAAGCTATGTTCGCCGGGAACTGTTCGCCGTCGGATAGTTCGGGCCATCTCTAATTATAATCGAAGCATGATAGAAAGAGGAAAACCCAGTGCATTGGTGTAATGAAAAAAGTGACATTCGTAATCGCGTCATATATTACATGATTGTGTAATTAATATAAGCATTGCTCATAATACAGAAATAAATACAAAAAGTGAATAATAAATATATTAAAATGATAAATAATCAATATTATTCCCAATACGTAAAATATGGTGAACAAAATACGTGATACGTGATTATATACTGATGATAGAAATCATCCGCAATTATTAAGCCCATAAAAGAATGGAAAGTGACTATATCCTAAATAATATCATATGTAAAAAACTACCTAACGTGAGTATGCTACTACTACAAAAGGAATGACGTTTTCTAAAAATCAGACAGACAAGAGAGGAGGAGGTCCATCCGATCCTATGTTAGATTTCATCTCAAAGGACGGACATTCATGGGAAGAAATCAGGTTCATGGTAAGTAGGCAGACTAAGGATAAAGAAGAATCAATTAGTATAGGTATGTACAAGTGAGCCACAACGTAAAAAAGAAGGCTAAAATTACATATAACCCTATATACCCCTAAAATAATGCCACTGTTTAAAGAAAGGAGCCGAAGCCAAAACTTTAATTTAATCCCTTGGGGGTCAGAGTCTTGAGCTTAAAGAGGACCTTTCACCAGAATAAAACCTCTAAACTGACTATACAGACGTGTAGAGCGGCGCCCAGGGATCCCCCTGCACTTACTGTTATCCCCGGGCGCCGCTCCGTTCGCCCGGTATAGCCTCCGGTATCTTCATAGTTAGGCTCCACCCAGGGGGACCTGACAGCGTCTCATTCTCCCATGCTGTAGCGCTGGCCAATCACAGTGCTCAGCTCATAGCCTGGCTATGAGCTGAGCGCTGCGATTGGTCAGCGCTACAGCATAGGAGAAAGAGACGCCGGCAGGTTCCCCTGGGTGGAGACTAACTATGAAGATACCGGAGGCTATACCGGGCGAACGGAGCGGCGCCCGGGGGTTAACAGTAAGTGCAGGGGGATCCCTGGGCGCCGCTCTACACGTCTGTATAGTCAGTTTAGAGGTTTTATTCTGATGAAAGGTCCTCTTTAAATATCCATTTAGTCTCGATCTGGGCCAGGATTTTACTATAATTGCCACCTCTGATCCCCAAGTGTACTCGGTCAATGCCCCTGAAACGTAATCCATTAGGATTACTTTGATGGTAGATCTTAAAATGTTTAGGGAGAGTCTTCAGATCATTGAGGTCCTCTATGTCTTTCGCCTTTTCTATATCCCTAACGTGCTCCCGTCTCCTTTTACGAAACTCTATCGTTGTTAGGCCAATATAGATTTTATCACAAGGACATACCGCATAATATATGATCCCTGTCGAAGTGCAGGAAATATATTCTCTAATATCATACAGTTTAATTTTGTCCGAGTCTGTGAATTGGGTAGATCTATCCATGTTAGCACATGCCTTGCATGAGCCACAAGAATAGGACCCTTTAACAGCTGTTTGACTCCCTGTTTTAACCCCGGGTACATAATGGCTACGGACTAGGAGATCCTTCAAGTTTCTAGAACGTCTCACAGTCGTTTGTGGTTTCTCAGGGATACACTTGCTTAACTTGGGATCTGTTTTGAGGATGCTCCAATGCCTGTTTAGGATCTCATACAGAGTCTTCCATTGGTTATTATAGTTGGTGATTAAACTAATGTCTTGATTTTCAGTGGTTGCAGTTTTTTCTATTTTTTTCCCCTCATTCAGGCATAGCAGTTTTTCCCTTTTGCGTGTTTTGGCTATTTGAGTACCCTTCTTAATCTGTCTATTGCTGTATCCTCTTTCCTTAAATCTATTTTTCAATTCTTCCGATTCCGCAAGGAAGTTCATTTCGTTGGAGCATATTCTCTTAAGTCGTATGAACTGACCTTTCGGAATTCCATCTATTGTTGACCTAGGATGAGCGGAACTGGCATGCAGAAGTGAGTTCACAGCAGTTTTTTTCCTATAGATCTCGGTCTGTAATTTTCCTTTATCATCCGCTTTAATCCTTAAATCCAAAAACTCAACTTCACGTCCTGCTTTAAAAGAAAGCTTGATGTTGCATGTGTTATTATTCAACATGCTCATAAATCTATTGAGATCTTCCATGGTTCCCTCCCATATAAACAGGACTTCATCAATATATCGAATCCAGTAATGGACTTTATCGATATACTCTAAGGGACCATAATTGAAGATCTCTCTCCCAGGCTCCCAAGAACAGATTTGCGTATGACGGGGCACAAGTGGTCCCCATCGCTACGCCCTATGTTTGCAAATAAAATCTGTCCTTGAAAACAAAGAAGTTGTGGTGTAAAATGAAATCGAGCAATTGTAACAGCAATTTGTTAAGATTGGGTTGAAGTCTGCCGTTGCACGCAGGCCATCTTCATGTCGTATGCTTGTGTAGAGGGATTCTACGTTCGCTGTCACCAAGAGCATCTCCTCAGATAATTGTATTCCTTACAGCCTGTTAAGTACCGCTGTAGTGTCCTGCACAAAAGAGGGTAGGCATATGACTAGCTACTGCAGGTAAAAATCCACTAATCTGCAGATATTTTCGCTTAGGCTGTCATTACCTGCCACAATGGGTCGCCCTTGTGGATCAACGCTATTCTTGTGGATTTTAGGGATTATATAGAATGTCGCAATCTTTGCATGTTGTACCATCAGGCTATCTTTGATTTTTTTAGAGATGGTGTCCTTCTCCACTGCTGTATCCAAGATTGCATCAAATTTTTTCTGAAAGCAGATAAGGGGGTTGTCAGGTTAGGGCTCTATAGCAATTTTTATCCCTAAGCAGTTTAAATACTTGTCGTTCGTACATCTCTAAGGGCCAAACCACAATATTGCCTCCCTTTAATTGTGACCCCCTCAATCCCTCTCAACTCTTCCAAGGCTTTGTACTCCATTTTACTCCGATTTTTACCACTTTTTCTTTTTTTAATGCCACAAAGGTCTTCACAGACCATTTTAACAAAGATATCAATAGCTGGACACAGGTAAAAGGGAGGAAAGGTCTGTGATTTCTTCATAATACCCTTGGGTAGTACACTCACCTTTTTTCTGTCATCCGATTCATTCTCTTCAGCTAGTTCTTCCAAGATCTTTAGGGCTTCCCTCTCCTCCTTAGTTGCCAGTCAATCCTCATCTCTTGTATTGGAATGTAATTTTCTTAAAAGCAGTTTTCTGGCAAAAAGATGTGTGTCCTTTACTGCTGTGAAGACATCTACATCAGTAGTAGGACAAAAAGTTAGTCCCTTTTCCAGAACTGCTATTTGATCACAGGTCAACAGTACTTTTGAAAGGTTAATTACCTGAGGCGTGTCGTCCTTTCCTTCTTTCGGAACTTTGTTGTCTGTCTTATTTTCATATTTCCATTTACCATGTTGGTTGCGTGTTAGCCAGTTGCCTCTTGTGCGTCCTGTGTGCACAATCAGTGCTTCTCCGTTCTGGGAATTTGTGTCTGACACTGAGCCCATCAAGGAGATAGAGGAACTGCGAATGTTGCAACTGTTATGGGGTTATCAGCAGGGTGGTGAGCTACTGTGGTTAGTCCCCGCTTGTTCACACATATGTATTGTGAAATAATGTTAATTTTTAAAGGATATTAATAAACTTGATATTTTATTATTTGTACTTGGTGTGTTATGCACTCTTTTCTTGTTGTGACTTACATAGTATGGCTCCACCTAGTGTCCAGTTAGTTACATAGTATGTCTGCACCTGGTGTTAATTTACTTACATATTATGGCTCCACTTGGTGTCCAGTTACTTACATAGTATGGCTCCACCTGGTGTTCAGTTACTTACATAGTATGGCTCCACCTGATGTTCAGTTACTTACATAGTATGGCTCCACCTGGTGTTCAGTTACTTACATAGTATGGCTCCACCTGGTGCCTAGTTACTTGCATAGTATGGCTCCACCTGGTGTCCAGTTACTTACATATATGGCTCCACTAGGTTTTCAGTTATTTACATAGTATGGCTCTACCTGGTGTTCAGTTATTTACATAGTATGGCTCCACCTGGTGTCCAGTTACTTACATAGCATGGCTCCACCTGGTGTTAATTTTCTTACATACTATGGCTCCGCCTGGTGTTTATTTTCTTAACAGAGTATTGTGCTATAGCTCTGTGCAGTCCCCCTACTGAAATGAGTACAGATGTACATGCATGCTCAGTCTCTTTCCCCACTTCCAGATGTCTACATAGTGATCCTCTGTTCACTGCAGGACCACCAATTGAAGTAGATTTTTGCCTGACTTTTCAGGGAGCAGCAGAACCTTATGCAGCCTTAGCTGAAAAGACTTGGTCTGCAGGTACTATAGGAACGATACCGTCAGTTGTCAGAGAGAGAAGGGGACTGATTTTGTCATGTGCTTTCCTCGATTAGCACCAAGTAGGTCATGTGGAAGTGAAAAACGATGAAGTGGTTATTTTGTTTAGACTTGGAATCCTGCAAATGACATGAGCTAATGTTTAATGTGTCTTTCCTGTTGCTGTCTGACTTCCAAAGGAACTTGAATCAACTGTGTGGTGCCGTTTGGTCTAACAAGCCGACAGATGTATGGGATTGGACCTGCTAATGACATCACCTGTGGATTGCATTTGCCCTCTGCTGTGTATTAGGAGCCGTTCAGACTGTCTGGCTGAAGTGGAATTGTTTAATCAGAATGCCATTATGTAGTCAGATTGAACTGACAACCTTTTATGGAACATCCATGATTATCTCCAACCAATCCTATGGGGGGCCATTGCACTGAAATGGCGGCTAAGGGAAATAAAAAGGCTGCTGCCCCTGTCATCAGCGGCTATTCTACAGGGCTTCAGCCTAGGAACTACGGTTCTAGTTGGTGGACTTCAGAACTTCTCTTCTCAGATCAGATGAACAATTTTCATGAGACCTTCAATCTTAATCAGACCTCAGATTAGACAAAGAATCTTTATTAGACTGGCAATCTTTATAAGACCTCAGATTAGACCCCCATTGTTCATCAGATATCAGAGCAGACCCCCAATCTTCACCAGACCCCCAATCTTCCTCACACCTCAGATCAAATCCCTAATCTTTATCAGACCCCCATATCAGACCCCCGATCTTTATTAGACCCCCAAATCAGACCCTGAATGTTCCTCAGACCTCAGATCAGACAAAAAATAAATAAAAAAAACATACTTATTCTGTGCAGGATGGTGCCGCCACTCAAGAGATCCATTGCACCCTTCCTGCTGTGCTACACTGTGACCTGACATTGCACAACATCAGGTCATAATATGCGTTCCACGTCCTGTGCTGTACGCTCTCAGCGCCCAGAAGACCAGAGAGTGGTGAGTGACACCAATGCTAGCAGCACTACACTCACCGCTCCTCGGTCCTACTTTACTAATCAGCACTTTCATAGTGGAAGCTCTCATTGGTATTCACTTTATAAGACGCACTGCCACCCCCCTTCCCCTTTCAGGGGTAAAAAGTGTGTCTTATAGATTGAAAAATACAGTATATCATATCTTTGTCTCTGGTCACATTCAAGGCCTGTTTCCAGAGAGCAGTGCATTGTGGGAGCTCATATGGAAGCCATAACTAAGGGGTTAAGTCACTCATCTGTTTGCTAGTATATACATTGCATTATTTTTCCAGGATTGTGAATGCAGCTCTGGGTGTGACTGCAGTTTAAAATAGCTCAGCGCAAGTTAAAGGGTGTTTCCTGGCTCCAAATATGGATTACTTATTATCAGGATAGGTCATTAATATCTGATCCGTGGGGGTCCGCGATATGCTGGTCCATGCATCTTCCGGTTCCGAAACTTGCACTTTGAACTATGCTGAAAGCACCGCTCCATTCAAAGTATAGGGGCCGTGCCAGTGGACTGCAGCTCAGCTACAATATATGTGAAAGTAACCTGCCAGGACCACTATACCTTAAATGGAGCGGTGCTTCCAGCGCAGTTCAGAGTGCTAGTGCCTGAGTCTGCAGGGAACAGCTGATCAGTAGGGGTAGTGGGTGTCAGATACCCGGACCAATCCTGATAACAGGTCCCCGATATCAGCAATCTGGAAAAATGTAATGTTAAGTGCAAATATCACTTAGAAAATGAGGCCATTTGGCTACACAGTTACTTTGTATCATATGTGGACATTGTGGAAACAGTTGTCACACTGTAAATATAGAAACTTTTGTAATTTCCTTCTTCTTACAACGCACTCCTTCTACTAATTTTGGAAATGAGCTGTTAGCAGATATAGAGGCAGAACTCATCCTGTACGTGTGAAGGGATAATATAATCTTACATATCACTTGTCATTGGTTACAAAAACTTTTGCACGTATCCTGAAATCCCACTTAGCAGCTGTTAGAACAAATGGAGATCATATTTTCTCATTAATTGAAAGGCTAATTGTACTTAATTCATTGGTCAAAAGCCAAAACCTGCAGCTTAATCAGCCCTTCTGCTCCCGGGTAACATTTCCAGAGCACAGGAGATTTATGTCATTAACACAATCAACCAACTTCTGCCGGATGGTTTAACCAGATATGATCTGATTGTGATCGGGGACCGCACAAAATTCCTCAAGTGGTGCTGAAGTTAACAAAGTCATGAAAATGTAGCTTGTTAATAGATGATGTAGCAGAGCTGAATTGTTCAGGTATGGCTATGTTCGTACTCGGACTGCAGTGCTTTCACAAGGTTTTCAGGTTTCAGCAAATAACTGTGATTCTCTGTATAATGAAAAATTCTCCAGATTCAAAGTATACTTTCTGTAATGATTCCTCATTGTAGGATTGGCGCATAGGAAATGTGGTGCCAATATTCAAAAAGGGTCCAAAAACAGAGCCTGGAAACTATAGGCCGGAAAGTTAAACATCTGCCGTGGGTAAACTGTTTGAAGGTTTTCTAAGAGATGCTATATTGGAGTACCTCAAGGAAAATAGGCAAATACCGCCATATCAGCATGGCTTCATGAGGGATCGGTCATGGCAAACTAATTTAATCAGTTTCTATGAGGAGGTAAGTTCTAGACTTGACAGCGGCGAATCAATGGATGTCGTGTATCTGGACTTCTCCAAAGCATTTGACACTGTACCACATAAAAGGTTAGTATATAAAATGAGAATGCTCGGACTGGGAGAAAACGTCTGTATGTGGGTAAGTAACTGGCTCAATGATAGAAAACAGAGGGTGGTTATTAACGGTACATACTCAGATTGGGTCACTGTCACTAGTGGGGTACCTCAGGGGTCAGTACTGGAGGGGTCACTGTCACTAGTGGGGTACCTCAGGGGTCAGTATTGGGCCCTATTCTCTTCAATATATTTATTAATGATCTCGTAGAAGGCTTGCATAGTAAAGTATCAATTTTTGCAGATGATACTAAACAGAGTAAAGTAATTAACACAGAAGAGGACAGTATACTGTATGTATATATACTGCAGAGGACAGTATACTGTATATATACTACAGAGGACAGTATACTGTATATATACACTACAGAGGACAGCATACTGTATATATATACTACAGAGGACAGTATACTGTATATATATATACTGCAGAGGACAGTATACTGTATATATACTACAGAGGACAGTATACTGTATATATACACTACAGAAGACAGTATACTGTATGTATATATACTACAGAGGACAGTATACTGTATATATACTACAGAGGACAGTATACTGTATATATACTACAGAGGACAGTATACTGTATATATACTACAGAGGACAGTATACTGTATGTATATACACTACAGAGGACAGTATACTGCATGTATATATACTACAGAGGACAGTATACTGTATATATATATATATATATACTACAGAGGACAGTATACTGCATGTATATATACTACAGAGGACAGTATACTGTATATATATATATATATATATATACATATATATACTACAGAGGACAGTATACTGTATATATACTACAGAGGACAGTATACTGTATGTATATATACTACAGAGGACAGTATACTGTATATATATACTACAGAGGACAGTATATGGCTACAGAGGGATCTGGATAGATTAGAGGCTTTGGCAGAAAAGTGGCAGATGAGGTTTATTACAGACAAATGTAAGGTTTTGCACATGGGAAGGAATAATGCAAGTCAGCCGTACATACTAAATGGTAATACATTGGGTTAGGCCTCATGCACACAACCGTATGCATTTTGCGGTTCTGGGCTCCTGTGAACAAAGCAGACATAGCAGAGCAGGAGAGCGTTCAGAGGAGGGCAGCTAAAGTAATAACTGGAATGGATAGACTACAGTACCCTGAAAGATTATCAAAATTAAGGTTATTCACTTTAGAAAAAAGACGACTGAGGGGAGATCTAATTACTATGTATAAATATATCAGGGTCAGTACAGAGATCTCTCCCATCATCTATTTATCCCCAGGACTGTGACTGTGACGAGGAGACATCCTCTGCGTCTGGAGGAAAGAAGGTTTGTACACAAACATAGAAGAGGATTCTTTACGGTAAGAGCAGTGAGACTATGGAGCTCTCTGCCTGAGGAGGTGGTGATGGTGAGTACAATAAAGGAATTCAAGAGGGGCCTGGATGTATTTCTGGAGCGTAATAATATTACAGGCTATAGCTACTACAGAGGGGTCGTTCGTCCAGGGAGTTATTCTGATTGCCTGATTGGAGTCGGGAAGGAATTTTTTTCCCCTTAAGTGCGGAAAATTGGCTTCTACCTCATGTATTTTTTTTTGCCTTCCTCTGGATCAATTTGCAGGATGACAGGCCGAACTGGATGGACAAATGTATTTTTTCGGCCTTATAAGCTATGTTACTATGTTAGTCAAGATCTCTGCTTGCTGTCATTCAGTAGAAAAATTCATTGTTTCTAGTGGATTGAAATGAAATTGCCCTGGTCATGTGATGGAGTTGGGGGAAGGGCATCATCATCAACCCCAGGATGGTGGCTAGGCTGGAATCACACAGATAATGGTTAGTGGAGTTTTTCAAGCAATGGGATATAAAGGAAGGATTGTTACTCCTCCTTCCTGTCAGATCCACTTTTGGTTTTGGCTTAAAAAACAAACAAAAATAAAATAAAAAATGATTGCAGACTTGTGGAGTTAAAAAAGGAATGTGAACAATTAGAATTTGAGAAGCAGTGGATGTAATCCTTGTATATTCTGCAGCATGATGATACTTTGCAGATCACCTGTTTATAATTGGTATTTGATCATTATGCGATCACTCTATGGTGGCATTATTGGTCATTGTCCTTGACAAAATTATTATATTTTTCTATTTTCTACTTTTTTTTCCCCTTCTTGTGTTAATTGTGTGACTTGCATATTGGGGGGAGCAACAAGGCTCCTGAGTAAACACAGAGAAGTGCTGCAACCAATGGGGGAGGAGTGAGAAGAGTGACAGTACTTCTGCCAGTGCGGCAAGGGTGGCAATCCTGCTGCCAGTAGGGGAGGAGTGAGAAGAGTGACAGAACTGCTGCCAGTGCAGCTAAGGTGACAATCCTGCTGCCAGAGGGGGAGGAGTGAGAAGAGTGACATTACTTCTGTAAGTGGGGGAATCATGGAAAGGGTGACAAATAATTCTGCCAGTGGAAGAGGGATGGGAAGTGAGAAAATACTGTTGCCTGTGGGTGAGGTGGGAAGGCTTACAATCTTGCTGCCAGTGGGAAAAGGGTGGAAAAGGTGACAATACTGCAGCCAGTGAGGGAGGAGTGGAAAAAGTGACAATCCTTCTGCCAATAGAGGATGGGTGGGAAGTAAGACAATACTGTTGCCTGCTGGTGAGGTGGGAAGGCTTACAATCTTGCTGACAGTGGGACAAGGGTGGGAAAGTTGACAATACTGCAGCCAGTAAGGGAGGAGTGGAAAAAGTGACAATTCTACTCCCAGTAGGAGAAGGGTAGGAGGCATGAAAATATTGCTGGCAGTGAGGAAGAGGTGGGACGACTAACAATCCTTCTGCCTGTGGAAGAATGGTGACAATATGGCTGTCAGGGGGTGTGATGGGGACAATGGTGCTGCCAGTAGAGATGGGGTCAATGGTGCTGTCAGCGGGGGAGAGGGAGGGAATATAGACAATGTTGCTATCATTGGGGGAGAGAGGCGTTTGCAAATAAGCATGTTTTCTGGTCAGCTGACCCTGCAGTCCTATAATCTAGAACATTTGATTATTTGGCACCTATCAGATGACACTGTCCAGTATACAGTATATGAGGATACAGATGTGTTTCATCTTCTTGTCTATGGACTAAGGACGATCTGTATGTAATTTCTGCTCAGGACAATAATGATAAATGTTCCGGGTGACAGTCACACTGCAGTCACACAATAAATTAGTGTTTGTCACCGGAGAGTCCGCGTGGCGTCGTACCGCGCACAGTCGTCCAGGTTAGCGAGGAAGCAGTGGGCATCATTAGTTATTTATATGGAAGAATCATTGAGAATGAAGCTGCGCCATCTGTCCCGGCTTGTAATTACAAATGCTGCATATTATTATTACTCACAAACGTGTAATAACCCGGAGATAAATTGTCATCATTGCGGGGATTTGTTTGCTGCATTATAGCGGGAAAGATACAAGTACTCTCATTATCTGCAGCGATAGATGAAATACTGCCCAGGTTCTCGCTTCCTTCTTTATGTTAATAATGCATTGAGCAGAGTGTTTAGGATAAGTCACATTACGCCACGTGATGAGGAGGAATGCTCATTATAAAAGTGCTGTCATATGGATTGTCATAGTGAATGTGCTGCCTCTGCAGATGGTCTGGGAGCCTGAGGGCAAGAGGACTCTGTATAGCTGCATCAAGAGTCAAGCGCCAGGCACGCCCATGGAAGAATCCACCAAGTGTGCATTCTCACACTGCGATTTGTTGCAGACATTTCAGGTCCATTCATCTGAATATGGATGTTTCTGCAGCAAGCATATGGATTTTTTCAAGCCCCTTTTAGAAAGTATAACAGTTTCAAAAATTCTGCACCCTAAAAGGCCCCTATTTAGACACACTAACATTCGCCTACCTCTGATACGTAGCCCAGCCGCTCCTCTCTGCATTGTTCCAATCACATAATAGAAAGCAGCCGCCTGTGATGAGAGGTAGAGTTCTCCCTGTTATCTCATCTTCTCCTGTTTACTCTCATTGTTGGGACAGCTGCCTTAGGGCTCATGCACACAACCGTTGGATGTTTTGCTCTCTGCAAATTGCAGATCCGCAAAACATGGACATCGGTCACGTGCATTCTGAATTTTGCAAAACGCAATGTCCAGCCCATAATAGAACAGTCATATCCTTGTACATAACACAGACATTAATAGGATGTTTTATTTTTTTTTGTGGCACGGCCATGCGGACATGGAGTGCACACTCAGTAATTTCCGTTTTTTTGCAGCCCCATTGAAGTAAATGGTTCTGCATACAGGCTGGACTTTGGAAAACATATGTTCACGTGCATGAGCTCTTACGCCTGATCTCTCCTCAGATGACTACTTTACTCAGCTTGGTTAATTTGGGGGGAGTTTTTAATTGGTTAACCTTCCTTTAAATGTTTATGTTTTCTGCTCTTTTGCTGTTGGGTATAGCGGGATCTCTGTACATTTGTATCCTGTATTACAAGTATCTTGTTTTAGTCTGTTTGTGTGCTGTCTGGCTAGACTGGGATCTGTAGTCCTTCTGCCTTTCATTGCTAACAGTTAGCAGTTTGTCTGTTTACTGAGTTTAGTTTTTTGGCTTGCCTTTGTCTGTCTGAATGGTCTTAATTCTTTTCATTCACTGATAGTAAGGCTAGGCATGCAGGCAGGATTTTTTTTTTCCATCTAAAAAACGGATCTCAGATGAAAATGGCTCAAACAGATGCCAAATGTGCATAACTGATGCACAGGATACACTTTTTTATACACGATCCGTTTTTTTATATTTATTTTTCTGTTCCTCTGATGGATTGGAAGAACAGAACAGAAAAATAACGCTGAGGTGGACTCTTCCTTATGGGCATAAGGTTGTGTGCATGAGTCCTTACACTGCACTAGAGATGTCCCAAACTATTCGCCGGCGAACAGTTCCCGGCGAACATAGCTTGTTCGCGCTCGCCGTGACGGGCGAACATATGCGATGTTCGGTCCGCCCCCTATACATCATCATTGAGCAAACTTTGACCCTGTACCTCACAGTCAGCAGACACATTCCAGCCAATCAGCAGCAGACCCTCCCTCCCAGACCCTCCCACCTCCTATCAAAAAGCAAGGACAGCAGCCCTCTTAGATTCATTCTGAAGCTGCAGTGTCACAAATTTGACTAAGTTTTGATCGCAATGCGATTAATACAGGTTATATTAATCGCATTGCAAATTCAACTTAGAGCTGGGTTCCTAATGGTTGTATTGCTAGAATATAACGAAGATTGAGAATATAGTGCTATATTCGTTATATATTTGTCAATTCTAGCAATACAACCATTAGGAACTCAGAACTAAGTTGTAATCGCAATGCGATTAATGCTGAGTTCACACGGGCGAGATTTCCGCGCAGGTGCAATGTGTGAGGTGTGCGGTGATTTTCACGCATCTCTTATGCGTTGCGTGAAAATCGTAGCATGCTCTATATTGTGCGTTTTTCACACAACGCAGGCCCCATAGAAGTGAATGGGGTTGAGTGAAAATCGCAAGCATCCGCAATCAAGTGCGGATGCGGTGCGATTTTCACGCACGGTTGCTAGGTGACAGTCTATAAACTGTATTATTCTTCCTTATAACATGGTTATAAGGGAAAATAATAGCATTCTTTAATACAGAATGCTTAGTAGGTGGTCAATTGAGGGTTAAAAAATAATTAACTCACCTTCTCCTCTTGATCGCGTAGCTGCTGGTCTCTTCTTACTTCTTTAATCATGAGCTGCCGGCTGAAGGACCTGTGGTGACGTCAGATCACATGGTCCATCACCACGGTGAGGTACTCCACTAGTGACAGTGTGTACCATTAATAACTACCCTCTGTTTTCTATCACTGAGCCAGTTACTTACCCACATACAGACATTTTCTCCCAGTCCGAGCATTCTCATTTTATATACTAACCTTTTATGTGGTACAGTGTCAAATGCTTTGGAGAAGTCCAGATATATGACATCCATTGATTTGCCGTGGTCAATTTTAGAACTTATCTCCTCATAGATGAAATTAGTTTGACATGACCGATCCCTCATAAAGCCATGCTCATTGAGGTACTCAAAGATAGCATCTCTTAGAAAACCTTCAGTTTAACTAAGACAGATGTTAAACTTACCAGCCTATAGTTTCCGGGCTCTGTTTTTGGACCCTTTTTGAATTTTGGCACCACATTTGCTATGTGCCAATCCTGTGGAACACTCCCTGTCAGTATAGAGTCTGTAAATATCAGAAATAAGGGTCTGGCTATGACATTACTTAATTCTCTTAGGATACGGGGGTGTATGCCATCTGGTCCTGGCGATTTGTCTATTTTAATCTTTTTAGCACGCCGCTGTACTTCTTTCTGGATCAGACAGGGCACTTTTAATGGGGAATTAACTTTTACATTCTGCATTTCATCTGACAGTTTATTTTCTTCAGTGAATTCAGTGGAGAAAAAAATATTTAATAAATTTGCTTTCTCATCGCTCTCTGCATATAATTGAAAAACATTTTAGTGTTAGTTTTGCTCTCTTTGGCAATTAATCTCTTGGTCTCTAGTTTGGCTGCTTTTATTTGTTTTTAGCATATTCTATGTTTTTCCATATAGTTTTTCAGTGCTTACTCGCTACGCTTCAGAGGTAGTTTGAAATCAGCCTCTTGTCTTATTAGAGCCTAAGGCTAC
This sequence comes from Bufo bufo, assembly GCF_905171765.1. Lineage (NCBI taxonomy): Eukaryota > Metazoa > Chordata > Amphibia > Anura > Bufonidae > Bufo > Bufo bufo. Next base: position 223,594,947 of record NC_053396.1, read on the forward strand.
ATGCACACGACCGTTGTTTTGGTCTGCATTCGAGCCGCAGTTTTTGCGTCTTGGATGCGGACCCATTCACTTCAATGGGGCCGCAAATGATGCGGACAGCACTCCGTGTGCTTTCTGTATCCGTTGCCCTGTTCTGTGGTCCGCCAAAAAAATATAACCTGTCCTATTCTTGTCCATTTTGCGGACAATAATAGGCAGTTATATTAATGGCTGTCTGTACCGTTCCGCAAATTGTCGAACACACACGAACGCCATCCGCGTTTTGCTGATTCGCAATTTGCGGACCGCAAAACACACAATGGTCATGTGCATATAGCCTAATGCTGCTGCTATGTTCCTCTCCCATGCTTTACACTGCTGCTCTGCTTCTTCAGTTTGGCTGCTGTTTATAGGCAGAAGCTCATCAGGAAGTCAGTATTCTGTATAAATTGAGTTCTGGATAGCGGGATAAATCAAATCAGTCACCGGTCATCAGGTTTGTTTCCTGTTTGCCGTCATCATTCTGATTAATGTCACAGGTTTTCTGAGCTGTCACCTTCCTGTAGAAGGATATGTAACAATATCCATCCTGGGTTTGACGGAGACCTATATTCATGCACTAAGAGCGCGGCACCTTTCCTATTCGGAGGGTTACCGCTGAGGTATAAAGCATATTTAACTCTGAGGTGAAGAGAGGAAAATCTATCAAAGTTTTCCACGAGCCGCCGGCTGGTTAAGCAGTGACAGATTTAATTTGCCACAGGACTTTGTAAAGCGCAGCAGCGGGCGGAGGTGTTGACTTTTATCATCACAATGATTTTATTTTCATCCAGAAATAAACTTCAACCTTTTGTCACCTGAAAACAGAACTCAAGACGTGGAAGTTCTGTTCCTGCTCTCACTTCACTTCGATGCTAAACATCCCGGCCACATGTCAGAGGACGTGAGCGCAGCTCGCTGGCGGTGTCCCTGTTTATGGCTCGCGTTATGTTGTTCTGGAAACAATTTGTATTTCTTGTATCTATAGAGATGACAAATGCAATTTTAGGGACAAATCAAAAAAGTTTGGTCGCGGGTTAAGAGATGATATTTTATGCAAACTAATAAACCAATAAACAGATGGTTAAATGTTATAAAATGCAAATCTGCGCCAAATTTATCATCCAGCTTCCGACACTCAGAACTCCCTCTGATCAGCTATTTGGGAAGGCACCGACACTCCTGTGAGAACCGCTGCCGCCTTCTCTCAGCTTACCAACAGGGACGGACTGGGAACTTAACCGCTTCCAGACCGGGCCATTTACCCCCTTCCTGACCAGGCCTAATTTTGCAAATCTGACATGTGTTACTTTATGTGGTAATAACTTTGGAACGGTTTTACTTATCCAGGCCATTCAGAGTTTGTTTTCTCGTGACACATTTTACTTCATGTCAATGGTAAATTTGAGTCAATATGTTTTACCTTTATTTATAAAATAAAGTACAAAAGTTAACAATCTTTTTTTAAAAATCACTGTTTTCTAGATTTGAATCTCTCTGCTTTTAAGACAGATAGTGATGCCTCACAAAATATTCATTAATTAACATTCCCCATATATCTACTTTATGTGGGCATCATTTTGGTAATGTAATTTTATTTTTTTAGGACGTTAGAAGGTTTAGAATTTTTTAAGCAATTTTAAGAAATTTAAGCAATTTTAAGAAATTTTTTAAGAACCAGTTCAGTTCTGAAGTCACTTTGTGGGGCTTACATAGTGGAAACCCCCGTAAATGACCCCATTGTAGAAACTAAACCCCACAAGTTACTCAAAACTGATTTTACAAACTTTGTTAACCCTTTAGGTGTTCCACAAGAATTAAAGGAAAATGGAGATGACATTTCTAAATTTCACTTTTTTGGCAGATTTTCCATTTTAATCCATTTTTCTTCTTTAACACATCAAGGGTTAACAGCCAAACAAAATTTTATCTTTTATTACCCTGATTCTGCAGTTTACATAAACACCCCACATGTGGTCATAAAATGATGTAAGGGCACACAGCAGGGCACAGAAGGAAAGAAGCGCTGTATGGTTTTTGGATGGCAGATTTTGCTAAACTGGTTTTTAGACACCATGTCCCATTTGAAGCCCCCCTGATGCACCCTTACAGTAGAAACTCCCAAAAAGTGACCCAATTTTGGAAACTAGGGGATAAGGTGACAGTTTTATTGGTACTATTTTGGGGTACATATGATTTTTAATTGCTCTATATTAATATTTTTGTGAGGCAAGGTTCGGGTGTCCGCCTGGCCGTGCGGAGCCAAACGGATCCGTCCAGACTTACAATGTAAGTCAATGGGGAGCGGATTTTTGGTTTAAAAATTCACTGTTTTTATTTTTTATTTTTTTAGAGCAGGTTGTTACAGACGCAATGATATCAAATATGTCTACTTTCTTTGTTTGTTTCAGTTTTACATATTAATGCATTTTTGAAAAAAATAATGTTTTTGTGTCTCCATATTCTGAACGCCATATATTTATTTAAATTTTTCTGCCAATCGTCTTGTGCAGAGGCTCGTTTTTTTCAGGAAGAGTTGTTGTTTTTATTGGTACAATTTTTGGGTACATATTGGGTACATTCGTTATTAAATTTACAAAGAAAGGCTACTTTCACACTAGCGTTCGGGGTTCCGCTTGTGAGTTCCATTTGAAGGCTCTCACAAGCGGCCCCGAACGGATCCGTATGGCCCCAATGCATTCTGAGTGGATGCGGATCCACTCAGAATGCCTCAGTCTGGCACCGTTGGACCTCCGTTCCGCTCAGCAGGCGGACACCCGAACGCAGCTTGCAGCGTTCGGGTGTCCGCCTGGCCGTGCGGAGCCAAATGGATCCATCCAGACTTACAATGTAAGTCAATGGGGACGGATCCGTTTGAAGTTGACACAATATGATGCAATTTCAAACGGATCCGTCCCCCATTGACTTTCAATGCAAAGTCTGGACGGATCCATCTGACTAACTTTCAGACTTCAAATTTTTCTGAAAGATAATGCAGACGGATCCGTTCTGAACGGATCCCATTGTTTGCATTATAGGAGCGGATCCGTCTGTGCAGACACCAGACGGATCCGCTCCGAACGCAAGTGTGAAAGTAGCCTAAGTATGTTATGGAAAAAGATTGGTGTAACACCATTAACAGTATAGGTGAGGGTGAGGCACAAAACCCTCAGTAAGCCTCAGAGAAATTACAGTTATTCAGAATACAGAATGATCCAAAGAACATTGAACTTAAGTTCCATTAATAGGAATCAAACAGCAAGTACCAACTTAAAAAATACAAAGGTGGATATGAGGTCTATCGAGCAACGCAACGGCCTGACCGAGTTGTATAGGTAAAGTATTATTCATGGCATATAGAGGGGACTCAACATCCAAGGGGACCAGGTCCTATCTCTTAAGGTCAGATTTTTCAACGAATCTGGGAGAAGTCTCCCATATCTACATGTGGTATTCAAAGTATGGATCACTTCCGAAAGCGCAGGTGGGTTCACTTCTTTCCAGTGTCTAGTGATCACTAGTTTAGCACTGAGTAGAATATGCCCTGTAATATGCCTGTCTTCATAGGGAAGATTGTCTATGTGAAGGAATAATAGTGCTAATGCGGGGGGTGGAGACACCCGGACTCCAGTAATTAGCGTTGTCAAATCAAAAACCGAATACCAATATGAGGTGAGTTTTGGACATGCCCAGAGAATATGAAGAAGAGATCCAGTGGTACCACATTCTCGCCAACAACAAGCCAAAGCTCCTGGGTATATGAGGCTTAAGTGTTGGGGGGTATAATACCATCTAAGTAAGGTTTTAATCCCTGCTTCATGTGTAACACATTTAAATGTAGCCCCAATAAAGCAGACTGCCTCAGCCCATCTTTCCTCTGAAAATGATAATCGCAAATCACTTTCCCATTTCAATAAGGGAGGAGATTTGGAGAATTTGGACTTATCGTTCAATATGGTGTATAAATGGTGAGTGGTATGATGTCTAAATAAGATAGGAGTCTGGAAAATCCTAACAACGTCTGGCTGGGATTTAGGAGGAGTGAGGAGGAGACTGCTGAGCAGTGGCGTAATCTCATGTAAGAGAGAAATTGAGAAGTAGGTAAGTGGTAAATTTGGCAAAGTTGATCAAAATAAATCATAACTGAGTTTTCCACTAGTTGAGCGGATGACAAAATACCAGATTTTGTCCTGGTGGAGAAAGCAATATCACGTATGCACATACCTAGTGTAGTCAACGATACATGTGATAATATGTTAAGGTTAGCTATACCCTGTGTTGAATAGAACTTAGACCTCAGTTTAATGGAGTTATTCACCATAATTAAAGGGTGGTCAACACTTCCAGGTTTTAATAGAGATAAGCAGAGGAGATCTTTCAGTGTGCCATTTGGGGTTAGAAGGGATTCCATATTGACCCATGGTTTTGTCAAAGAAGGGTTCCACCATTCTCTAGTAAAAGAAATGTTGATAGTATTAAAGTAGTCTTTGATAGAGGGAAGGCCTAACCCACCGGCCTGTTTCCTTCTGAACATAATGGATTGGGACACTCTGGGGCGTCTAGATTTTCATATGTAGCTGTGGAGGGTTTTATGAGATTCTTTAAAAAAGGAATCAGGTACTGACATTGGTAGTGCCTGGAACAGGTAGATCAACTTAGGCAGAGTCATCATTTGGAATGGCGCTATTCTACTAACCCATGAAATCTCTTGCATTTTAAAGTTTGCGAAATCCTTCGACATAGTTGAGAGAAGGGGTACGTAATTGAGTTGGTATGCGAGTGAACAAGGATAGGTCAGCTTAGTTCACAAATATGGGAGGTATGAGGTTTGCCAATCAAGAGGGAACATATTTTTTAGGGCTCTTAGTTCTGTCAATGGGATATTAATAGGAAGTGCTTGGGATTTGGAGTTATTGATTTTGTAGTATGAAAGACAACCATAGTGGGATATGATTGAAAATACGTGATGTAGTGAGTGGCTTGGTTCAGTCACTGTTAAGATAATATCATCTGCGTATAGAGATATTACATGCAATACTGTTCTGATTTGTAAACCATATATATCGGGAGAGAGGCGGATGTGTTGAGCTAAAGGTTCTAAGGCTAAAAGAAAAAAAAAAGGGGAAAGGGGGCAGCCCTGACGGGAACCATTAGTAATATGAAAGCTTTTTGATAGTACGCCATTGACAAAATTTTTTGCTATAGGGTCCGAATACAGACCACGGATTATGGGACCAGAAAAACCCATGGATTCAAGAACAAAAAAGGCATAATGCCAATGAAGGCGGTCAAACGCCTTTTCTGCATCAAGGGTGACCGCAACCATAGGCGTGTTACGTAACTCGGCAACGTTAGGGAAATTGAACAGGCGTCTTGTATTATCAGATGCCTGTCTGCCTTTCACGAAACCAGATTGATCATCGTCTATTAATTGGGGAAGGATTGAGGTTAGCCTAGAGGCAATCACTTTAGCAAAAAATTTTATGTCGGAATTCAAAAGGGAGATCAGTCTAAAGTTTTGGGGAGAGTCAGGAGATTTGCCCCGTTTGGGAAGTGTAACAATCAATGCCATCAGAATATCTGAAGGGAAGGGAGAACCAGACATCGTATTTTGAAATAAAGGAAGAAGGAAGGGGGCTAAGGTAGCGTGATAATGTTTATAATACTCATTTGATAACCCGTCAGGGCCTGGGGATTTGCCTAGGGGGAGGGATGAGATTAGTTAATTCAATTTCTAAGGTTTTCTAAGAGATGCTATCTTAGAGCATCTCAACGGAAATAAGCAAATAACGCCATATCAGCATGGCTTCGTGAGGGATCAGTCATGCCAAACTAATTTAATCAGTTTCTATGAGGAGGTAAGTTCTAGACTTGACAGCAGCGAATCAATGGATGTCGTAGATCTGGACTTCTCCAAAGCATTTGACACTGTACCACATGAAAGGTTAGTATATAATATGAGAATGCTCAGACTGGGAGAAAATGTCTGTGTGTGGGTAAGCAACTGGCTCAATGATAGAAAACAGAGGATGGTTATTATAGGTACACACTCAGATTGGGTCACTGTCACTAGTGGGGTACCTCAGGGTTCAGTATTGGGCCCTATTCTCTTCAATATATTTATTAATGATCTTGTAGAAGGCTTGCATAGTAAAGTATCAATTTTCGCAGATAACACTAAACTGTGTAAAGTAATTAACACTGAAGAGGACAGTATACTGTATATATATATACTACAGAGGACAGTATACTACTAAAAAGGGATCTGGATAGATTGGAGGCTTGGGCAGATAAGTGGTAGATGAGGTTTAACACTGACAAATGTAAAGTTATGCACATGGGAAGGAATAATGCAAGTCACCTGTACATACTAAATGGTAAAACACTCGGTAACACTGACATGGAAAAGGATCTAGGAATTTTAATAAACAGCAAACTAAGCTGTAGAAACCAGTGTCAGGCAGCTGCTGCCAAGGCCAATAAGATAATGGGTTGCATCAAAAGGGGCATAGATGCCCGTGATGAGAGCATAGTCCTACTACTTTACAAATCGCTAGTCAGACCACACATGGAGTACTGTGTACAGTTCTGGGCTCCTGTAAACAAGGCAGACCTAGCAGGAGAGGGTCCAGAGGAGGGCAACTAAAGTAATAACTGTAATGGGGCAACTACAGTACCCTGAAAGATTATCAAAATTAGAGTTATTTACTTTAGAAAAAAGACGACTGAGGGGAGATCTAATTACCATGTATAAATATATCAGGGGTCAGTACAGAGATCTATCCCATCATCTATTTATCCCCAGGACTGTGACTGTGACGAGGGGACATCCTCTGCGTCTGGAGGAAAGAAGGTTTGTACAAAAACATAGAAAATGATTCTTTACGGTAAGAGCAGTGAGAATATGGAACTCTTTGCCTGAGGAGGTGGTGATGGTGAGTACAATAAAGGATTTCAAGAGGGGCCTGGATGTATTTCTGGAGCGTAATAATATTACAGGCTATAGCTACTAGAGAGGGGTCGTTGATCCAGGGAGTTATTCTGATTGCCTGATTGGAGTCGGGAAGGAATTTTTTATTCCCCTAAAGTGGGGAAAATTGGCTTCTACCTCACAGTTTTTTTTTTGCCTTCCTCTGGATCAACTTGCAGGATGACAGGCCGAACTGGATGGACAAATGTCTTTTTTCGGCCTTAGGTACTATGTTACTATGTTACTAACTCAGGTTTTCTGATTGGGGCATTTAACAAGGTTAAGTGAGTCTGGGAAAGCCGAGGTAGTTTGGCTCTATCTAGGAAGTGTTGGACTAGGGATTCATAATCGGCTGGAAGGGATAAGCTATCCTTAACCCCTTAAGGACTTATGACGTACCAGTACGGCATGTTTGCCGAGTCCTTAAGGACCCATGACGTACCGGTACATCATAACTTTAAAACTAACTTGTGGCGCGGTGGGGGTTAATAGGAACAGGATGTCCACTGAAATCATTCAGCGGGCATCCTGTCACAATGCCCTCCGTATCGGCGATCGCAGCAAACCGCAGGTCAATTCATACCTGCGGTTGGCTGCGTTTCCGGTCCATTCGGGTCTCCGGTCAAGGTCCGAGCATTTGCGGGCGGAAGTGCTGTCCTTGATGCTGGCGGTACTGTCCTTGGTGCTGATTGGTGCGGGGAAAGAGGCGGGAGATTCAAACTCCCGGCACTCCTCTCTCCCCTCCTCTTCCTGCTGCTGCTCCTGCACCGTCCTCACCAGCTCCTGTGATCCCCCCGTCGGCACCCACCACCCTCCTGCACCCATCACCCTCCAGGTAAGTTAGGGTCAGTGAGGGAGAGGCACAATTAGGCAGGGATAGAAGGGAGAGTTAGTTAGGAGAAAAAATAAAATAAAACATTTACCTGATTTATTGTTTCTGGTGGTTGGGGTCCAGAGCACTTAGCTGTGAGACCCTAGACCCACCCAGGAGTGCTGCCACTTGCCCCCCCAGCTCCACCACCACCAGCCCCCCCAGGAATCCAGATTCCCACAGTGGGCTCCACTGAAATGGTAATTTTTATTTTTTTTCAGAGACCCATTTGTGAATCTGATAGTGGAGCAGACGAACCTGTACACCCAACAGTTCGTTGCTCAGCACCCGGGCTCCTTTTTGGCTAGACCCGGTGGCTGGACGCCGGTCAGTGCAGCCGAGATGAGAACGTTTTGGGGCCTCGTGCTGCACATGGGTCTAGTGCAAAAACCGAGTGTCAGGCAATACTGGAGTGGGGACGTCCTCTACCAGACCCCACTCTACAGTATGGCCATGACACGCCCCCGGTTTGAGGCCATCCGGAAAGGCCTGCATTATGCAGATAATGCAGCATGTCCCCCCCGAGGTGATCCTGCCTATGACCGTCTGTATAAGATACGGCCAGTCATCGATCACTTCGGGGCCAAATTTGCGCAGGCCTACGTACCTGGAAGGGAGGTCGCGGTTGATGAGTCTCTCGTTGCTTTCAAGGGGAGACTCAGTTTCCACCAATACATTCCCACTAAGCGGGCGAGGTATGGTGTGAAAATGTACAAAATTTGTGAGAGTACCTCAGGGTACACGTACAAATTTTGTGTGTACGAGGGGCGAGATTCCCGTATTGAACCCCCAGAATGTCCCCCCACTCTGGGTGTTAGCGGGAAACTCGTGTGGGACCTTATGCACCCACGGCTAAATTAGGGTTACCACTTTCCGCCAGATCCACGTCCGCTTGACCCCATCTAAGAAACTACACCCCTCAAGGTATTCAAAAGTTACTTTACAAACTTTGTTAACCCTTTAGGTGTTCCACAAAACTTAATAGCGAATGTAGAAACTATTTTCTAATAAAATTTTTTAGTTACCTTGCCTCAAAAAAGTGTAATATAGAGCAACCAAAAATCATATTTACCCTAAAATAGTCCCAAAACAACAACCACCCTATCCCGTAGTTTCCTAGATGGGGTCACTTTTATGGAGTTTCTACTCTAGGGGTGCAGCAGGGGGCTTGAAAGGGTACATGGTGTAAATAAACCAGTACAGCAAAATCTGCCTTCCAAAAACCATATGGCGTTTCCCTTCTTCTATGTCCTCCCGTTTGGCCAAACAGTAGTTTAGGACCATATATGGGGTGTTTTTGCAAACTACAGAATCAGGGCAACCCATATGGAGTTTTGTTTGGCTGTTAACCCATTTTTTCCAGTAATAAAGTAAGGGTTAAAATGGCAAATTTTCCAAAAAATAGAAATTCCCAAGATTTTTCTCCATCTGCCATTAACTCTTGTGGAACACCTAAAGGGTTAACAAAGTTTGTAAACCCAGTTTTGAATACCTTGAGGGGTGTACTTTCTTAGATGGAGTCACTTTTTTGGAATTTATATTCTAGGGGTGCAACGGGGAGCTTGAAATGGGACATGGTATAAACAAAACCAGTCCTGCAAAATCTGCCATCCAAAACCCATATGTTTCTGCAAACTACAGAATCAGGGCAACCCATATTGAATTTTGTTTGGCAGTTAACCCTTACTTTATTACTGAAAAAAATGGATTAAAATGGAAAATGTTCAAAAAAAATTAAATTCCAAAATTGTTTCTCCATCTGCCATTATCTCTTGTGGAACACCTAAAGGGTTAACAAAGTTTGTAAACCCAGTTTTGAATACCTTGAGGGGTGTAAATTCTTAGATGGAGTCACTTTTTTGGAATTTATATTCTAGGGGTGCAACGGGGGGCTTGAAATGGGACATGGTATAAACAAAACCAGTCCTGCAAAATCTGCCTTCCAAAACCCATATGGCGTTCCCCTCCTTCAATGTCCTCCCATTTGGCCAAACAGTAGTTTAGGACCACATATGGGGTGTTTCTACAAACTACAGAATCAGTGCAACCCATATTAAGTTTTGTTTGGCTGTTAACCCTTACTTTATTACTGGAATAATTGGATTAAAATGGAAAATTTTCCCCAAAAATCGAAATTCTAAAATTGTTTCTCCATTTGCCATTAACTCTTGTGGAACACCTAAAGGGTTAACAAAGTTTGTAAACCCAGTTTTGCTTTGTTCCTGGAAAAAATGGATTATATTGGAAACTTTTCCCAAAAAATCAAAATTCTAAAATTGTTTCTCCATTTGCCATGAAGTCTTGTGAAAGACCTAGAGGGTTAACAAAGTTTGTTATATCAGTTTTGAATACCTTGAGGGATGTAGTTTCTAAAATGGGGACATTTTTGGGTGGTTTCTATTACGTAAGCCTCACAAAGTGACTTCAGACCTGGACTGGTCCATAAAAAATGGGATTTGAAAAATTTCTGAAAAATTTAAAAATTTGCTTCTAAACTTCTAAGCTATGTAACATCCCCAAAAAATAAAATGGCATTCCCAAAATGATACAAACATGAAGTAGACATATGGGGTAGAGAAACTGAAACTTTGAAATTTGCTAATTTTTGCAAATTTTTGGTAAATTTGCTTTTTTTTTATGCACATAAAGTGACACTGGTCAGTTATTCAAAAAATGGCCAAGTCCTTAAGGTGAAATAGGGCTGAGTCTCTAAGGGGTTAAGATTACCGGTATATAAGTCTTTGCAATAGAGACGGAATTGTTCCGCTATATCTTTTGGGTCAATAAGTTTTGCTTTAGTTGTAGGATGTAATAAAAAGGGAATTCTAGATTTTGCCTGTTGGTGCTTGAGTTTTGAGGCTAAAAGTTTTCCTGCTTTGTTTCCTTGAGCGTAGTATCTAGCCTTAGTGCGCAAAAGTGTCTTAGTAAAGTCTTTGTTAAGGAGGTGCATTAATTTGTCCCTTTCAATACGTAGGTCGTTTGTTATCTCTAAGGAAAGATGTTGTTTGTTTCTAGCTTCTAAGGTAGAAATTTTATCTACTGTAACAGTTAGTTCTTTTTCCCTGTTTCTCTTTTCTATATGGTTCAGTTTTATAAGGATACCTCTTATATATGCTTTATGGGCCTGCCATACTATATATGGATCAGGGACGGAGTTTGCATTTAATTGAAAATATTCCTGTAAGGATTTGGTCATTTCGGATATATGTTTAGGATGAGATAGAATGAATGGGTTGTTCCTCCACACTGGAGGGGGAGAGAATTGGAATTGTTCTGCCAATTGTAGTAATATAGGGGCATGATCCGACCATTTGATTACACCAATGGAAGAACTTAAAGTGTGAAACAGGGTTGTTTGGTCAACTAGGAACATATCGATCCTAGAGTAAGAAAGGTGGGAAGAGGATAGGAAGGTATAGTCTCTTTCTTGGCTGTGCTGAGCCCTCCAGACGAGGCCTTCGGAGAGAAGAAATGCTGCTAAGCCTATAGGAGTGCGTCTAGAGGGATTAGTTGAGTCGAGAGAGGGTTCTACTATAGAGTTAAAGTCTCCACAATTGATTAGTTTACCTTGCTTGATTTTGTGGACCTTCTTCATAACTCTATGCATAAAGGAAATCTGGTGTTCGTTAGGTGTGTAAATGTTCACAAAGGTGTAATTAATATTGTTCACCACACATACCAAGATGACGTATCTGCCCCATGGTTCCACAACCAAGGTTTTCGCTGTTAACCCTCGGGAGTAGTCTTTTCGGTTTTCCCATCTTGTCTGGAAGCTAGGTAGGCGTTTGCCAAGCTGATCCAGGTGGAAATAGGGGAAAATTGCTTAGTTTAAGTCGCTGCTGTGCAGGAGCTGCTGCATTATGCGGCCATTAGACTCGGCAGCCAAGCCACGCCCCCCCCCCCATTTTTACACTTTATGGGGCAAGGTGACCAAAAATTTGGTTGTTTTAGCAGTTTTTATTTATTCATTTTTACAGCATTCACCTAAGGAATTAGGTCATGTGATATTTTTATAGATCGTTACGGACATGGAAATACCTAATATGTATACTTTTTCTTAGTTATTTAACCCCTTAAGGACTCAGCCCTATTTCACCTTAAGGACTTGGCCATTTTTTGCAAATCTGACCAGTGTTACTTTAAGTGCTCATAACTTTAAAACGCATTGACTTATCCAGGCCATTCTGAGATTGTTTTTTCGTCACATATTGTACTTCATGACACTGCTAAAATTGGGTCAAAAAAGTTAATTTTTTTGCATAAAAAAATACCATATTTACCAAAAATTTAGAAAAATTAGCAAATTTTAAACTTTCAGTTTCTCTACTTCAGTAATACATAGTAATACCCCCAAAAATTGTGATTACTTTACATTCCCCATATGTCTACTTCATGTTTGTAGCATTTTGGGATTGATATTTTATTTTTTGGGGATGTTATAAGGCTTAGAAGTTTAGAAGTAAATCTTGAAATTTTTCAGAAATTTACAAAAACCCAATTTTTAGGGACCACTACAGGTCTGAAGTCACTTTGCGAGGCTTACATAATAGAAACCGCCCAAAAATGACCCCATTCTATAAACTACACCCCTCAAGGTATTCAAAACTGATTTTACAAACTTCGTTAACACTTTAGGTGTTGCACAAGAGTTATTGGCAAATGGGGATGAAATTTGCGAATTTCTTTTTTTTGCCTAATTTTCCATTTTAACCCATTTTTTCCACTAACAAAGCAAGGGTTAACAGCCAAACAAGACTGTATCTTTATTGCCCTGACTCTGCCGTTTACAGAAACACCCCATATGTGACCGTAAACTACTGTACGGGCGCACAGCGGGGCGCAGAGTGAAAGGTGCGCCGTATGGTTTTTGGAAGCCAGATTTTGCTGGACTGTTTTTTTGACACCATGTCCCATTTGAAGCCCCCCTGATGCACCCCTAGAGTAGAAACTCCATAAAAGTGACCCCATCTAAGAAACTACACCCCTCAAGGTATTCAAAACTGATTTTACAAACTTTGTTAACCCTTTAGGTGTTGCACAAGATTTAATGGAAAATAGAGATACAATTTCAAAATTTCACTTTTTTGGCAGATTTTCCATTTTAATATTTTTTTTCCAGTTACAAAGCAAGGGTTAACAGCCAAACAAAACTCATTATTTATGGCCCTGATTTTGTAGTTTACAGAAACACCCCATATGTGGCCGTAAACTACTGTACGGGCAGACAGTAGGGCGTAGAGGGAAAGGTGCGCCGTATGGTTTTTGGAAGCCAGATTTTGCTGGACTAGTTTTTTGACACCATGTCCCATTTGAAGCCCCCCTGATGCACCCCTAGAGTAGAAACTCCATAAAAGTGACCCCATCTAAGAAACTACACCCCTCAAGGTATTCAAAACAGATTTTACAAACTTTGTTAACCCTTTAGGTGTTGCACAAGATTTAATGGAAAATAGAGATACAATTTCAAAATTTCACTTTTTTGGCAGATTTTCCATTTTAATATTTTTTTTCCAGTTACAAAGCAAGGGTTAACAGCCAAACAAAACTCATTATTTATGGCCCTGATTCTGTAGTTTACAGAAACACCCCATATGTGGTCGTAAACTGCTGTACGGGCACACGGCAGGGCGCAGAAGGAAAGGAATGCCATACGGTTTTTGGAAGGCAGATTTTGCTGGACTGGTTTTTTTGACACCATGTCCCATTTGAAGCCCCCCTGATGCACCCCTAGAGTAGAAACTCCAAAAAAGTGACCCCATTTTAGAAACTATGGGATAGGGTGGCAGTTTTGTTGGTACTAGTTTAGGGTACATATGATTTTTGGTTGCTCTATATTACACTTTTTTGTGCGGCAAGGTAACAAGAAATAGATTTTTTGGCACGTTTTTTTTTTTTGTTATTTACAACATTCATCATGTTAGATTATGTGGTAATTTTATAGAGCAGGTTGTCACGGACGCGGCGATACCTAATATGTATACAATTTTTTTTATTTATGTAAGTTTTACACAATGATTTCATTTTTAAAACAAAAAAAAATGTTTTAGTGTCTCCATAGTCTAAGAGCCATAGTTTTTTCAGTTTTTGGGCGATTATCTTAAGTAGGGTCTCATTTTTTGCGGGATGAGATGACGGTTTGAGTGGCACTATTTTGGGGTGCATATGACTTTTTGATCACTTGTTATTACACTTTTTGTGACGTAAGATGACAAAAAATTGCTTTTTTTACACCGTTTTTATTTTTATTTTTTTACGGTGGTCACCTGAGGTGTTAGGTCATGTGATATTTTTATAGAGCCGGTCGATACGGACGCGGCAATACCTAATATGTATACTTTTTATTTATTTATTTAAGTTTTACACAATGATTTCATTTTTGAAACCAAAAGAATCATCTTTTAGTGTTTCCATAGTCTAAGAGCCATAGTTTTTTCAGTTTTTGGGCGATTATCTTGGGTAGGGTATGACCCCCCCCTGCATTGTACGGGATGCCGGCTGAATGATTTCAGCCGAAATCCCGTTCCGATTAACCCCTCGGGCGCCGGAATACAGATTTCAAGTTATGACGTACCGGTACGTCATGGGTCCTTAAGGACTCGGGATCCATGCCGTACCGATACGTCCTAAGTCCTTAAGGGGTTAAGTTTTACACAATAATAGCATTTTTTAAACCAGAAAAATGCATTTTTTATGTCTCCATAGTCTGAGAGTCTTTTATATTTTTTGACTGATTGTCTTAGGTAGGATCTCTTTTTTTGCGGGATGAGGTGACAGTTTGATTAGTACTATTTTGGGGGGCATACGCCTTTTTGATCGTTTGGTGTTGCACTTAATGTGATGTTAGGTGACAGTGTTCATCTGAGGGGTTAGGTAATGTGATATTTTTATAGAACAGGTAGTTATGGATGCGGCAATACCTAATATGTCTACTTTTTTTTTATTTATTTGACTTTAACATACTAATAGCAGTTTTGAAGCAAAAAAATCTTATTTTAGTGTCTCCATTGTCTGAGTCATAATTTTTTTTATTTTTTGACCGATTGTCTTAGATAGGGTCTCATTTTTTGAGTGATGAGGTGACGGTTTGATTGTTACAATTTTTCGGGGGAAAACACCTTTTTGATTGCTTGGTGTTGCAATTTTTGTAATGTTTTTTTTGTTTTTTGTTTTTTTACGGTGTTCATCTGAGGGGTTAGGTCATGTGATATTTTTATAGAGCTGGTTGTTACGGATGTAATTTGAAGCAAAAAAATTATGTTTTAATGTCTCCATGTTCTGAGAGCTATAGTTTTTTTATTTTTTGAGTGATTTTATTATATAGGAGCTAATTTTTTGCAGGTTGAGGTGACGGTTTTATTGGTACTATTTTGTGGGACATACGCCTTTTTGATCACTTGGTGTTGCGTTTTTTGTGATGTAAAGTGACAAAAATTGCTTTTTTTTTTTACACACTTATTTTTTTTTATGGTGTTTATCGGATAGGAGAGCCACCACCCTACCGCCGTCAAAAAGGGGATCCCTAGGGGACAATACCTGCGGGTCCGCAGGAATTGTTCGTCAGAAGGTAATTTCTATCAAGAGGCAGGTAAACTTAGAGAAAGACTAAACGAGAGGGGATACCCTTCAAAGATCCTGAGGGATTCTTTCCAGTTCGCAGAGTCAAGGAGGAGAGAAGAGCTCTTAATACCCAGACAAAAGGATACTGATGGGAATCTGATACGCCTGATCTCTACCTTTGATTCTGGGAACCGAGAGGTAGTATCCATACTGAGAAGGCATTGGGCAATCCTAACAATGGACCCTAACCTAACTCAGGTAATCAAGAATTATCCTCAGATTACCTACCGTAAAGGAAGAAGCCTACGAGATCGCCTAGTGCATAGTCACTATGAGGGCCCTAAGAGGAAGGGCACATGGCTGGATCGTAGGCCTCTCGGGGTCTTTAGATGTGGATCATGTAAAGCCTGCAATTTCATCAATCCTTCCAAAACAATTATCTGCTCCGTGACCCAACGGCCTTTTACCATCCGCGACTTTGCCAACTTATTTGGGGGAGGTGGTTACCTAAGGGTTAGCAGCGCCCCCCACTAAGTTAGTGTGCTATATCCACTTTTTGCCTAGACTAGTTGGTGTCTATAATAAGAAAAAAAAGGGTTTTGGTTTTATGCAGCGTTGGTGGCGATAACTATAATCATGGTCGTCACATGATTTATTTCTTAATCCTCTCCCCCTTTCATTTAAAAGTCTTACATCTGTATATATCCTTCCGGCACCGGCATCGCGCCATATGCGGTTCACGATGCGTTCCACGGCACCGGAAGTGACCTAGGCCGGAAGTCCCGATGCGTTCCAATGTGCGTTCCGGAAACCGGAAGTCGATTTACCGGCGTCCGGACGCTCTGAAATTGCTCCATAAATAGTCGGCTTTTCAAATCAGCAAGTCTCCTGGACCTCTGAGCAGGCTAGCTAAGAGGGGGGTAACGTTGCCAGTATTACTATCATGTAAGTCCTTCCTGTATTAAGAACTTTGATTCTGCGACTTTGAAGCTGTGACCACTTTCTTTATATGAGATGTAACTTACCACTTGTACCTTATTACACCATTCTAGGTATCCTGTGATGGGGGCTTATCTTGCCGCCTGGTAGCCATTCAGCTTCTACTTCCCCGTCTTTCTGAAGCATCTATAGCTAAGTATAGACCCACTTATACTACCATATTTTTAGTCTCAGGTTTTGTTTGTACCATCCCTGGACTATGTCCAAGTACCTATCTACCTCCTGATGAACCTGCCTCGTTTCAGGTGAAACGCGTCGAGGTTTATGTATTAGGATGGGCATATGAAAACGTACGTATTGTTATTGTGAGAGGATTGTGTGCTATCCTATAATTCTATCCCCCCTCTTCTCTCCTCATATCCTGATTAATCCCAGTGTATGCCCCGAGTGGGCAGGTGGTTATTCCATATCTTTGGAACACCTTCCACTTGCGGCTTTATGGGCCCTTTTTTTAACTGGTTCTGTGTATCTAATACTTATTCCCTGGATAGGGTCAATCTAGGGATTCGTTAGCCCTAGGTTCGGGGACAGGGAACTCCCACCATTAGGGGGCGACCCTGGGCTGAGCAGACGTTAGGGCATTTAGGGTAAGCAATTGTCAGCCCTGCCCTACCGCAGTACATGTCTTCATTCCTCGAACTACCAAGTATCTTGACTATCTGTGTGTCACTAATGAATGTTGAGGGGTTGCTACTCCCCAGTCAAAAGTAACTTATATATAATTCTTTTGAATTGTAGCATTGTCTGTTGGTATATACATACCTATACCTGCATGTCGATTAATAAAGGTAATTTTAAAAGTCACTAAATTAATAAATGAATATGTTACAAAACTAGGTGATAAGGAATCTTCTAAATAATCTAATTGATTGGTAATTTTTGTTTGACATTTAACTACACTTTTTTTTTTTCACTATTTATTTCTTCTGTACCTGGGGCTGACATAGTAGCCCCAGTTACAGGGGAAATACACCCCTCAGAGAGGCTGTACAGCAGAATACAGCACTGTACAGCCTCAGTGCAGGGCTGATCGAGGTCTGTGAAAGACCCGACAGCTCCTGCACAGACCCGACAGCTCCTATCACATGACCGCGGGGCTGGGACTGGAAGCGCATAGCGCTTCCTGATCTGTGTACACATAGGACGTTTATAGTCAATGGGCGGTCGTGAAGTGGTTAAAGTGGCCTTGGAAAAAATACTAAAAGTGTTTTGTAGTTGGGTCCAAATTAATGGAAGGCAGGGACAGCAATACCATAGTGTTCCATATTATACCGCCCCAACAGAGCAAAATACCACAGTGCATCACAAAATACTGCCAGCAACACAAATTACATCTCCAAAAACTTCCGGCCGTGGGGAGGGCCCAGGCAGCCCACTGGGCATCGGCCCACCGGGTGATTTCCCTGTAAGGTCTATTGCCAATCTGCCCCTGCTTACCAAGCATAGCGCTGTACATTGTATCGCGAGAGAAGTGAATGGGGCTGAGCTCGATACCAAGCAGAGCCACTATACAATGGACGGCGCTGTGCTTAGTGAGCACGGAGAAGGCCGCAGTGCTCACAAGAGCGCCACTGTCTTCTCCAGAGGATAGGTCATCAGTATAAAAATCTTGGAAAATCCTACATGCTCCTAGATGGAGTAAATTTCATTTTTGACTTTTACATAGTTCCAGACGTATTAAGAAGCACATTTTTGGTACATCTTCTGGCAATCTGTGAGTCAAAGGACAAATCTATGGCAGCTATAATATGACATAGACTTGTATTATAATTTATGCCAGGCTGCAAGAAGCTCCATCCCATGCCACTCAGGATTTTGCCCAAGATCGGAAAATTGCAAAAAGTGGCAAATTGTTGCAAAAATCGTGGCTTGTACAAAAATTTGTGATTTTACTTAAACCAGCAGTTTATAAAAGTCTTCAACTAAAATACATTGATGGTCACATTTATTAAGAGGTACATGCTTCCTTATACTGCAGATGTTACCATTTTTAAAAAAATATCATTGTGTATTAATATAATTTCTTTTTGCATTAGGTATTTTATATTTGGATATTAAAGATGTTGTCTGGTCCCAAAATCTAAATTATTGTTATGTGCTGCTAACACCCCTCTTTATGCATACATACTGTATAACTACAATAACTGTTTTTCATGTTTGTGCTTTCCTTCTCCCTTTCTGGGCATCAGACTATCCTGACAAATCTGTTTACTTTCTCCCCATCCTGTTTTATTGAATACATAACTTTATTGATACACAAGCCTGGCTGCCCTGCACAGTGATGAGTCACATCCTGGTCACGCCCCCCACTGCTCTGACTGCAGCAGCGACACCCACTCCAACTCCTGTGTCCATCTTTCTGCAATAAGACATGAATCTACTTCTCACTCTAAGTGAGTAAGGACACATTCAGACGGCCGTATGAACAGGTCAGCACCTGTTCCACAATTTTGCAGAATGGGTGCGGACCCATTCATTCATGTCAATGGGGCCGCAGCCCGCAAAAGATGTGCTGTCCGCTTCCATAGTTCAGTTCCGTGGCCCCACAAAAAAGATTGCGGACAAGGATAGGCATTTTCTATGATAGGGCTGGCCATGTGCAATCCGAGGAATTTTCATACAGCGGGTCCGCAATATACGGGGACCGGCTGTTTGTGCACCCATTCATTGCGGAACGGAGACACGGAACTCTGCGGAAGCATTACGGAATGCTTCTGTGGTGTTTTTGTCCATGGCTTCCACACCGCAAAAAAGTCATGCATGCACTACCTTTTTGCGGTGCAGACCCAGGCCAACGTTCGTGTGCATGAGCCCTCCACAGTGCCCCCATAACAGTGACTTCCACAGTGCCCCCATAACAGTGACATCCACAGTGTTCCCATAACAGTGACATTCACAGTTCCCCATAACAATGACATCCACAGTTCCACATAACAGTGACATCCACAGTGTTCCCATAACAGTGACATCTACAGTGTTCCCATAATAGTGACATCCACAGTGTCCCCATAACAGTGATGTCCACAGTACCCCCATAATAGTGATATTCACAGTGTTCCCATAACAGTGACATCCACAGTGCCCCAAAACAGTGACCTCCACAGTGCCCCAAAACAGTGACATCCACAGTGCCCCCATAACAGTGACATCCATAGTGTTCCCATAACAGTGACATCCACAGTGCCCCCATAGCAGTGACTTCCACAGTGCCCCCATAACAGTGACATCCACAGTGCCCCAAAACAGTGACTTCCACAGTGCCCCCATAACAGTGACATCCACAGTGCCCCCATAACAGTTACATCCATAGTGTTCCCATAACAGTGACATCCACAGTGCCCCAAAACAGTGACCTCCACAGTGCCCCCATAACAGTGACATCCACAGTGCCCCCATAACAGTTACATCCATAGTGTTCCCATAACAGTGACATCCACAGTGCCGCCATAACAGTGACTTCCACAGTGCCCCCATAACAGTGACCCCATAACAATGACCTCCACAGTTCCCCCATAACAGTGACTTCCACAGTGCCCCTATAACAGTGACATCCACAGTACCTCTATAACACTGACTTCCACAGTACCCTTAGTGCGAGCCATAGTGCCTCCATTTCTATCCAGTGCCCCAAGTTCCTTCCACAGTGCCCCTCATGTGCAATCCATTGCCCCTGTGTTCAATTCAGTGCCCCCTATTAGCCATCCAGTGCCCTCTTGTGTTATTTGCCATCCATTGCCCCTTGTGCCTTACAGTGCACCCTGTTTGCCATCCAGTGCCACCTACTTGTTATCTATTGCCCCTTGTGCCATCTAGCGGCCCCTATTTTCCATCTAGTGCCCTCCATTTGCCATCCAGTACCCCCTTGTGCCATTAATTTCCCCCTTGTGCCTTACAGTGCCCCCCATTTGTCATCCAGTTCCCCCTACTTGCCATCCATTGCCCCTTATTTGCTATCCAATGCCTCATACTTGATGTCTATGGCCTCCTACTTGCCATCCATTGCCCCCTTGTGCCATCTATTGTCCCCTATTTGCCATCCAGTGTCCCCCCCTGCTTGCTATCCATTGCCCCCTACTTGTCATCCATTGCCCCCTTGTACCATCCAGGGCCCCCTATTTGCCATCCATTGCCCCCTATTTGATATCCAGTTCCCCCTGCTTGCTATCCATTGTCCCCTACTTGCCATCTATTGCCTCCTTGTGCCATCCAGGGCCCCCTATTTGTTATCCATTGCCCCCTACTTGACATCCATTGCCCTCAATTAGCCACCCATTGCCCCCTATTTGCCATCCATTGCCCCCTTATACCATCCAGGGCCCCCTATTTGTTATCCATTGGCCACTATATGCCATCCATTGCCCTCAACTAGCCACCCATTGCCCCCCTATTTTCCATCCAGTGCCCCTTTGTTCATTCCAGTGCCTCCTATTTGCCATCCAGTGCCCCCTTGTGCCTTCCTTTGCCCCCTATTTGCCATCCAGTGCCCCTCATTGGCATCCATGCACAGCATAGAATTCACCCTCTGTGGCTGATCGTTATGCTGTCACTCCTGCACAGTGTGATGTAAGCGCTGTGCAGGAGAGGCACAGAGGCTGATTTCTATGCTATGCATGGATGCCAATGGGGGGCACTGGATGACAAATAGGAGAAGCCCATAGAAGCTCGTACGCTGCAGAGACTGACAGCCAGGCTGGACGGCGGCCCCGCACATGCACGCTAGCATTCAGCGCTTTCTCCAGCAGGAGGCAGTGACGTCCCTCATGACGATCCATCTCCGACTGCAGAAAGGAAGACAAAACAGGAAGACAAGAAGACAGACTTCAGCTGAAAGGGAAGAAAACCCTTCACGTGACGGAAGCAGATCTCCAAACGGGCTGCACTGTGGAAGGTAACTATACCGCACTAATGTTCCCTCCACAGGTTAGTTTTATCCTGCAATAGAAAGATATTGACCGGAGAACCCCTTTAATTTTATTGATTTATCAATACAATTAACTTTTAGATCAGTTTTTTTCCAATTTAATTGAATTTCTGCTTCCTCTTCAGAGTCTCCGTGTGTCAGAATTACCCCTGACGCTGAGATGGTGTCCCCTCGTCACTCAATGGAATGAAATCGTTCTGCTCCTTAAACAATAATGATCTTTGCATCGGCCCCTGGAGGCCACTCCTGTGAAATCTTTTATTAATGTCTGTCAATAAACTGCTTATATACGTTCTCCGATCTGGTCCGGAGGGTACCGGGGGGCGGCTCGCTGTCTTATCTGAATCTATAAATAACCCTTATAGTCTCTTCCGTTCACGGTGTCAGATTTGTAGACACCAACATTTGCAAAGTTTCTCAAAAAGTTTTGAAGTTTAGAAACATCAGGTTTTAAATTGATCGATCTCTGAGGTGGATGATTCTGTTGTTACAATGAATCTCCAATTTGTCATTGGAAAGGAAATCTGAAATAAGGAGAAATGTATTCCTTGTGGCTCACAACCGCCCTGGATCCAGCAGGACAGTCCCGGATTCCAGGTCCCACCGTCCCAGAAAGCGGGCACATATTATACTATATGTGGAGGCACTAAAGGGACATGATACTGTTTGGAGGCACTAAGGGGGCAACACTAGTGGCAGGTTTTTTGTGTGGTGATCTAAGAGGGCATCTTTACTATGTGGCGGTAAGGAGGGTCACTTTTACTGTAAAAAAAAGAGCACTAAGAGGGCATCACTTCTTTCTGGAGGGCACTAAGGAAAAATTCTTACTGAGGGACAGCACTAAAGGGATATCCTTACTGTGTGTGGGTAGCACCATGAAGAGGGGGTGAGGGGTCACAAAGGACAAATTTTCACTGTGCAGAAACACTATTATTGTGTGCCACACAACAGACGCTATACACGTTTGTGGAGGCACAAAGGGTCATCTGAGGGCACAAGGGGCATGCCTCTGAAGTAGTCACTCTTTACAGTCTTTCAAAGTCATGAAGTATGGGGGGGTACTAAATGTAGCTGACAGAATATAAGTTATGGTCCATATGTAGGTCACAAATATTAGGATTGAACAAAAATAATTGATTTGTGTAAATAAGGTGATTGTCCAAAAATTAGATTGCAAAACAACCACTCACTTGTGAAATTTATTAGCAAAAGTTTTAATTCCTGCAGGTGCATAATAAGTAACCGCTAGAAAGACTTAGGACCAGATCAGGTCTAAGGTCAGAACAGTAACAGCTAGTGATTATTTTGCGTCTACTTTTGCTAGACCGTCCTAGACTGAATCACACGGTCACTTTCATGACACCTCTAAATTGTGCTTCAATATAGCACCCCAGTTACAACTGCTGGGGCTGTCCATTGGAAGCAGTTAGCATGGGGGATGTATTCTAAGTATCGATGTATTAAGTAAAACTTGCACTGGAGACCATCTCCTATGGCCACCGTCAGCATCAAACGAGTCCAGAAACAGGAAAGATGATCGTTCAAGATGTTACTCCTGTGTCTTTTCCTCAGTTAGCCTATATGATTTAATATCTCTATTAGAGATGGCCTTGCGGTTCGCCCAGCGTTCGTTACAAACATATGGCAATGTCCGCCGGTGCCATATTCTTTTACAGTGTGAAGAACTTTGACCCATGACACATCCAAAAAATTGATCAGAGCCCTGATACAATTCAGGCTTTGAATACACTCCAAGTTAATGAGCAGGCAATGGGCCCCTAAGCAAAGGGAGGGGGGAGTGTACTTATTTAAAATATAGCTTTTAATAAGTTATACGATAAGCAGAGTAAAAAGGACTCACTAAACGAAAAACATACAAACATAGATAGGACCAATTAGTACCAGGCTGGTACAAATGAAAAATTCTGCTCCGTCTGTGAGGACGCGAGCAGTCTTACCAGACCCTTTGTAGTAAGTGGGTACGGTTCCTTGGTAACCGGAGGCAGGAAAACCTGGGAGTATGCATCAGGTGGTACAGGACAGCCAATGGAGACGTTTCAGCACATGGACACACCCCCTACCTTGTAAATAAACCTGATCTGGGCACCATTTTTCAGTGTTTTGCCAGTGTAGGGAGAGGTTGCTGTGTGGAGCTGGACAGGCTGTTAGGGACACCAAACGCTGGCTAATAGGGCCACAAAAGTCCTTGTAAGGACTGGTATAGGTGTGCTATCAATAGGTGTTATACACAGAGGGGTGCGATATACTTATAATATACTTTATAACATAGAAAGTATATTAAAGTGCATTTGTATTGTGCAGCAGTTGTGTGCGGTTCTGCTGAGATACCACAGCTATACAGAGGGACAAACGATATTGGAATAAATCATTTCTACTGGTGTGATTTGCCAGTTGCCCCCAAAAAAACTGATTGAGGCAGGGGTGTGATATACCAATAATATACTTTCTATAAAATGCATTTGGGTAGTGCAGCATTGGTTTGTGGTTCTGCTGCATTACTGACAAACACTATTGAAAGAAATAATTATTTTCTGTACTGTAAATGCATAATATTTGGGGGCCTGTAGTCCACTGGCCTTCTGTAAAATTGATATCCAATGACCGTGTAATCTACCTCCAGCCACATACTTACTTGTTATTTTCTGTACGCTGAATGAAGAATTGTTGCGGCCTCTGAGGAATTGAACACCAGTGACGACCACGTGTTATCGAATTTCAACTATTATCATTAGGTTTTGTTTTCAAGAAGGGGGATTTTCTTAGCCATGTTTTTAATCCAATTTTGATATTTTTAGTTCTTTTAAACATATTTATTTGACCTGTATTTGTACTGGCCTGCAGTAAAATTTATATCCATTGACCGTGTAATATACCTCCGGCCACATAATCACTTGATCTTTTCTGTCCGGTGAATGCCTAATGTTTGGGGCCTGTAGTCCAGTAGCCTACAGTAAAAATTGTATCCATTGACCGCATAATGTACCTCGAGCCACATAATCAGAATTTATTTTCTGTCAGGTGAATGCCTAATTTTTAAGGCCCATACTCCCGTGGCCTAAAATAAAAATTTTCTAGGCTCCAACAGGGCACATTTCAGAGAATTTCCCTTTAAGACGCATAAAAATGTCCCCTGATTAAGACACATATTTTTTGTTGGAATTTTTGTCATTGATCCCCCTCTAGTATGTCACTGTCCACGTTGTGGGACTATTTGTGTACTTCTAATAAGTTTTTGGTGGCTGCAAATATGAGCTGAAGGTTTTTCAGGTTCGCCTGCATTAAAGCGAATGGGGCCCGCTGCGAAATTGCGGTTCGCGAACATTTGATTGCGTTCACGAACCGCCCCGGCCGATGTTTGTCTATCACTAATCTCTATATCTACACTTTCAATTCCTCTTTTCTTGACATCATTCTTTTCCCTAGTTCTTCTTGTGTCAGGAGAACTATAATCAATTACTGTCCCTCACCTTCTCATAGTAATGGTGGACGACTCTTGGTTCATGGTTCCCTGGTGTTGCTGTGCTTCATAACTTCAGTAGTTTCTGTCGATATGCATATATTCTAGCTATTATTTTTTACTAAAGTAGAAAAGCCCCAGTCTGCCATGTTTTTTTTTTCTTTTTTTACATTGTTTCACACCTACAATTAGTGCACAGTATATACTTATGGATACGGAGACACCAAACATAGGGAAACTAAATCATTTTGCTGGTGAAAATATCCAAGGTACTAAGACCTTAATATAGATGGATAGACCATCAGTATGTTCTTTATGGTGGTCCGACCCATTGTCCCTTCTTGCTCATTGTTTACCCAGACACAGTGCCACAGATATGGTCGTGGCTCTGTCTGGTACTGCCTCTCAAGTAAATAGGACTGACCTACAGTGCAGGCACATCAACAGCAGTATCTATGGTGCTGTATCTCCATACACAATGTAGACCCCTTTATTCTGGTGGGAGTAGGATCCCCACCATCCACACATTGATGAAATACCAAAAGGCTCTCTATCAATAATAATACCCCTTCAAAGGGACCTTTCCAATAAGAGAGCTCTTATATAAAAAAAAAAAAATTGCTACAGGTTCCTTTCTTTTCAATTATAAAGTCCCATATGTAAGAAAAATAAATTAGAAAAGGAAATGAAAGTTTATTTACATAAGTTGATATCAGTTTATGAAGAAATCTGGCAAAAAAAACAACATTGGCTCAGATCCGAAAATATTCTTTCCTAAACGCGTTGATAAAAGAGATGCAATAAAAGGCGCTGATTTGTGTGATGATTATTCGTGAAGCACGGAGAGGACACAAAGCACCTTTATTTAATGCAGTAAACAACAACTGTGGATTTCAGAGAAGGTGGAGATTTCATGTTGCAAGATGCAAAACATCCAAATATTTATCTGTTTCCGAGCTGCCTAAATATTTCGGAGCCGCTGTATGTTCGATGAGAAGATGCGCCTGACAGCTTCCTGATGCCTGTATTTTTAAGTTGCCTGCGATATGAAAATGATTATTTTTCACTCTCTGCTTTAGAGTTATATACAGCAAACCTCTCATCTCAGAGTAAAAGCTGCAAATCATTTAGATTTGATTTCCAAAATCCTCAGCATCTCAGTTCTTGCAGACCCTACAGGTAGTGGTCCAGTGTCTTTACAGACCAAGTGCTGCAGTGGATAATAATGAATGAAATTAGAGAATTGTCCACTTCTGCCATTACAGAACTGAATCCCCCGCCTCACAAACACACACACGTTTGACACATTTGGCTAAAATATTGATCCATACAATCTCTAACATGGGGTTGCAGCTCAGAATATTGAATGCATCATAGGACGCATTATTCGTTTATATTAAGAATGATACAAAGTAATTAAAGAAGAATTTGCAAAGATATTCAACTTTTTATACTACGTAACAATTTTATTGGGTCACATGATCGTTAAAGGGAGTCTGTCAGCAGCTTTGACCCTGTAAATCTGCTGACAGTGCTGAATAACAGACCCGGAGAGCTGTTTAAGCAAACTCTCTTATGTATGGTTTTATTGTCAGCATGGCCGTGAAAGAAAAAAGGTTTACTCTAGTGTGTGCTGCTCCCACAACTGTCCTGAAGGTGATACTTAGAGGAATATTCCAGTGTCTCAAAGTGGGTTAAAAATAAATTTTAAAAAAACTGATACCACACGGATCCTCCCATTCTGATGCTGGCCAGGTCCCTGCTGGCCTGTACTTCTTGGTCCCGCCATGACAGGCAGTCAATTATGGGCCAACAAGCTGACCCTTCTCTCAGGTATTTGTTGAGTTTGCATTTCCTGTGTTTCTAGACTGGACCAGAAGTTGACACCAGTGGGGACCTGGGCAGCATTGAAGAGAAAGGGCAGGGGATTAGCAAAGTGGGAATTGTTTTTTCTTTTCTTTTTTTTTTAACCCACACTGATCCAGCTGCTACCTTAATCTTTAAAACCCTTTTAATTCTGAAGTGTCCTCTACTCCCCGCAGTACAGTCCCTCCCCTCTGACCGGCAGTGACAGCCGTAGTGGTTCCTGGTTGGATACGGCCGTCACTCGGTGGAAGAGGGGACTAGATGTGAGACGCTTACTGCAGGGAGGTGAGAGCACCTCAGAATTAAAGCTAGAGAAATACAAAAGAAAGAAAGAGTGACAAGAAACAGTGAGCACTAAATGAGTAACAAATAATTCCTTTTATTCAAGAAAAAAAATGTATGCACATAAGAAACTAAGAGAAGCGAAAGTGAAAAAAAAAATGTATATATATACAGTACAGACCAAAAGTTTGGACACACCTTCTCATTCAAAGAGTTTTCTTTATTTTCATGACTATGAAGCCATTAAAACTATGAATTAACACATGTGGAATTATATACATAACAAACAAGTGTGAAACAACTGAAAATATGTCATATTCTAGGTTCTTCAAAGTAGCCACCTTTTGCTTTGATTACTGCTTTGCACACTCTTGGCATTCTCTTGATGAGCTTCAAGAGGTAGTCCCCTGAAATGGTCTTCCAACAGTCTTGAAGGAGTTCCCAGAGATGCTTAGCACTTGTTGGCCCTTTTGCCTTCACTCTGCGGTCCAGTGACATGCAAATATTTGGGCACCTCTGGTGAAAATTACTGTTACTGTGAAGAGTCAAGCAAGTTGAAGATGAAATGATCTCCAAAAGGCATAAAGTTAAAGATGAAGCATTCCCTTTGTGTTTTAATTTTTTATATTTGCAAAATAACAAAAAAGGAAAAAGACTGGAAGCAAAACTTTGGGCCCCCTGCATGGTTAGTACCTAATAGCCCCTTTGGCTGGTATCACAGCTTATAAATGCCTTTTCTAGCAGCCGAGAGTCTTTCAATTCTTGTTTGAAGGATTTTCCACCATTCTTCCTTGCAGACATCTTCTACATAGTTCTGTGAGATTCCTGGGCCATCTTGCATGCTCTGCTCTTTTGAGGTCCACCCACAGATTTTCTCATCAGAGAACTGTAGCCATCTAGAAGAAACTAATCTTTGCAGGGCTTTTTGTACTGGTCCCTAGAGGGTGATGAGTCCAAAGGTCCTTCTATGATGTCCATATAAGCTAATGAGACACATGCTAAGGGTGTGTCCTGATGGAACTTTTGTTTTATCATCCTTTTACACTTTTTGTAGCTCTCCCACAAACATTCTATATTTGTTGCAAAGATAATAAAATTTTGCATTGTAGCTTTTAATTGTGGCAGAATTAATTCTTCCTCTACAAGACCACAGTATCAAGCTCAAATAATCTCTTTTCTTTACATTTTTATTTTCTCAATACATACAGTTTTTGGTATTGGAGCGATTAAAAAAAAAAATGTCCTACTTCTTAAGAGCTGGTGTTATAATCCTGGCGTATTACTAGAATTAGCTGCTAAGTCTCAATGCAGCGTTTGTTATCTGGAATGGATTAATTTCACTGTTCAGGTGTTTGAAAGCTCCAGTTTGCTGATAAGGAACCTTCAGAAAAAGAAAACAGAAAATAGAAATTAAATGGGAATTAGGAAGAATCCTTTTCTGTCTCTTGCAAAAGAGATTTTCCTGATATGTAATGGAGATGGAAATAATAATAATAATAATAATATCCGTCGCAGTGCCCTTTGTAGACCTTACCCCGGGCATCAAACCTTCACTGGTTATAGTTAATGTGCGAGGTTCATATTTAATGCACATTATGTATTGCAAGGTATTAACAGTACTGACAGAGATTCATATCATAAGACTGATGAATATTAGCATTTATGTTCTAAACTGAGCAAAGCATTATACATTGTAAGCATTTACAGTTATATCTTCAACGCTTTATGTGGTTACCAGGAAAAACTCACTAAATAACTATAATAATCATAACTAAGAACCGTTAAGGGCTATAGACACTAATTTTTTATTATCATTGTTCATTTACTTCCTAAAATCTAAATTAAACAACTTGCTAAATAATCTTC
Source organism: Bufo bufo (assembly GCF_905171765.1). Classification (NCBI taxonomy): domain Eukaryota; kingdom Metazoa; phylum Chordata; class Amphibia; order Anura; family Bufonidae; genus Bufo; species Bufo bufo. The sequence continues at coordinate 223,623,775 of NC_053396.1, forward strand.
ATTAAAAATTTCCTACCATTTTGTTTCTGCAAAGTGTGATTTTGAGATAAATCCAACAGAACTGCTCCTATGTCTGACCTTTGCCCTCCCCCTCCCTTCTCATAGAGTTAGGACTCATGCACATGGCCGTTGCCCCTCATACGGCGTGTCCACAATACACGGAGCACCGGCCGTGTGCAACCCACATCATGGATGCGGACCCATTCCCTTGAATGGGTCCACAAACCCGGAGATGCGGTGCGGAGGCACGGATTGGAAACCCCACGGAAGCACTATGGAGTGCTTCCGTGGTGTTTCTGGCCATGCACTACATGCACTACTTTTTTGCGGTGCGGACCGTCAGATGCGAATCCACTTGCCGCTGCCCGTGCTTTGCAGAACGCAATTTGCGGTCCGCAGCATTGGCCCGGCCAGCACTAGAGATGTCCCGAATAGTTCGCCGGCGAATAGTTCCCGGCGAACATAGCTTGTTCGCGTTCGCCGCGGCGGGGCGAACATATGCGATGTTCGGTCCGCCCCTATACATTATCATTGAGTAAACTTTGACCCTGTACCTCACAGTCAGCAGACACATTCCAGCCAATCAGCAGCAGACCCTCCCTCCCAGACCCTCCCACCTCCCGGACAGCATCTGTTTTATATTCATTCGGAAGCTGCATTCTTAGTGAGAGGAGGGACAGTGCTGCTGCTGCTGATTTAATAGGGAAAGCGTTAGCTAGGGCAGTGTTCTGTGTCCACAGACTCATCTGCTGTAAGGACAGCGTCCTGACAGCACCCCAAAAAGCACTTTTCAGGGCTGGTACATCAGTCTGTTTTTATTTATTTTATATTTATATATATTGCAGTTGCCTGCCAGTGTGTGAGAGGCTGCAGGCTCAGGTTGTCACATGTGCCGTGCATGGCACATGTGTTGAATCTCATCGTACAACGCTTTGTGTCTAAGTACCCAGGCTTACAGGACGTCCTCAAGCAGGCCAGGAAGGTGTATGGCCATTCAGCGCCGAAACAATATGCCAGTGAGGCGCTTGATTTGCGACAGCCCGACACGTTGGAATTCAACACTCCTAATGATCGACCGCCTGCTCCAACAAGAAAAAGCCGTCAACGAGTATTTGTATGACCGGGGTGCTAGGACAGCCTCTGCGGAGCTGGGAATTTTTTTGCCACGTTACTGGACGCTCATGAGCAATGCCTGTAGGCTCATGTGTCCTTTTGAGGAGGTGACAAACCTAGTCAGTCGCACCGAAGGCACCATCAGCGACCTCATCCCATTTGTCAAATTGTGTTAAACCTGGCCTGGTTACTGACTCCTACTACACCAAACACTGGCCATTGCGTTGTATCACACTGCCACACCTTCTGACAGGCACCCATACAACCACCATCAAGGGCACCCCAAAATACCATAAGGCAGCGGTATCAATGTGGTTAATAGAGGGAGGGTGTTCAATCTCTCAACCATCGGGTCGCCACGCTGCGATGGCAGAGCCCGATGGTTGTCATGGAAACTGGACGCTTTGCAAAGGTGTGCGGTGTTGCCATCTACAGGAAATCTGATAGTAATATACTTTGCAATGCAAGAGTATTGCAAAGTACAGTACAGCCATCAGCTCCACTGGATTTTAAAGATCCAAGTGAGACTTGATATAAAAAAAAGTTTAAATAATGAAATAAAATAAAAATAAATAAAAAAATTGCCTTTTTCTATAAAAAATGAAAAAAAAAAAAAAACTTGACATATTAGTTATCACCGCGTCCGTAATGACCGGCTCTATAAATATATCACATGATCAACCCCGTACGATAAACAACATAAAAAATAAATAATAAAATGTGTTAAAAAAGCCATTTTTGTCCCTTTACGTCACAAAAAATGCAACACCGAGCGATCAAAAAGGCGTATGTCAAAAAAAAAAAATGGTACCAATAAAACTGTCACCTCATCCCACAAAAAATGATCCCCTACATAATAAAATCGCTAAAAAAATTTAAAAAACTATAGTTCTCAGAACATGTAGACACTAAAAACATCATTTTTTTTTCAAATATGCTATTATTGTGTTAAAGTGAAACAAATAAGAAAAAGTGTACATATTGGTATTGACGAGTCCGTAACAACATGCTCAATAAAAATATCACATCACCTAACTCCTCAGGTGAACACCGTAAAAAATAAAAAATATTAAAACATTGCCAAAAAAGCCATTTTTGTCATCTTACATCACATAAAGTGCAACAGCAAGCGATCAAAAAAGCGCATGTCCCCCCAAAATAGTACCAATGAAACCATCACCTCATCCCGCAAAAAAATGAGATCCTACTATAGATAATCACCCGAAAAATAAATAAAAAATGTCTCAGACTATGGAGACACTAAAACATCATTTTTTTTTGTTTCAAAAATGCTATTATTGTGTAAAACTTAAATAAATAAGAAAAAGTATACATATTAGGTATCACCACGTCCGTAACGATCTGCTCTATAAAACTGTCACATGACCTAACCCCTCAGGTGAACGCTGTAAAAATAGATAAATAAAAACTGTTCCAAAACAACCAATTTTTTGGTCACCTTGCCCCATAAAGTGTAATAATGAATGATCAAAAAATCATATGTACCCAAAAATTGTATCAGTAAAAACGTCAATTCTTCCTGCAAAAAACGAGCCCCTACATAAGATGATCGGCAGAAAAATAAAAAAAATATGGCTTTCAGAAAATGGAGACACAAAAACATACTTTTTTTTCTAAAATGCTTTATTATGTAAAACTGAAACAAACAAACAAAGTAGACATATTTGATATCATTGCGTCCATAACAACCTGCTCTATAAAAATAGCACATGATCTACCCTGTCAGATGAATGTTCTAAAAAATAAAAAATAAAAACTGTGCCAAGACAGCCATTTTTTGGTTACCTTGGCTCACAAAAAATGTAATATAGAGCAATTAAAAATCATATGTATCCCAAAATAGTACCAATAAAACTGGCACCTTATCCCCTAGTTTCCAAAATGGGGTCACTTTCTGGGAGTTTCTACTGTAAGGGTGCATCAGGGGGGCTTCAAATGGGACATAGCATCTAAAAACCAGTCCAGCAAAATCTGCCTTCCATAAACCATATGGCGCTACTTTCCTTCTTACATCAGTTTACAACCACATATAGGGTGTTTATGTAAACCGCAGAATCAGGGTAATAAATATTTTGTTTTGTTTGGCTGTTAACCCTCGATGTGTTAAAGAAAAATATTTATTAAAATGGAAAATCTGCCCAAAAAGTTAAATTTAGAAATTTCCTCTCCATTTTCCTTTAATTAAAGGGTTAACAAAGTTTGTAAAATCAGTTTTGAGTAACTTGAGGGGTGTAGTTTTTACAATGGGGTCATTTATGGGGGGTTTCCACTATGTAAGCCCCACAAAGTGACTTCAGACCTGAACTGGTACTTAAAAAGTGGGTTTTGGAAATTTTCTTAAACATTTTAAGAATTTCTCCTAATCTTCTAAGCCTTTTAATGTTATGAAAAACAAAAATTACATTTACAAAATGATGCCAATATAAAGTAGACATATGGGGAATGTTAAATAATAAATATTTTATGAGGTATCACTTTCTGTTTTAAAAGCGGAGACATTGAAATTTAGAAAATTGATAATTTTTTAAAAATTTGGGTAAGTTTTGAATTTTTTCATAAATAATAGTGAAATATATTGACTCATATTTATGACTTTCATGAAGTACAATGTGTCACGAAAAACCAAAAAAACAATCTCAGAATGGCTTGGATAAATAAAAGTGTTCCAAAGCTATTACCACATAAAGTGAGGCATGTCAGATTTGTAAATTTTGACCTGGACACTGGGGCATCAATGACCCTTGGTCATGAAAGGGTTAAACTAGAAGCACCAGTTGTTGTAATATTCCCAGTTTTGTTATTGCAGTGCTATTACTGGTAGAGATAGAAAACTTTTCTGTATTACTATTATTATTTATAGTTTTGTCAGGTAGTAATTATGTATAAAGCTAGTTTAATGTATTCTGAGTATACCTCCAGCTGTTCTGTGAAGGCCTCAGAGGTTTGGTTGCTTAAGTGCAGTCCTCAAGGCCCACCTGCTATTTCTAATGTTATCAATAATGTTTCTTCCTCTCTTTTCTTTATTATTATTATTAGTATTAGTATTAGCTGTATAGTAGTAGAAGTAATTGTAACATTTCTAATTCTATCAGTAGTATTTTATTTATTTTTTTTAAACTGCATATTATTCTTATTAGTGTTGGACGAGCACGCTCGGTCAAACATCAGTTCGGCTCGAGCATCGCTATGCTCGGCAGATTATCACGTGTGCTTGAGTCAGTGTATTTAAATCTAATTTAGCCTCTATTTCTGAAAGATTTCTGGCGGGATTCAAATTTACAACCTTCTACATTACAGCCAAGAATGTTAACCACTTCACTATACAGCAGAAGTCTCATATATATATATATTTTTTTTTAAGCAACTGGCTATGCAGCTCTATAGTGTAGTGGTTAACATTCTTGACTGTAATGTAGAAGGTTGTGAGTTTGAATCCTTTCAGAAATAACGTGTAAATTAAATTTATATATTTAGTATTTTTTTGTAATTGTAAAAAATGTGTAATTATTAAAAATTTATATATATATATATATATATATATATATATATATATAGATAGATAGATAGATAGATAAAATCATGTGTCTGATATGTATGAATGCATAATATGTAGGAAACTATTACTGATGTTTTTTAGCCATAATATATTATATATTCTAAATATATTATGGCTAAAAACATATATATGTTTTGCCTCTATTTCTGAAAAGTTTCTGACGGGTTTTGAACTCACAAACTTCTACGTTACAGCCCAGAATGTTAACCACTACACTATAGAGCTGCATGGCCAGCTACTAAAAAATAAATAAAACATGAGACTTCTGCTGTATAGGAATATTTACTACTAGTTAGTATTCCTATACAGCAAAACTCTCGTATTTGTAACTCTATAGTGTAGTGGTTACGTTTTTTAGCTGTAATTTAGAAGGTTGTGAGTTATAATCCTGCCAGAAACTGTTCAGAAATAGAGGCTAAATTAGATTTAAATACACTGGGTGTCTTCAAGTACTGACTCTATATATGGACATAGCTATATATGGAGTCAGAGCAGGGACTCCTAAGCAGAACTAGAGTCCCGACACCCTCCCCAGAGCAGGGGGTGCCTAGTTTAATGCTTGGGTTCTCCCATTGACTTCCATTGTACTCGGGTGCTCTGTAGAGCACCCGAGCATCTGGAAGTGTTCTACTCGAGCACCAGAGCACACGAGCACTTTGGTGTGCGACCAACACAAATTCTCATGTTAGAAGTAGTAGTATTATTTCTTATCCTATCATAAGTTTTTTATTTTATTTGTATGTATCTTTCTATTATTATGTTAGTAGTAGAATTAATAGTACTACTTTTAATTCTGTCAGTAATATTTTTACTTCTATTGTTATATTATTATATTATACTTCTATTGTTAAATTATTATATTATATTATACTTCTATTGTTTAATATTTTAGTAGTAAAATAAATAATACAAATTCAATGAGTAGTTTTTTTATCTTGATATTATTATAATGGAATAATTAATAGTATTATTTCTTATTCTGTCAGCATTTTTTTTATTTTAAACTTTATATAATTCTTAGTAGTAGAAGCAATAGTATTACTATTTCTTATCCTATCTGTAGTATTTTTTTTACTTTTATCTTTATATTATTATGTTAGCATTAAAAGTAATAGTACTACTTCTAATTCTATCAGTAATATTTTTTTAACATTATTCTTGATTTTATTATGATAGTGGAATAATTAATAGTACTATTTCTTATTCTATTAGCAGTATTTTTTTATTTTAACTTATATAATTATGTTTGTAGTAGAAGTATTAATACTATTTCTAATCCTATCAGTAGTAGTTCTTTTTTTTTTACTTTTATCTTTATATTATTATTTTAGTAGTAGAAGTAATAGTACTGTAACTAATGTATTTTTTTAATTTTGTCATTGTGTTAGTTGTAGAAGTAATGCTATTTCTAATCCTATTAGTAGTATTTTTTTTTATTTACTTTAACTTTATATTTTTTTATGGGCAGTAAGTGTGGACCCACTGTGCCAATCAACCTGTTTGATTTTAGGCTGGTCCTTAGGGTGCTATGCAGCCAGTCCCCTGTTTTATACCCCTTAACCCCTATCAAGGGATTTGGCCTTCACTGTAGAGGAGCAGTGGTTGGTAGAGACACCGTTGGAAAGCACTGGGGGATCAGGCAGTAAACATAGTTTAGAAATAGGCAGAGTTCAGGTCAGGGTACGTGGTTATTCGATAAACAGTCCAGAGATCAGGGCAGGCAGCCCATATTCAGTATGGTAAACAGGCACAGGTCTGGTCAGTGGCAGAGAGTCTGGATCTAAGAAAAAGGTAGAAACTGGTATGCAGACAAACAGGGCCTAGGAAGCAAATTAAACCAAAAGTAATCTATTACTGAAGCAAAGGGTGGACCGAACAGGCCGGCATATAAAGGAGGGCTGGTAAGATTGTTACTCAAACAACTGAACACAGAGAAAAAAAGAGGAATTAACCCTCCCTTGCAGTGCTGCAGAGATAGGTTCAAAGAATAGACAATAATACACACACCTAGAGACCTAGACCTAGGAGCCAGGCTGCAGCCTGCAACATAGAACACAGGAGTCTATTGCTGGCCCCAACAAGAAGCTAAGTTAGTGATGTAGCACCAGTGCCCGCCCCGAATAGCAGGATGGCGGCACACATGGAGCCTTGCCATGACAATATTTATATGTTAGTAGTAGAATTAGTAGTATTTCTTATTCTAACAGTAGCATTTTTTTTTTTACTTTATATTATTCTTATGTTAGAAGTAGAAGTAATAGTACTATTTCAATTTCTATTAGTAGCATTTTGTTTTATATTTAAGTTTTTATTATTATTATTATTATTATTATTATTATTCTATCATTAGGTTAGTAATATAATTAATATTAATAAAATTAATTTGTAACATAATTATTAGGTTAGTAATAGAAGCAATAGAAGTAAAAGTACTATTCCAACTTCTATCATTAATAATAATTTTAACTTGATATTTATTATTTATTATTACATTCATATCATCGACCATGGTACAACTTGCCTTAACTTTATTTGATATTATTTGGAGGTTCTGGTCTAAATGTATTTATTTATGTAATTTTTCTTCTTTTTTTTTTGCGCATTGTCATATTTGTAGTAGAAATATTAGAGCCATTTCTAATTTTATTGGTATTATTTATTTTTATATTAATAAATATAATATGATAGTAGTATTTTAATTCTATCAGTATATTTATGTTATATCAATAGCAGAGGTAATATTTCTATCAGTAGTATTTTTTATATTTTTAACTTTATATTATTATGTTTGTAGTAGAAGTAATTGTACCATTTCTAATTCTGTCTGTAGCATTTTTTTTTTATTATTACACTCCAGTATTATTATTAGTTTTATATCACACAGCTGGAGTCTTGTTCTGGGTTATGTCACTCCACATTGTTCCTGGAACAGAATGAGAAATGCTGTGAGAATAATGTGTCACCAGTGAACTGCTTAGCTTGGAATATTCCCTCCATCATGTTCTGAATTGATCTGTTTATTTCACTCAGAGACTTCACAGCAGAATGTGCTCTACTTCCAATGTGATTTATAAAATAATTGATTAACATTCCGAGTTTGCATCAGACTAAGTTGTCTAAAAATGTGACCAATTTCTTCAACGGCGAATGGAAGCAACATTTTTTTTTTTTTTATCGAAGCAATAAACAGGAAAATGTTCAGATCTTTTTCTGCTTCCACCATTCGATGACAATAAAGGAAGCATTGAAGTCAGCTTAATTCTACATTAGTCATATGCCCAAGTGGAGCTCGACTCTTGTTAAACTCTTGTGTGGGGGAATAGAGGGTTTTACTACCCATAACACCTGACAGGTTCCTGATAAGTGCTCTTACAATATATATAATTCTGCATAATCTCCACCATGTCTATTATTGTGTCATTTGCTAAAAGAATGTAAGCATTGATGTAAGGTTTAGACATTGCAAATTGCTGCAAAGGTTTTTATTGCAGTCATATTAGCTCCATATATTAGTAACATCTGTCACTGGAAAGGAATCAGGTATGAAATGTTCTGTCTGAAAAGAGATTGTGTCGTCCTTGTTCGAGATCCAACAGTGTATAGAAATGAAATGACTGTTATGAATGCTTACTTTGAATCACTGCATATCTAACATGTAATTTCCAATACATAAGAACATATGGCAAATTATTTTAAAGTGCACCTGTCATTTATTTTTTTTATGTATCATTCTATGCTCATAAATCAATAGTAAATGTGAATTAAGGATGGGTAAATCAATCCTAATTGTTCAAAATTGTACCCGAATTTTCCAAATAGTTTGGATTCTAATAAACCAAATTTTTTTGGGAATAAGAGAGCATTAGAGAGAGTGGGAGATAGACTAGTATGCTACTATAGTTTCTGAGCAATATATATGTGTTGTCTAGGCGGGTACTCTTTTTCATTATGGAGAGCCTCTAGTATGTGTAGTATGTGTGCAGAGTATTGTAAGCCAGGCAATGGCCATCTAGATTTATTCTAAAGATATTCAAATTAGCTTTTGCTAAGACTATCAGGTGCCAGTAGGTGTAAGATGTGCTAATTTTCTGAGGTTTTTCCCAGAAATCCAGAGAAGTGTTGATTGGTAGTGATGAGCGGCAGGGGTCATATTCGAATTTGCGATATTTCACAAATATTTTGTATATTTCACGAATATTTCGTTGAATATTCGCGAATTCGAATATTCGTTATATTCTACTATTTTTTTACTCGGAAAATCGACAAAGTAATGATCGCGTAATATGCGAATTTTCGCAATACAAATTTTCGTAATGCAAATTTTTATCACAAATTTTTCAATTGCCGAGTGACAACATGATTCCTCCCTGCTTCTTGCTTGCGGGCCAAGGAGTCATAGCACTATATCGAATATATAAATTTTTTCAAATCTTCGTAATATTCTAAAACAAGAATATATAGCAATATAGTGAATATTCGAAAAAAAAAAATAATAATATAGAGCAACGTAGCTAATATAGTGCTATAATCTTTTTTTTCAATAGTTGCATTTTTTTTTCAATCTGAACTTCAAATGAGAAAAAATGACAACTATTAGACAAAGAAGATTATAGCACTATATTAGATAAATTGCTCTATATTAGATTTTTTTAAATTATTTGCTATATTGCTATATATTCTTGCTTTAGAATATTACGAATATTCGAAAAAACAAATATATTAGTTTTTTCGAATATTCGTAATATTCTAAAACAAGAATATATAGCAATATAGCGAATATTCGAAAAAACAAAACAAATATAGAGCAATTTAGCTGATATAGTGCTATAATCTTTTTTTTCAATAGTTGAATTTTTTTTCCAATCTGAACTTCAGATGAGAAAAAAATTACAACTATTAGACAAAGAAGATTATAGCACTATATTAGATAAATTCCTCTATATATTTTTTTTTTTTTTAATATTCACTATATTGCTATATATTCTTGTTTTAGAATATTATGAATATTCGTAAAAACAAATATATTAGTTTTTTCGAATATTCTTAATATTCTAAAACAAGAATATATAGCAATATAGCAAATATTATAGCAAAAACGAATGTAGAGCAACTTAGCTAATATAGTGCTATAATCTTTTTTTTCAATAGTTGAACTTTAGATGAGAATTCTTCTTTTAGAATATTACGAATATTCGAAAAAACTAAAATATTCAATATAGTGCTATATATTCGTTTTTTAGAATATTCATAATTTTTCCCATTTAAAGTCATGATTCCTCCCTGCTTCTTGCTTGTGGGCCAATGAGTCATTGGCCCACAAGCAAGAAGCAGGGAGGAATCATGTTTTTACTGGGCAGTTGAAAAATCGTCGATAAAAATTTGCATAACAAAAATTCGCAATAAAAAAATCTTGAATATTCCAAATTACAAATATATATCACTATATTCTAAATATTCGCAAATTTTCGATAGAAAATTCACAATTCGAATATTCGTGATCAACACTATTGATTGGCTTACGATGATACTCCTCATGCATATAATGGTAAGGGAAATATTATTCCAACCATGGCCTCTTAGGCAGCCACTTTCCATCAGCATATCAGTTATTGGAAAGTGAAATATTTTAATTCTATTTGTGCGGTGAGACTGCATGCTGTGAGAGGGGAGGATCAGGGAAGAGACATTGATTGACTTCGAACAGACACATCAAGAAGAGCCCAACCATTCAGCAATCATCGGGGGGGAAAAAATGTGCATTCACAAAAACCAACAGAGCAATAATTAGAGACCAAAACCATAGGTTACGTTTATTTCATCAAGCCTCATATGGTCAACTTTAAAATATTCAAGGTTCAAATTTAAAGTTTAGAAAATGCTTTTGTAAATTGTAGAACTCTCAGTTCTCTGAGGTTGGCCCATCTTGGACACTGATGGCATTTTGCTAGGATATGCCATCAGTGTCAGATAGGTGCGGGTCCCACCTCTGTGACCCACTTCTATCTAGAGAATGGTACCTCATTCATCGATTTGGGAATTTTAAAAATAGGCAAGAGGTGAATAGAGAATGCACTGGAAAGGACCGCCACCTCTCCATTCACTTCTGTAGGACTGCTGGAAGTAACCAAGCCAGCGCTGCACTATTTTTGAAACTCCTATGGTCATGGAGAGAGGGTGGCTGATCTGTGTTAACTTCTGGGGTCCCAATCTGGGGATAGCAGCAGGTCCCATATGTGGGACCTGTACCTAGGTGACATGGCTTATTCTAGTGATATCCCATCAGTGTCTCAGAAGGGAATATCCCTTTAATAGAGGTAAGTCACGGTTTAGGAATGTCATCCTGCAGATAGCAGCTTCAAAGAGGGCTTTCATTTTGAAGAACCCACCACATACAAGCATTACATGGATAACCGATTGATCACAATGCAGGCAGACTAATGCTTTAATTCCCATGAAAGAGCACCGTGGGAGAGTTCCCCCACAGACTATTGAGGACCTGAGCAATGCAACCAGTGACTTATGTCAGAAGACCTTCTAACTGCAAGGATTTATCCAGAACAGCTTATACTTAATGAGTTCTAACTGGCTTTCAATGGGATAGAACTGACCAAGAAGCAGAAAGCACTTCACTGACCTGCAGGTAATGTCATACAATATGCTTTCTGACAGTTAATGTTGTGCAATTTTCTCAACGGAAACTTCACCTTTCTACACCTCACAGCCAAACAAAGGAAATCAGTTCAGTACTTCTTCTCCAGAGAGATTGCAATTTAATTTTGGAAACTTTATGAGATGCAGACAAAAGCAAACAAGACTGCATGGAGAGATTTCTCAATATACAGTTTAGTGTTTGCCTACATACAGCTGAAGGTTGACTATTCACCCAGAAGTGCGTCTGCACAGGAGACACACTTACAGGAGGAGGGAATGCAATTATTTATTCAAATATTGGGGTAAAATTAGTACATTTTCATATAAATAGCATGTGGTCCTTTCAGAGAGGAAGCCTTTATGTTTATGTCAACAGCCATTGTACCACTTATAGCACTGAACAGCAAAATATGTCTTTTGTAATGAGCGGTGGGCACCCGGGAGCTGAAATTGCGGTATAATTATGACCAGCACCAGCGGACGTCTGTAGAGTCTATTGACACATGCAAGAAACTCAATACCTTATGTTGAGGACTATATTTACTCATAATGTTCCGAATCAACTTTTTATACGAGAGAAGAGTTTGTTCACATATTTATGGAATAGGGGAGACTTTGAAGGGAGACAGCCAGAATATATCAAGGTGCTGCTTGCTGGAAAGATGACAGGGTGAGGAATGGGATAAATAATCCTTCTGGCCTGAAGAAGGCATTAGCTAAGTTTGAAATACGTAACCTAAATAAAGACAATTCAAATGATTTATCCTCACCCTAAGGCCTCACGCACACGGCCGTTGTTTGGGTCCGCATCCGAGCTGCCGTTTTGGCATGGACGCTATCTGAGTTTTGCGGATCCACGATTTGCGGACCGCAAAACACACCACGGTCGTGTGCATGAGGCCTAATGCTTCATTTTGTGGATCCTCAAAACATGGATACGGGCCGTGTGCATTCCACAATTTGCGGACCGCACATGGCCACAACCATAATAGAAAATGCCTATTCTTGTGTGGACAAGAATAGGACATGCTCTATCCTTTCCCACTGAGCCGCAGAAAGGAACCACAGGTGCGGACAGCAAAATTTCGGAACGGGTATGGACCCATTTATATGGCCGTCTGAATGGGCCCTAAGTGTTATCTTTCCAACAATCGCCCCTGAATCTCCATTTTCTTTTGAACTACTTCACCATCCATGGGTTCCAGCTTGGGTGTATAACCCCTTCCCAGCTTTGGCGATGACTGCAGCTGGTAGACAAATCACCTTATACAACACCAATACCAGGATTGTGCCTGTTTAGCACAGCTAGGGCAGGTGAGCACATTGAGTTTGTACCTTTCATCAATGCAACACAATGATCCTGCTCTATGGAGCGCTTGTTGTGCCAATTATTCCCATGTAACCAGTTCTGATGAAGGTTTGAAAAACAGGGAACATCTTCTGAACCTTATCGGTATAAATTAGAACACTAGGACTTGGTGGTAATAGGTGTATCTCAGCATCATAAACATGAATGATAGCACATCCTACAACTATCATGGTGGACCAAGGGTGATTGGTAGAGTTGAATCGAACACCTGGATGTTTGGGTTCGACGGGTTCGACCCGAACTTGACCCGAACTTGACCCCGAACCCAAAACCCATTGAAGTCAGCACTAAAGTGGCTCTAAAAAAGTAATGGAAAGGGCTAGAGGGCTGCAAATGGCAGCAAAATGTGGTTAAGAGCATGGCAACATGTGGATAGGGAAATTACTTAAAATAACATAAAATATGTAAAAAAAATAATCATCTTGATAATAATCTTGATCTAGGAGGAGGAGGTCCATATGGAGTAGGAGGTTGAGGAGGCAGTGGATGTGGTGGTGTAGGTGGAAGCGGCAGTGGGGGAGGAGGAGGTAGCCAACAGTGGTTTTTGTTTTATATTTTATTTTATTATTTTATTTTGGGTAGACCCCAAAACATTGCGAAATATAAAAAATAATGCAAATAGAAAGTGCGCTGGAGTACAACAATGGCTGGGTGAGGCTGGTATACATGTCTATTCTGCACAAGGTACGGACAAGTCCTGTGGGATCAGACGATTTTTTTAAATTTATGTCCCTAATACCTATGCAGAGCAGGGGTTTATTCACAGCAAAAATGGTAAAATGTCACCCAAGAATGTAACAGACACTTTTGCACCCTGCTCCCTCTTCTGCTGTGCTGGTGGCTCTGTGCGACCACCGCCCCTTCCTCCAAACTACACACGTTACTCGCATGACCTTGATTCCATGTGGGGTCTAGTACCTCATCATCCTCCACATCATCTTCCACCCACTCTTTACCCCTGCCCTCCTTGTCCGTCTGCAGACTGCAGAAAGCCCCAGCAGTTGGCACCTGTGTTTTGTAATCATCAGAGACGTGCTGCGATGGTCCTCCCATGTCCTCATCCTGGAACATAAATGGTTGGGCATCGGTGCACTCAATCTCTTCCACTTCTGGGGCAGGGCTATGTCGATGGCCCACGGAAACCCTGCCAGCAGAGTCATCAAAAAGCAGAAGAGACTGCTGCATGACTTGGGGTCCAGACTGATTTGCAAGGGGGTGAGTTGAAAGACAGATGGCAATGGACTGTAGGTGCCAACTCTGATCTTTCAGCAGGGGACTGGGTGGGACACAATGTGGAGGAACTGGAGGCACTGTCAGCCATCCAATCTACTATCGCCTGTACTTGTTCAGGCCTCACCATTCGTAGAGCCGCATTAGGCCTGACCAAATAAGGCTGAAGGTTCTGTCGCCTACTTGCACCTGAGGAAGGGGTTTCACTTGTGCGTGTAGCTGGCACAGATTGACCACGTCCTCTCCCTGCAACAGAAGCTCCACCAGCAGCAGTGGCGTAGGGATCGCCATAGCAACCATAGCAGTGGCTATGGGGCCCTACGCCACTGGGGGCCCGTCCGGATCGCATTCTTTTTTTTTTTTTTTTTTTTTTTTTTTTTTATTAACACACACACAGGCACTGACAGCCAGGCCCGACCGCCCGCCCAGTGTAGTGGGTGGGGCGTGGGCGGTCCGCGGCTCAGGCCTGGCTGGGGGGAAGCCGCGTCAAGTCAGGACTCAGGACTGGAGCAGGCGGGCCCGGGGCAGAAGATGAGGTAGGTGGTGGAGGGGGCCGGAACAGGGGCGTACCCATAGGCGTGCGCACGAGGTGTGCCTGGGCACAGCCTAATCACACCCCTGTGCTCCGCCTCCTGCACTGCCAGCCATGCACGTGCGGAGTGACGGAGTGAAGTGACGTCACGTTACGCTGCCGCCGGCTGCCTATTTTGAATGTGAAGAGCGGGAGCCTGCCTGCCCGCCCCCCCCGCGCCCAGTGTGCCTAATTGATCTTCAGGATCAGTCATCAATACAGAAGTGAATGGATTCTGATCTTTTGTGCACTGCCAGCAGTCTGCCACAGTAAAAAGAAAAAGTCTGGCGTGGAGAGGAGTCCTGACTGTCCCCAGTAAGTTAGTGAAGTGTCAAGTGATAGATAAGGATTATTAGATAGTAGTATACATACTAGTACATACTTTGCACAAGTTTATTAGTTACAACTTAAAGGGAACCTGTCACCAAAAAATACTATTAACAGCTTAATAAGCGATTTTTTTGGTGACAGGTTCCCTTTAAGTTGTAACTAATAAACTTGTGCAAAGTATGTACTAGTATGTAGTACCTTTATAGTGCTGCATAGTAGTTTCCTAATGCACTTTTTCTTCATTTAGCCTCCTTGAGAAATCAATGTTTTATTCAGCCGCTGCCCCCTGCTTCAAGTCAGGTTTGAAGTCAAGGGGGCAGCGGCCTAGGCGTCTCCAATCCTGCTCTCCCCGCCGCCTTTATTGACACGCCGGATCTCAGTGCCGGGACCGCGCTCCCAGCCTGCATGCGCAGTAAAGGGCTGCTGTAGCCTGTAGCGCAATCCCGGCTCCGGCTCGTACACTCAGCCGGCTTCAGTTTCGCTACTGCGCATGTGCCCAGCATCTTCTGTAACTGCGCTAGTATGTAAGGCTGGCGGGCGCATGCGCAGTAGCGAAACTGAAGCCGGCTGAGTGTACGAGCCGGAGCCGGGATTGCGCTACAGGCTACAGCAGCCCTTTACTGCGCATGCGGGCTGGGAGCGTGGTCCCGGCACTGAGATCCGGCGTGTCAATAAAGGCGGCGGGAGGCGGGGAGAGCAGGATTGGAGACGCCTAGGCCGCTGCCCCCTTGACTTCAAACCTGACTTGAAGCACGGGGCAGCGGCTGAATAAAACATCGATTTCTCAAGGAGGCTAAATGAAGAAAAAGTGCATTAGGAAACTACTATGCAGCACTAAAAGGTACTATTAACAGCTTATTAAGTGATTTTTTGGTGACAGGTTCCCTTTAAGCTCACTTACATAAGGAACGCAGGGTCCGTCTTACAATAGTTGTCGGCCTCCACCCCCTGTTGGGGGTCAGTCACTGTCAGGGACACTGTTATGGGGGGGGGGGGGGCCCATAATTTTTTTTTGCTATGGGGCCCATGCATTTCTAGCTACGCCCCTGACCAGCAGCACCACGAACTGGGCCATGTCCCTTATTTGACGCTCTCCTCATTCTTTGCATTCACCCACCAAGCTAACAGATGGTTTATGTCAGATGACAATGTAACCACCAATAGTCAACAATTAAGTTCTCTGAGAGTAAGGCAGTGCCGGTGTCATAAAGAGGAAAAACTTGAGGTCACAGAACAGTTAGACAGGCGAAATTTTTACAATTACTTCACTGTCACAAAAAATGTGAATTTGTAAACCAACAATGTAACAGCAGTATTGACTGGTTGTATTGGACTGTCACAAATGCAACAAAGGCCGCAAATGTAGTATCTTGCACAAAATGGGTGTTTTTTTTAAACCAGAATATAACAGCGGTATCTAACGCTTGTACTGGACTGTCAGAAATGCAGCAAAGGCCTCAAATGTTGTGTCTTGCACAAAATGTTTTTTTTTTTTAAATCGGAATATAACTGCAGTATTTAACGCTTGTATTGGACTGTCAGAAATGCAGCAACGGCTGCAAAGGTACTTTATGGAAAAAAAATAATGATTTTTTCACCCACAGTTAAACAGATGGATTTAACTGAGTAGTATCTTGCACAAAATGTTTAGTTTTTTTAAACCGGAATATAACAGCAGTATTTAACGCTTGTATTGGACTATCAGAAATGCAGCAAAGGCCGCAAATGTAGTATCTTGCACAAAATGGGTGTTTTTTTTAAAACCAGAATATAACAGCAGTATGTAACGCTTATATTGGACTGTCAGAAATGCAGCAACGGCCGCAAAGGTACTTTATGGGGAAAAAAATATATTTTTTTTACCCACAGTTAAACAGATGGATTTAACTGATTTTCTTTCACTATCACAAATGCAGTGTAGGCCGCAAATGCACTTTTTAGCAAAAAAATTATAATTTGTCCCCACAGAATCTAACAGATGGATTTACTTGAATTGTACTTTACAGAAAAAAAATTGAATATGTCCCCCCCTGGGTCTCTGAACTCACAGACGGATTCCCTATATTATTTTCCCTTCCCCTGGCACAGGTGCACTTAAAAATTGGTATATGTTGCCTACTGAACTAAAATAACAGGATTAAATTAGTGTCCCTGGCACTGGACTTGCAAAAAATAGCCACCGCCGCCCACCTAACTAACAGACAGATACAACTTATTTTTCTGTGTCACTAAGCTCAGGGCAAGGTACAAAAATGTTTAATTGCACCCACACAAAAAAATCGCTGTAGATCGCAGAGTTAACAACAAGTTCTGATAACAGATAAAATCTTTCCTATTCTCTCCCTCACAGGAGCAGCATCCTCTCCCTACACTAGTAACAGCAGAGTGACGGGCGGCGCTACGTGACTGCAGCTTATATAGAGCCTGGGTCACATGCTACACTGGCCAGTCACAGCCATGCCAATAGTAGGCATGGCTGTAATGGCTTCTAAGGGCACACGAGTTAAACGCTTGTTGATTGGATGCCCTGCAGCCTTTCAAAAAACGTCATTAAATCACAAAACACCGAACTCAAAACTTTTACTGAAAAGTTCGGGTTCATGTTCGGGGTCCAAAAATCCTAAAGTTCAAAACAAACCCGAAGTTTACAGTTCGGGTTCGCTCAACCCTAGTGATTGGTTGTCTTCTGAAAGCCCTACTTTGACCATCAAGACAGCTTTTTCTGCTCTGCCGGTAGAGTGTGCTAGATTTTAACCATTTTCTGCAAAGGGATATATTATTAAGCCCTAATTGTGGTTGTATTACCAAACCGGACCATATCAGTCCATCCGTTGGATGGCACGCCAGCATAAGCTGTTCCTCTGCCATCAGTAGAAGGTGCCAGTCAATATGCTGCTGTAATGACCTGGATTGGTGATATCTCTGATACCACCGCCTTAGATGCCATGGTTAATAAAATTGTAAGGGAGTTTGAAAAAAGGTAGAGGATGCCTCTGTCTGCTAATAGTAGGAATAAATCAGGATACACTTAAGGCGCAAAATACATGAAGAGTAGAAATCTCGCATGAAGAGTAGAAATCTTCTTCTCTATTGAGTTATTTTCTTTTTACGTCAATAAAATATATTTTTTATATTTATATAGTATTTTAAACATATTTATGATTATTTTATACGTATTTATACATATATTATAAATACATATCCTCTCTAAAGGTCTATCTCAATACACATCCCTATATGTCTATTATTTATTTATATTATTTTTATCATTATTATTATTATTTATTATTTATTTATATTTTTATACATATATTTTATATAAATGTCCCATCTTAATATATATTTCTATTGAGATATGTTGGTAAGGCTGATTAGTCAGCCTGCATTTGTGGGAGGGGCGGAGGCTCTTCATATACGAGCCACACCCTCACTTCCAGGCGTGTGTTCTCAGGTGCACAGCTGCTGCTGGGTGTCATTAGCAGACTAGCTTCTCTGGTGGTAGGAGTCTTTCTTTGCAGCATGGAGCTTGTTATTTGGCTCTCTGCTACCGTGGCATGCACGCGCCGTACTATGTAAGTAGGTTGTGCCGGGGCCGTCTCTCCTGGCCGGTCGGAACCGACTTTGCTAGCGAACGGGAGGCTTTGCCTCAGAATCTGCTACCTCAGGTTTGTTCGTTGGGCCTAAATACTTCTATTTTCTTTTCAACTTTGTTTGTTGGTAATGGGAGTTAGCTCCTATAAATCTTACAAGTTTCACTTTGTTTCGTTCGTCTCGTATGAAAAGTTATTTCAGCCGGTTTGCTGTAAAGAAAGTTACCCGGGCTGCACGTGACGTCATGTTTGGAGATCAGACGCAGCTGTTATTGTTTAGGCCTCTTGCTGTAGCTGTTCCTTGCGATGTGTCTCCCCCCCTCCCCCCGCTACCACCATCTTTAGACTTCATGTATTTCACTGCTCCATGTACTTAAAAACCCTGCCGCACTTTCATGCTCTGCTGTTATCCTGAGCTGCATTTACACTTTTGGCTTTTATTTCATGTCTTATGCTGCATCCGCACGTCCTTACTGTCCTGTACTTTTCCACTCTTGGTTCGTATTCACTCAGATTGGTCTCGCATTCAAGCTGCGTTCACCTGTTGGCTGTTACATCTCATTCTGTCCCCAGCCGACAGCCGGATCCGTATTACACGCCTGTTATTACATGTTGTATACTCGGCTTACAGCCATAGCTGCTACTGTTACTCTGTTTTCATGCTCTGGACGCACCACCCTGGTGTTCCCACCTTGCTCCACTCACAACCAGAGCTGCGTTTATACCAAATTTCATGCTCTGCTTATACCCAAAGTTGTGTTCACACTTCTACTGCTACACCAGGTCGTATACCCCACTCACCAAAGCCGCTTTCCATGTCTGCTGCCACATCAAGTTAATATTCTGTTCACATCCAAAGCTGTGTCCGCATGTCTGCTTTCGCATGTTGTCCTATACTCCTTTCACTACTAGAGCTGCGTCCACGTGTCTGCTTTCGCATCACGTCAATACTCTGCTCACTTCCAGGTTGCATTTATACGTTCGCTTTATACCATGCTTTTCATGCGCTACCCATACTCAGAGCTGCGCCCATACCATGTTTTTTAGGTACCACTCGCATCCAAAGCTGCATTCACCCATTTGTTGTTACATCATGTGTTGTACTCTGCTCCCACTCAAAGCTGCATTCTCCTGTTCATTGCTACGTCATGGTTTTGCTCAATCTCATTGGGGCAGTCTGCACCCACCGCTCTTGTACCTCTCTCCCGACAAACATAACTGCGTTCTTTTCAGGCTTACGTTCCCTTCCTCGGTGGTCTGTTACATTCCATAGGCCTACTTTCTGTTTTAATTCTGGTTCATATTCACTCAGACTGGTCTCCTTTTACTTCTGGTTCGTATTCACTCAGATTGGTCTCCTGCCCCAGTTCACCAAACAGCTCCTCAGCAGAGGTCAGTGGGCCAGTAAGTTTCCTGCTATGTTTTCACAGCTGTTTATTTGTTTGTCACGATAAGAGACTTCTCTTAGCGAACTTGCAATGCCTCAGGCTCTTGTTTTTTCTCCCATCTCTGTTTCAATTTCATGTTTACGTTTATGGTTCGCGGTGGTTAGTGTTTTATGTATGCACGTGCTTCGGATTACTAATGACTATATTTTAACGCCTGTTGGCAGTCATCTTCCTTAGGCCACCTTCTAGCCAATCTAATCATTCAAGTCGCTTCATATGCCATCAGGTCCGGCTTACGTTTTAATTACTTATCGTCATCCCTCTGTCTTCGGGGGCCCTATGACTGATCCGGCCTCATGGCTCCGGGGGCCCCATGACCGTTTTTTCATGTTCTGTTTGTTAGGGGTACAACATGGTTGTAGGCTGGTTAGTGTTTCCAGGTTTGCTGTTGGAGGGGGTCATGGTTATGCGAGTCCCCAAGGCATTCTGGTGCTGCATAAGTGGTTTATAAAAAATAATAATAATAAAATCATAAGAGGCTCGCACGAGTGGCTCTTCGCTTATAGGACCTCACGACTGGCATCGTCATTCGTAGTTCGCACGGTCATCTGATACTTGTTCCGCCATGAGGGGCTCTCACGCATGGCTCCCGCCATGAGGGGCTCTCACGCATGGCTCCCGCCATGAGGGGCTCTCACGCATGGCTCCCGCCATGAGGGGCTCTCACGCTTGGCTCCCGCCATGAGGGGCTCTCACGCTTGGCTCCCGCCATGAGGGGCTCTCACGCTTGGCTCCCGCCATGAGGGGCTCTCACGCTTGGCTCCCGCCATGGGGGGCTCTCACGCTTGGCTCCCGCCATGGGGGCTCTCACGCATGGCTCCCGCCATGGGGGGCTCTCACGCATGGCTCCCGCCATGAGGGGCTCTCACGCATGGCTCCCGCCATGAGTGGCTCTCACGCTTGGCTCCCGCCATGGGGGGCTCTCACGCTTGGCTCCCGCCATGGGGGGCTCTCACGCTTGGCTCCCGCCATGGGGGGCTCTCACGCATGGCTCCCGCCATGGGGGGCTCTCACGCATGGCTCCCGCCATGGGGGGCTCTCACGCATGGCTCCCGCCATGGGGGTCTCTCACGCATGGCTCCCGCCATGGGGGTCTCTCACGCATGGCTCCCGCCATGGGGGTCTCTCACACTTGGCTCCCGCCATGGGGGACTCTCACGCATGGCTCCCGCCATGGGGGACTCTCACGCATGGCTCCCGCCATGGGGGACTCTCACGCATGGCTCCCGCCATGGGGGACTCTCACGCATGGCTCCCGCCATGGGGGACTCTCACGCATGGCTCTTGGCTTAGAGGATTTCACAATCGTCATCGACATTGGTAGGTCATACGGCCATCTGCTACTATTTTCCATGGCACACCTTTCAGAAGTTTTCTTTTGTTCATTTATATTTTACAGATTAGTACTTGCAGTTCATTTCAGCCTCATTTCATTAAGAAGCTTTACCCCATGTCTTTGTCTTTCTAGGTTATCGAGTCCCGATTGATTACTAAACCCGTTGGGTTAAGCCCCAATCTTTTCCCCTGCCGTCCTTAATTCTAAGGTTCGCATCCTGGCGGCTGCCCGGCCCCATGGGCCCCTGGTGGTTGCTTCGGCCCCATGGCTTCAGGGGTCCGACCAATGGTTGTCTGTCCACCTGTGCATCTATGCTTTTGAATGACTCATATCTTTACCTGCTTGCCAGCTTATTTTATTCAGGTTTAATTTTACTTTGTCCGTTATTATCTCCATTTTCTGTCACGTTTCCCTTCGTCTTTTCAGGTCATGCAGTTGAACTCCTATTGGGGTCACCTTCCACGTCGGTCAGGTCTCGTTCCTAACGATATTTCGCCTTGCATGTCATTCAGGCCACGTAGTTTATCTTAGGTATCGCCTGCCACATCGGTCAGGCTCATGGTTTAATTTAACCTGCACCTTTTATTCAGGTCCGATGACAGCTTCGGCCCCATGGCTTCGGGGGCCCGATGACAGCTTCGGCCCCATGGCTTCGGGGGCCCGATGACAGCTTCGGCCCCATGGCTTCGGGGGCCCGATGACAGCTTCGGCCCCATGGCTTCGGGGGCCCGATGACAGCTTCGGCCCCATGGCTTCGGGGGCCCGATGACAGCTTCGGCCCCATGGCTTCGGGGGCCCGATGACAGCTTCGGCCCCATGGCTTCGGGGGCCCGATGACAGCTTCGGCCCCATGGCTTCGGGGGCCCGATGACAGCTTCGGCCCCATGGCTTCGGGGGCCCGATGACAGCTTCGGCCCCATGGCTTCGGGGGCCCGATGACAGCTTCGGCCCCATGGCTTCGGGGGCCCGATGACAGCTTCGGCCCCATGGCTTCGGGGGCCCGATGACAGCTTCGGCCCCATGGCTTCGGGGGCCCGATGACAGCTTCGGCCCCATGGCTTCGGGGGCCCGATGACAGCTTCGGCCCCATGGCTTCGGGGGCCCGATGACAGCTTCGGCCCCATGGCTTCGGGGGCCCGATGACAGCTTCGGCCCCATGGCTTCGGGGGCCCGATGACAGCTTCGGCCCCATGGCTTCGGGGGCCCGATGACTGTTTTTCAGTCCTGCTGGGCTGATTGCCTGGTTGGTTGTGCATCTGGGCTGATTTGGCCCCTATGTATCGCATACATACCTGCTTCCCTAATTTCCTAATAATCAACGTTGATTGCTCACTTTATGTTTTGACCACAAACTGGTCCGGTTCGCCCTACAGCATCATTGTCATGTCTTACGCAGATATTTAGTCTTTCTTTAATGGTTCATGCTTTCGTTCGGGTCCTGCCAGATGAAGAACAAGTAGGGCAATTCCCTCTAACATTTCAGTCTCTGATCGTAGTCGATCATATCTTGTCAACCAGGTCCCCGCGCAAAGTCTTTGCCTTTTTTACCATGACCAGGAACTCATTTTCGTTGGTAGCTTCATTGCATTGCATTCCCTCACTCATGGGAGGGCATAGACAGAATCTTGTATATTATGGCTTCGTAGCTTCTTGCCGCACTAACCTCAGACTCCCTACAACCACATTAAATCGGATTTTGGACAAGGTCCAGCATTTCCTCACGGTAGAAGTTTCAGATTGTAGGTCGGTCTTCACGTCTCAAACGCAAAAATAATTCTCGGGCACACAGTAGAACAACGCGCGGACCACAGCTAGCAGATAGCTGTTGTCTGGGGAACTATTCAAGGATTCTCTTCCTATCTTCATGGTTTCTTTTTGGCCCTCATTTCTAAATAGTCTAGGCAGTTAGGTTGCGGTCCCACGATCTCCTGAGGCTAGGGCATTGCCAGTACTCGCACTAGAGCCAAACTTTACAAGTTTCAGTTGGTTTTTATGATCCATTTCACAACGTATTCCCGGTCCTCCATTCCGCTTTGGGGCAGTATACGCAATATTGAGAATCATGTCTCTGGCCTTGTCATCCACAAGATGGGTTGTAGGTCTCCTACTGGTCTTGCCTCGTATACCTCGAATTTTCGCTCTAGATCCCTGACGCCTTGCAGTTGGCTTGGGGATTAGTTTGCACATGCCATTCGAATTCCTTTTCTACCCTACTTGGCTTGGTTTTTGCCCACTTATAGGCCTACCCACGATCGTGGCTCAGGGCACACAACAAGCCATTTAGTCAGGTCAGCTAAGACACGCCTAGCTGGGTTAGGTTGTTCCTGTTGTTTCTCTCCCTAGGGTTCTTCGGATACCTCTTGGCCGTAGCCATGACCACAAGTTGGTAAGGCTGATTAGTCAGCCTGCATTTGTGGGAGGGGCGGAGGCTCTTCATATACGAGCCACACCCTCACTTCCAGGCGTGTGTTCTCAGGTGCCCCACCCTCCCTCCCTTATCTTCTCATTTCCACAGGGTATGCCCACTTATAGGCCTACCCACGATCGTGGCTCAGGGCACACAACAAGCCATTTAGTCAGGTCAGCTAAGACACGCCTAGCTGGGTTAGGTTGTTCCTGTTGTTTCTCTCCCTAGGGTTCTTCGGATACCTCTTGGCCGTAGCCATGACCACAAATATATATATATATATATATATATATATATATTATTATAATTATATATATTTTTTTTTTAGCATTTTTATCAGTACTGGATAATAGTAATAATTATTTGCATGGAGACCCAACATAGATATTATATCCTTGATTTGTTAGTTTATACTATACATGTGACCCCCTCTGTGACCTATGAGGAGCTAGTCACATGTATCTCCAGCAATAAGTCAGCCAAGGCCAGCCACAGACTGAGTGCTGATTGGCGATTCCAATCCCGGGGATGCGCACCATGTGACCGCTGTACATGCGATCACATGAGACGCACCTAGACACCAGCTGGATTGCAATCTACCTGTCTGGTCGCTATGGCAATGAATCATGTGACCACAGCCCAGCAGTCACATGATCCACTACATAGAGGGGGATAACTGCATTAGATTAGGGACTTTAGAGATGCTTGTTTTTAACTATAATGTACAAAGGGAGCATCTCTACAGGGGTCTACACTATGGACTCTGGTCTGATCACTATTTTGTTATTAAAATATAGTTTATGCAAAGTTGGGAGCACAGGTGGAAACGCTCCTCCTCCTGGGCAGCCCCATGATGCTCATTTGTGTTTGTTTATAAAT
The DNA here is from genome assembly GCF_905171765.1 of Bufo bufo. Lineage (NCBI taxonomy): Eukaryota > Metazoa > Chordata > Amphibia > Anura > Bufonidae > Bufo > Bufo bufo. Next base: position 223,648,276 of record NC_053396.1, read on the forward strand.
ATGTGCAATGAGTGCAGCACAAAGCATTGAGTCTTTTTTAACCTGATGAAGGGAGCTTTTGTACCCCTGAAACGAGTTGTTTTGTTATTTTATTGACATAAAAAGAAAAAACTCAATAAAGAAGAAGATTTCTACTCTTCATGCGAGTGTCCTGGCTGGTGTATTTTGCACCTTAAGTGTATCCTGATTTATTCCTACTATATTGTCCTTGGAGAAGATTGGGCATCCTCTCAGAAACCTTTGGATACCATGGCAGCACTAACCGATAAGTGGACGCATGTGTTCGCACAAATTTACTAAACCCACAGTAGAGTTGTGCCTATTGATAGCACAACTCTGTAAGGTGAGCCTCCATTTTTAAGTTCTATCAACCAGTCATACTTAACTGGAACATACTTCCCTATGGTGCGCCTTCTTTATGCTTTTCTAGCCACTGTACACCTATGCACATAAACTGCTAATAGCCACTCACAGCTTGATTGCATTGGACCAATGAAATATTATGGCATCCAAGGATCCAACAAAGTCTTTCATTTGTCTAACACTGACAGGTGTTTTAAGTGTTCCAAAACAATTTGCCAGCAATCAAATGATCTAGTTTAGTGGCACAAAAGGGAGTTAACTACTGTTGTTTCAACACAATTTGCATAAACAAATATTCGAAGGAAAGGTAACAAACTGTTCAATATCTCATTATGCAACATCTCATTATTCAATATGCATTTTCCCCAACTTATGACCACTGCTTCACTCCCCCTGCCTCCTGCACTGATCATTCACGCTCAATTCACTGATGAAATCTGGCTTGTGGCATATGTGAGATGGGTTAACAGTTCCCTAAGGGATCAGGTTACAGCTGCCCACCATAGAAGTCTATAGAGGAAGGAGGAGATAAAGCAACTGTACTGTAGAGAGGCACAGGCACAAAGATACAATGCTAATTCATCTAGTAAGTTTTCTATCTCACCCCAGTGCTGAATTTGCAGCAACACTGCTCAGTACTGCTATATAATGTCATCGATGCTGCCTCTGTGTAACGGGGTGCCGAAGGCACACTCGGTCTCCCATCAGCCGCAGACCTGCTGCTTAGCTTCGGGAGCGAGGATCTGTGTTTGACCTCGTTCCCAGGGCGGCTTTGCTAGCTGGGAGGCTCCCTGCTCCTAGGTCTGCCTTGAGCGCCGAGCTGATCACTCGGTGCTCGACTGGTCGGTCTGTCGGTCATGTGACGCTGGCCACATCACATGACCCTCACTCCCCACTATAAATACAGGCAGCCTGCTGGCCACAGGTTGCCTGTTAATTTAGGTTCCTGGCAGTTGTTGGATACCTGTGTACTTACCTGATCCTGTTCCCTGACGATCCTTTGCCTGCTCCTCCTGTACTGCGCATCTTTCCTGGTATATTGACCTCGGCTTCCACCTGACTATTCTTTGCGGACTCCTTTGGTACTTCTCGACTCTCCTGGTATTTATGACCCTGGCTTCTCCTGACATTTCTTTGCTTATCCCTCTGTACTGTGTTGTCCTCTTGGTTTTGACCTGGTCCGTTCACTATCCGTTATTTGTCTTGTCTGTCCTTCCCGCACGTATACTAAGTTAGGGACTGCTGTCCAGTTGTCCCCTGTCATCAGGACTCGTGAGGAAAGTAGGCAGGGCCAGGGGTGAGGGTGGAGCGCAGTGGTCACTATCCTCCCCCCTGTGTGTGTACGTGACCGTTACACTCTGCTTCCGAGGGTATGCTACAGAAAAAGAGGGTAGAAGGATCTGTTATTCTCCATCTGCAATGTGTTAGAGATATCACAGTAGCTAGTGTACACCTACATGTTTAAAAAAAAAAATGACAATTAGAGACAGTACCTGCAGAGGGGAAAATGGTAAATAAATGTAAAATACAAGTTTTATAATGTCAAGTTATAGTGTTATTCCTCAAAGACACAGCCAGCGGCTCATTCTGAAAAGTCACCTGAAATGACGGGTGAAATAAAAAGCCTCCCATCAAAAATATATAAATTCCTTTTAAAATGTTTTTTTTTTATAGTTAAAAATAGACATATAGTACTGTTGCAATCATAACAACAAGTCAAAAACAAGTTACTGTATTCTTTATTCTGCATCACACAAGTTGTGACACATTTAGAAAGCTCTAGTTCTCAATATAAAAAAATAAAAGTAAAAAAACACAACCAAATTAAGCAGTCTTTAGCTGGATAATAGTGTATATTGAAAGTGGAAGATTGGACATAATCATTGTGGTTGTAAAGTCTGTGGAGGCTATTTCAATTTTAAATCCCTCCTTGGCATAGTACACACTGAAAGTAGACTATGAATGTGGTAAAGAAAAAAATAATAATAATAAATGAACCAAAAACACTTCATTATCGACCATTGGCAATAAAACCTATTTATTCATAAATTAATTTTTTGGTCAAAAAAAAAAAAATCACCAGCTTAGGAAAAAATAAGAAATAAATACCTAAAAAATAAATAAACTATTTGAAAAGGAGTTGCTTTATAAACCCACATGCTTTGGCAGAAACCTTATTTAATTTGCATAATTCAAACCCTGCAATGTTTCCAAAAAAAATAAAATATTTTGCACAGCTTTCTCTATGTGTTCTGTATTTTTAATGAGTTTTGTAAGTTTACTGCTTAGTAGCTTAGTAAAAAAACAAAAAAGAACAAACTAATATCTTTAAACGACATAACAATAAAAAGCCAAAAAACATCATTTTTAATTTTATTTTTGCTTTATTTATTATTGTGCTGTTTTATTTATTTATTTTTGTTGGGGCTTTAAGTCTATCTCAACTGCGCAAAAAAGAAAGAAAGAATCGCCAGATGATGCTGTCTATGTAGAGTATTTACCAAAAACTATTGTTATTAGTAAATAATAGTAATAACAATACTAAAAAAGGACCAAACATTTCTGTAAAAGTTCCCTTTGTATAATGCACTTGGAATAATGATTAGGAATTGCCATATAAGATTTGTATTGCTTTCTAATAGGTGTAGAGCAGAGACAGTGTGCCCCATTAGCTACAGAATACATTTTATATCTATGTTATTAATTTTCAGGTAATATATCATAAAAAGTAAAAAAAAATGTTTTCCATGCATAAAATTGGGCTTAAAAGGGATTATCAAGGAAAATATATTCATGACTTATTCCCAGGATAGGTCATCATTTCCAGATCTTTGAGAGTGCGACACCCGGGACCCCCACCAATCAGCTGATAGAAGAGGCATTGAGCTCTCTAGCCTCTTCCTAGGCCAGTGACAACATTGTACATTAGTCATAAGGCCTTGTTGCAGCTCAGCCACATTCAAGTCAATGGGGCTGAGCTGCAACACCGAGCACTGCCATTATATGATGTACAGAGCTGTCCTTGGAAAGCTGCCGGGGGCCTGCATTGCTCACCAGATCTTGGGTGAGGGCAGTGGCTTCCGGCAATAGCTGATCAGCAGTGGTGGGGGGACTTGGAACCCTGATGACGTGATAATCATGACCTATCCTGAGGATAAGTTAACATTATCTTTTCCAAGATAGCCTCCTTAATGTCTTTTTAATGAACAGTCAATGTGTGTCAAAATGTAGACCCTACTCCATCCAATAGAAATGGTGCCTACTTAATTGATGGAGAACTCATCAATATGTCACTTAAAGGGGTTTTCCAGGAGATTGGTCATCAATATCAGATAAGCTTTTTCCTAGTCCAGCGATCTCTTGTTTGTCTGCCACATGACTTACAGTATGTGCAGCTCAGTCCCATTCATGTGAATGGGCCTGGGCGGCAATACTATGCACGGCCACTATTCAACATATGGCATTGTGCTTGGTTTGCTGTGAGATGGTCATAGTGCTCCCCAGAGAACTTCGGCCCCATTGAAAAGCTGATTGCGATGGTGCCAGGAGTTGGACCCCTGCCCATCAGATATTCAAGATTAATACTGATGATAGATCATCAATATTTTACTCCCAGAAAACCCAACCGTGCAATATTCCAAATTCAAACTTTTGGCCTGTGTTACTTTTTTTTTGTTTTTTAGTTATGCCAGTTTAATGACATTTTTTGTAAACAAAAATTGGTACCCAAAAAATTACAAACTTTTTTATTTTCATTGAAGTATAAAAAGGTTAAAGATTTCTCGTCATCTGTTCTCTATCAGCTTCCTGCAGTTTGTCCAATTCATTTGCATTGACCTTTTTCATAAAATCCTGTTTCAGTTGTTTGCAAAATACTTTTTTATTTCAACTTTTACGAAGGGGTGAGTCAGCAATGTGCAAGGATCTCATTCACAGTCACTCTGCGAAATTCTGTGTTCGTTCCAGGTTGAAGACAAACCAGCATTGGGAGAACTACAAAGTTTGCAATAAAAGCTCGGAGACAATTTTTAGGTTAGTAATTTCACACATCACTGTACAATATTGAAAGCTTAGAATAAGACAGGGACAGAAAAACTAGTTTAAGAAAAGAGGGAAAAAAAATACTTCCAAAGGACTTGTAAAAAATGAAGCTGATGTTGCCAAAAAGTGAAGGGACTGTAAATGTGGGTGACTGTTAAATGTGTAAGTTATGTAGAATGAAAAGAATCAAACTATTGAAGTCATTATAAATTTCCTGGCAAAAAAAATAAAAATAAATAACTTTGTCAAAAAGTTTTATTGGTTCTTGAAAGTCTATTTAATACTGAAATAGAAGTTTACGAGTGTCGATGAACCAAAGTTGTGACCAAGATGTTCCAGTAAACATTCATTCATTGTCACATCACTCAGAGTCCGTTCTAAGCAAAATGGTGGAAGTTTCCAATGTCCAAGAACAAATCACGATAGGACATAAAATGCAGAAACATTACCTTGACATATGGAATGACCTTGACCTCTGAATGTCTTATATGATGTAGCTTATAGCGTAGCAGCTCCTGCTCATCTGCTGCATGTCATTACTGAATTTATTAATGTTATTTCATAAATTTCAATAAAGAGAACTCAGGAATTTCGGCGTGACCTCATGAGATGTCACTTCCTTCTCATACGAAGTTGTAGTCCAAGGGACTGCACATTATGCTTTGTACACAAAGTGTCTTTTGTTATTGTGGAAGAAACAGGCTGGTCCACAAGGAAACAGGTCAACCCCAGTGAGCCATTGAGCAAGGGTGGGCCCCTAGTCCCCCACCCCCTGCACAAATAGCAGATGACACAGTAGACTGACTGCCCTACTGTACATAATAATAGACATCATGCTGCATCTCAACCAGAATATGTTCATGTAAAAATCTGTTAGTTTATTTACCAAATTCCCTATTGTGTTATTATAGATGCTGTCATTATCCTGTACCCCAAGCGTCATCATCCTGTACCCCAAGTGTAAGTGTGTCATTGTCCTGTACCTTAAGGGTCAGTGTGTCGTTATCCACATCACAGAACAGTTTTTGAGAGCCAACAGAATTTACATATTAATATTTTTGTGATATAAAGAGAAGAAAGAAGATTGAATACGACTTTCACACTAGCGTTTTGGCTTTCCGTTTGTGAGATCCGTTCAAAAGAAAGTATATCTGCTGTGGCAGAATAAATTGGACTTCTAATCGCTATCAGCATTTGGATGAAGTGATGCTTTCTTCTTGGAGTATTGCAGATTCTTGGTAACGGTGGATCCCAGAGGCGTTGATGCACAGTCAATATCTGGTGAAGCTGAAGGACAACATTAGATTATTTGAGAAAGTGAAACATTATTCTTTTCCTAATTTATACCTGTACAAGGCGTGTTTCACATGTGAGTTCTCCAAAATATTGTGCAGAATGTTTTACCCCAACATTATCATGAAATGTCAAGTTGAAATGAGCACAGAACAAGACTGGATATACAAGAGAAGTCATGGATGTCTGTATGCAGTGAAATAGAAGGAGAAGAATGTGAAAGTCTCAACTTGGGGCTTTGACATGTATCAAACTTTCCTTGCTGTCTGTAGACTTTGTCTGGAATGTTTTCCACTTCAGGCCTGGCAGATTTTATTGACAGAAGAAAAGGAGACATGTGACAGCTCAGGTACAGAACCTGATACCACTGCAAAACTCCAGCAAGTTCCCCGACCTCCACTTCATCCTATGTTCTCTATAATCACTGGCCACACTATTCACTCATGCAATGCGGGGAAATGTCAGGAAGGAGAGAATCTGAATTTGTATCTTTTTCAAAGAAAATAAAACTTTAAAAGCATCTTCGAGAGTTCAGAAATTAATTCCAATAAATGTTATGGTCTGATTGTTCACTTATATCATTGATATACTACTACTACTACTACTAATAATAATAATAATAATAATAATAATAATAATAATAATTATTATTATTATTAGCTTATGAAGCAAAAAATAATAATAGATGATAGTTAGTTGTCCTGCCGTTCCTTGCATTGGGAACAGCAACTTGAATGGGTCCGTGATCCGTCCGTACCGTAAAAAAATGGAACATGTTCTATTTTTTTGCGGTGCGGAGGCACTCCGTAGAAACTCTGTAGTGCTGCCATGGGCTTCAGATCCGTGCCTCCGTTCCGCACCGCATCTCACGGATTGCGGACCCATTCAAGTGAATGGGTCCGCATCCGTGATGCGGGGAGCACAAGGCCGGTGACCGTGAATTGCAGACCCGCTGTATGCGGGCCGCAATACGTCCACGGCTGGGCAACAGCCGTGTGCATTAGGCCTTACTGTTCTATTATGGCCTGGACGTTCCATTATACAAAATGTGGAGCGCACACAACTGGTAGCCATATTTTGTGGATCGCAAAACAGGCAACGATCATGTGCATGAGCCTTTAAAGGGGTTATCCTATAATTAATGTAAAAAATGAAAATCAAATGTCATATAGTACATGGCGATCTCTTTCTAACAAGATAGATATAGATATATTTTATTGAATAACTCAGTGGCTATTCAACATTTTGAATTACATGCTGTTACAAAAGTATTCAGATCCAGGTGCTGGTTTGTTAACTGTAGAAAATATTTCATGGGACAACCCCTTTAAGAAGGGCCCGCAAGTTCTCAGGAGGATTTGGTCAGGTGAGGAAGGGGCCATGTAATTATTCTTTCTTTAAGGCCTTTGCCAGCCAGCCATGCAGTGGAGGACTTTGATGCATGCGATGGAGCATTGTCCTGCAGAAGTATTGTAACGGATCTCCTGGCACCCCGACCGAGTACCTCCAGTGCCTCCCGAGGACTCCAAGCACTCCGCTCGACACCTATACCACCACAGGAACCAGGAACAGGAACAGAGCTAGGAGTAATAGCCAGGGGAGTATACACGTATAGCAATCCCCACACACATGAGACGAGGCTCTATGTTGAGTGTAAAACAGGAACACTTTATTGAGGGCTACCCGCCCGTATTTATGCAGGTCCCCATCTGGTGTACACGCCCCTAGGGAACCAGAAGGAAGACTGTGACACAGGACAGATACGTAGCACTCAGGATACACAGACACAACACATCCCCACAATGCATCATGGTTTCCTCCTCTCTGCCCTGGAGACACCCAAGGAGCAATTCAATTATCTCTCAGGACAAAGGGAAATCACCAATACACATGTGGGAACAACAGGACAGGAATCACCACCCAAACACACAATGTCACACCCTCACAGCAAACACAGACATTTAACATATTCCCAGATAGCTCAAGTCTGAGTGCATATCATTAGGTGAATGGCACTCAGAATACACAAATACAATAAAATTAGCTATCTGGGTACCATCACATAACATACAATACAATTACACAGCCAGATGGTTCTGTCACACACCTCAAAACCCCACATGTCCCCATATGGCTTGGATCTGAGCGCTCAGATGCCACAAACACAGTCAAATCGCCATGGGGTTTAAGTTTTGCATGGGCTGATGAGAGGGCCCATAATCCTGGGGCAAGAGGCTGGCAACCAGGCCCCTCCAAAACCCAGTGGCGAGGTTATTTTCTTCTAAAAACTGGCAGTATGTTTGGGAGTTGATTTTCAGTCCATCTTCAACACAAAAAGGTCCAACTAGCTTAATCTTTAATAATCCCAGCCCATAGTATTACCCCACCCTCACCGTGCTGGCGTGTGAGTGGAAGTGGAGCTCTGTGCCCATTACTGATCCAGCCATGGGGCCATCCATCTGGTCCATCAAGAGTCATTCTTATCTCATCTGTCCATAAAACCTTTGAACAATCTTTCTTGGCCCAGTCTTGATGTCTTGTTCAGTGAGGGTTGAGTTCCAGGCTTCCTTACCTCGCCCATGTCTCTGAGCTCTGGACACCTTTTACTTTCTGGCCGATTCATGTTTGATTCTTCTCTAATCTTTGGCAGTTAATTTGTTTCTTTTTTATTTCTCACCACATTTCTTCTGAATCTGTTGACTATTTGCAACAAAACATTTGATGATTCGGTGATCAAGCCCCAATGTCTTAGAAATTTCAAGAAATGCTGCATCCCTCTGAATGACTGTTAACAATTTTTGACTTTTCAGAATCAATTCACATTGCGTTTTTCCCATCCTTTTAACATATATGTTAAACAGATGCCTCAGACTGATGCCATACAGTGGCATCTGTTCACCAAAGAGTTCCATTGTATAAGGTTTTTTATCCGACTCTGCAGGATACAAGAACTTGGTGTGTTGCATTTTTGTATCCTTTTTTTCTAACAAATGTCAATCAGAGGCATAAAATGTGATGTGAACTTACCCTTAAATCAATTTTTTGGCCCATTTTGCTTGAGGAATCAGCTGCCTAATAATTATGTATACCTTGATATAGGGTCTTGATCTCCTTCATTACACAAATACACATCACCTGATCTGCTTCAGTCCAATAAGCATTCAGGTTTATAAAGCTTGGAGTTGGAAAACATTCAGAAAAATGATGATATGTTCAGAAGACTTACTTGCCTAATATTTGTGCACACAGTGTAGATAGATAAATACAGTAGAACCGGAAGGTGCCGCCATGATTGAAGATCTTGCATGAAATCCCATTTGCGGTGACGTATGATGTCACCACACTGGCCATGATCAAATGGGTGAGGGTAAGTATGATTTTATTAATTTTTTAATTTTTTTACACTGTGTTATTACTGTCAGATGCCGCGATCAGCAAGGAACATGGCATCTGAGGGGTACAATGACGAGGACGGCACAATTGCTGCTCCCTGTCATTGCACCCACTACTTACAAAGAAATGCGCTTTGTGACAAAGTAATTTAGTAAAATTTGGTGAAGCAGCCTAATCGAATTTTTAAATATTTCGCTCATCACTAGATACCGTATGAGATACATAAAAATCTAGCACAATATGTTTTTAATTCATTGTCTCATCTACCGGTCTATTGTTTCTAGTAAAGATTTATTAGAAAGAACATGGAAATGTATGTAGCTTATTAGTGATAAAATTTAGAACCAATCAACAGAACAGCTCTGATATTAGATGTTTGAATTAATCAGAGGACGGGGCCCCCCGCAGGTTCCTGGCCTTTCTGCACAGCTGCAAGCAGCAGTATAAAAAGAACAATTAACTTATTCCACTAATCACTGAAACTTCACATCTGACCCTTGTTATTTTCTAAGCTGATCAGAGAATGCTCTGTGTGACATGTCAGCCAGAACACGCAACAGCAGAAAGAGGAACATACTTGCCAACACCATACCAATCTGTAGAAAAAAGGCACGGATGACACATGTGGCGCTGCGCCAAATTAGAGCAGGGACCCATTATGAGAGGTATATATATTACTGTCTCTCTGTGACTCCCTATAAGTGATGTAGGTACAGATAGTACTGCCTCCTTGTCTCTTATTGTAAATGATGTAGATACAGATAGTACTGCCTCCCTGTCTCTTATTGTAAATGATGCAGGTACAGATAGTACTGCCTCCCTGTCTCTTATTGTAAATGATGTAGATACAGATAGTACTGCCTCCCTATCTCTTATTGTAAATGATGCAGGTACAGATAGTACTGCCTCCCTGACTCTTATTATAAATAATGTAGATACAGATAGCACTGCCTCCCTGTCTCTTATTATAAATAATGTAGATACATATAGTACTGCCTCCCTATCTCTTATTGTAAATGATGCAGGTACAGATAGTACTGCCTCCTTGTCTCTTATTATAAATGATGTAGGTATAGATATTACTACCTCCCTGTCTCTTATTGTAAATGATGTAGATACAGATAGTACTGTCTCCCTTTCTCTTATTGTAAATGATGTAGGTACAGATAGTACTGCCTCCCTGTCTCTTATTGTAAATGATGTAGATACAGATAGTACTGCCTCGCTATCTATTATTGTAAATGATGCAGGTACAGATAGTACTGCCTCCTTGTCTCTTATTATAATTGATGTAGGTATAGATAGTACTACCTCCCTGTCTCTTATTGTAAATGATGTAGATACAGATAGTACTGTCTCCCTATCTCTTATTGTAAATTATGTAGGTACAGATAGTACTGCCTCCCTGTCTCTTATTATAAATAATGTAGATACAGATAGCACTGCCTCCCTGTCTCTTATTATAAATAATGTAGATACAGATAGTACTGCCTCCCTGTCTCTTATTATAAATAATGTAGATACAGATAGTACTGCCTCCCTGTCTCTTATTATAAACAATGTAGATACAGATAGCACTGCCTCCCTGTCTCTTATTATAAATAATGTAGATACAGATAGTACTGCCTCCCTGTCTCTTATTATAAACAATGTAGATACAGATAGCACTGCCTCCCTGTCTCTTATTATAAATAATGTAGATACTGATAGTACTGCCTCCCTGTCTCTTATTATAAACAATGTAGATACAGATAGTACTGCCTCCCTGTCTCTTATTATAAATAATGTAGATACAGATAGTACTGCCTCCCTGTCTCTTATTATAAACAATGTAGATACAGATAGCACTGCCTCCCTGTCTCTTATTATAAATAATGTAGATACTGATAGTACTGCCTCCCTGTCTCTTATTATAAACAATGTAGATACAGATAGCACTGCCTCCCTGTCTCTTATTATAAATAATGTAGATACAGATAGCACTGCCTCCCTGTCTCTTATTATAAATAATGTAGATACAGATAGCACTGCCTCCCTGTCTCTTATTATAAATAATGTAGATACAGATAGTACTGCCTCCCTGTCTCTTATTATAAATCATGTAGATACAGATAGCACTGCCTCCCTGTCTCTTATTATAAATAATGTAGATACAGATAGTACTGCCTCCCTGTCTCTTATTATAAATAATGTAGATACAGATAGCACTGCCTCCCTGTCTCTTATTAAAAAATGAGGTGCTGCACTATAGGTACAGATAATTCTGTTTCCCTGACTCTCCTTCTAAATGTTGTAGATACAGACACTATTTTCTGCCTTATATTGGCAGTGGATTTTGCTTAGAATTAAACATACTGTAAGCCCTGTTTTAGTTATTTTTTTAGTTGGGGGTGGGGATGGTCCATAGACATTGAAGTAGAAGGATTATACAATGGAGACAATGACCCGCCAAAAAAGTTTTTGGTTAAAACTTGATAAATCTTTAAGGTAAAACAAGGCACTTGACAACTTTTTTCCTTACTATACGATATATATACGGTTTGACACAGATCTCCGAGTCCCGTCTTGGATGTTTCTGTGTTTTCTTTGATTTGCAGCTTTTGAAATGTACACCTGCTCACAGAGAGCTGACAACAAATCAGGGTTAGGTTCACAATATGTTGGAGAGTTAGTGAGCAAATAAGGCACTTTGGGCTACAACGCTACAACACGCAATAAAATGAAGCAATAGGTTGCACCGTTGCCTGGAGCACCTGAGATGTGATTAAACTACAGCTGTGTAAAAAGCATTATTGTGTTTGATATCGTCTGATTCTGTTTCTATAAACAGATTTGCCCGTGGCTTCGTTAGCATAATGCTCGCTTTATTTTAATGTGTAATTTCCTCCTGCATTTTATATCACTCTGACATGGAAACTTTCATTAGCATAAAACTTAGTTCAAACAGTTAGGGAGGAATCAAACGAGCTTCAAAGCTGCAGAAATAGCCAATTAAAGCTCTTGTAGATATAAATGGCCTCTAGCAATTTTTTTAATGTGTCATATTTTTTAATGACAGCTGTGAGTGAGATCATACAGAATATCTACCTGAATCCTCTTCAGAGAAAAAGCATAAATGGAAAAAGAGAAATAATCACTATGCGAGTGACTTAAAGGAACATTCCATAAAGATTTACTACAGTGCTATGTGCCCTTGATTGGTACTTCCAGTGCTGCTTCTGTAAAGACGTTGATCTTGCCTTCATCTATAGCATTCATGTTTCTAACGTCCTAATCAATGGCTCTTAGCACTCAGATACCCCCACAACTTGAGTAAAGCAGCAGGACGGTCGGAAGTAAAGATATATCAAGCATATATCAGACCAAAAATGCAGAACGTGAAACAGAAACAGAAAGCTGAAGCCACAATAAACACCAGTACAAAACAGACAACAGTAAGACTGTGGGACTACAAATCCCAGGATATACTCAAACAAAGTTAATGGACTAAGGTTCTAGATTGTGGAAACAACTGCACAGAACTTTCATTGTACCCAACAAAGAGGCACAAAAACTAATGGGATTTAAAAACATACAAAATAAAAAAAGATATTTTGCTTAGACCTCATGCACATGACCACATGCACGGGCCACCGTCTGTGGTTGCGGACCCATTTACTTGAATAGGATCCGTGATCCGCATCTGACTGTCCGCACCGCAAAAAACTAGTGCATGCACTACTTTTTTGCGGAGCAGAGGCATGGACAGAAAAAAGACAGAAGCACTTCCGATCCGTGCCTCCATTCTGCACAGCAGCCTATCATCCCGATTGTGAATGGGTCTGCATCCATGATATGGTGCACAAATGGCCGGTCGCTGTGTATTGCGGACCTGCTGTTTGCGGGCTGGAATATGGGCAACGGCCATGTGCATGAGACCTAAGTCAGTGGTAGCTACAGATATTGGATTTTCATATTTTGTTGCAACACACAGTATAGCACTAGTAGAGACTCTCAATAAAGGAGTTGCCTCACTTCAGCAAGTGGCATTAATCATGATGAGAAAGTTAACACAAGGCACTTACTAATGTGTTATTATCCATATTGCCTCCTTTGCTGGCTGGATTCCATCACATTATACACTGCTTGTTTCCATGGTTACTACCACCCTGCAATGGCCGTGTTTGCACACCATAGGAAAAAGCACTGGCCTCTCTGGTGGCCAGGACTATGGGAGTGAACATAGGCTAGTGCTTTTTCCTATAGGGTACAAGCACGACCACCACTGATGCATTGTAGGGTGGTCGTAACCATGGAAATGAAGTGTACAATGTGATGGAAAAATTAATCCAGCCAGAAAATTCAGCAATATGGATAATAACAATATATTATATTAACTTTCTCTTTAGTGACAAAATCCCATTAATTTTCATACTTGAAAAAGGTAGATTTTTTTTATGTGCCAAGCTGTGTGTGAACTAATCTCAATATTTTGGGGATAAGTTATTTTTTTTTTCTTCCCAGCTTCCAAAAGCCAAAGATTTTTTCTATTATGTTGGAGGGAAAGTTGCACTTTTCAATGTCTCCACTTAATGATGTATACAATGTACTGAGAAACTGCAAAAATATTCTTTGTAGAGCAGAAAAAAATCACAATTCCGCCTTTGTTTTTCTTAGGTTTTGTTGTTACTTATGTTAACAGGTTAACTTTTTTCCGTATGTCAGTATGATTACAGAGATATCTAACTGATAGAGTACTTTGTTTTGATACTTTTAACCTCCTGATGAACAGCACCTTACATGTATGAAGGAAGTCGTCTCTTTGAATATGGCACCCCCATGCAAGCTCAGCGTGCACCTTAGCCACTGGGGTTCTGCTGTTTTAAAAAGCAGAAACCTGGACCTAATGTCTGTGATCAACGATAATGCTGATTGCAGACATTTAACCATTTGGATGCCATGGTTAAATATGAGTGCTAAAGAACGGGGCAGCATGCACTCCCCGGCTTTCTCCTCGCTGATGAAGAAAGGTGTTCCTTAGAAGTAAAACATGACCTAAGGAACACCTTCCTTGATCTCATCACGCAAGGTATTCCTAAGAAATAATTGTTAAAAGATAAAAATAAAAAAAATTTGTTAGTAAAAACAGCTTTATGGTTTTTTTTCCCCCCAGGACCCTGCATTGTGCCCAACCAGCATGAGTTAGGGAATATTTATGGGACAAACATTGGGGTGATTTTTCTCCAACTACCATTTGTGAAAATTAAACATTGAGGCTAAATCTACATGTAATTGAGATAAAATGTATTTCTTTATTTTATGTCCCAATAAAAAAAAAATTCAATGACACACCTGTGGGGTCAAGCCAATCAATATACCAATACTGTAATTCCTTGAAGGGTTACGTTTCCAAAATGAGGTCATTTTTTTATGTTTACACTGGACTGGTATCTCAGGGTCTCTGCAAATGTCACATGGTACCTGAGAAACATTTCAGCAAAATCTGCCGTTCAAAAGCCAAATGGCAGTCCTTCCCTTCTGAGCCCTGGGGTGTGTACATACAGCAGTTTACAATCACATATGGGTTGTTTTCATTTTCAGGATAAAATGGGCAACAAATTGTGGAGTGTTTTTTCTCCTGTTACTTCTTGTGAAAAAAATAAAAAAATATAGGGCATATTTAACGTTTTATTGGAAGAAATGAAAATTTTCATTTTAATAGCCAAGTGTTTCTAAATTCAATGAAACACCTGTAGGGTCAAAGAACTCAACACACCCCATAGTAAATTCTTTGAGGGGTTTACTTTCCAAAATTTGGTTAATTATGAAGGTATTTCAGGGTCTCTTCAAATGCAACATGGAGCCCAAAAACCTGCAAAATCTGCCCTCCAAAAACCATATTGGGCTTCTTGTATTCTGAGCCCTGTGGTGTGCAGCATTTTATGACCACAGATGGGGTGTTTCTGGAAACTGCTGAAAAATAGTAATACATTTTGATTAGAGATGAGCGAATTTTTCAAAAATTTGATTCTCCGGTATTTCCTGCGAATTACGTTAAAAAAACACTATTTTTTTCCTTTTTTCACTTAAATAGTACACTGCACGCTTTCACCGCATATAACTGCAGAAGTGAAATGCGTATATATTTTTCCTTTTTGTACTGAAATAGGCCACTAAACGCTTTCAAGAGAAATAACCGCTGACGTGAACTGAGAATATATTTTTCTTTTTGTACTGAAATAGGCCACTAAATGCTTTCAACACATATAACCGCCAACGTGAACTGAGAATTTTTTTTCTTTTTGTACTGAAATACAAAATAACACATATCACCTCAACACTGACTGACTGCTACCGATGCTGCCTCCGTGAACCCCTGCACCACTACTTCCCGGGCAGGTAGGTTGTCTACCCTGGGCACATTTGGCTTCCGACCTCCCACTGCTGCCACCCTGCTGAATCCCAGTCATGTTTTCTACACATATAACCGCCAACCTGAACTGAGAATATATTTTTCTTTTTGTACTGAAATAGGCCACTAAAAGCTTTCAACACATATAACCGCCGATGTGAACTGAGAATGTATTTTTCTTTTTGTACTAAAATAGGCCACTTGTAACGGTCGCGTACACACACACACAGGGGGAAGGGAAGTGACCACTGCGCTCCACCCTTACCCCTGGCCCTGCCTACTTGCCTCGCGAGTCCTAATGACAGGGGACAACTGGACGGCAATCCCTAACTTGGAATAAGTGCAGGGATGACAGACAGACAAACAACAGAACGTGAACGGACCGAGTCAATACCAAGAGAGCTACGCAGTACAAAGTATTAAGCAAAGAATGGTCAGGAGAAGCCGGGGTCAAATACCAGGAGAGCAGAGAAGTACAAGAGGAGTCCTAAGAGAGTAGTCAGGTGGGAGCCGAGGTCACAATACCAGGACGGATGCGCAGTACAGAAGGAGCAGGCAAAAGGATGGTCAGGGAACAGGATCAGGTAAGTATTCAGCAGTCCAACAAATAGCCAGGAACCTAGAAATTAACAGGCAACCTGTAGCCAGCAGGCTGCCTGTATTTATAGTAGGGAGTGAGGGTCATGTGACGTGGCCAGCGTCACATGGCCGACAGACCAACCAGTCGAGCACCGAGTGATCAGCTCGGCGCTCAAGGCAGACTTAGGAGCAGGGAGCCACCCAGCTAGTAAAGCCGCCCTGGGAATGTGGTCAAACACAGATCCTCATTCCCAAAGCTAAGCAACAGGTCTGCGGGCGATGGGGGACCGAGTGCACCTTCGGAACCCCGTGACAGTACCCCCCCTTTTACGAGGGGCCACCGGAGCCAAGACTTCAGGCGATGGCTTTTCAGGGTGTTCTAAATGAAATTTACGAACAAGTCTAGGAGCATGAACCTCCCTGGCAGGTACCCAGGATCTCTCTTCAGGTCCATACCCCTTCCAGTGAATCAGGTACTGCAAGGAATTACGCACCTTCCTGACATCCACTATTTTAGACACCACATACTCGACAGCATCATTAACAAGAACCGGCGGAGGCGAGGCTTTTGATGGTACTACCGGTTCAAAATATTTTTTAAGCAGAGATTTATGGAACACATTATGAATGTGGAATGACTCGGGCAGCTCCAACCTAAAAGATACCGGGTTAATCACTTCCGTGATCTTATATGGTCCAATAAAACGAGGAGCAAACTTTTTAGAATCTACTTTAAGAGAGAGATTCTTGGCGGACAACAATACCTTATCCCCAACCTGAAAATTCACCCCCCTTGAACGTCTCCTATCGGCCTTGAGTTTCTGAGAACTTTGAGCCTTTTCTAAGTTCGATTGAACCCGGACCCAAACTGTGCACAGTTCAGAGGAGAGCCTATCCGCCTCAGGGTTAGAGGAGGAGATGGATGACCCAGAATGAAAACGGGGATGGAAACCATGGTTACAAAAGAAAGGTGAAACCCCAGCAGAAGAATTGACACGGTTATTCAAAGCAAATTCAGCCAATGGAAGATATTTCACCCATAATTGCTGGTCATCAGCAACATACGACCTCAAGAATTGTTCGACAGACTGATTAAGGCGTTCAGTCTGCCCATTACTCTCAGGGTGGTAGGCAGAGGAAAAAGACAATGAAATTTTACATTTTTGACAGAAGGCCCTCCAGAATTTGGACACAAACTGCACACCCCTGTCAGAAACAATATTTTCCGGGATACCATGCAATCGAACAATTTCTTTCACAAAAATAGACGCCAAGGTTTTGGCATTCGGGAGTTTAGACAGGGGAATGAAATGGACCATCTTGCTAAACCTATCGACCACTACCCAAACTACAGTCTTACCCTCCGCCGGCGGTAGGTCAGTTATAAAGTCCATCGAGATATGGGACCAGGGTCTACTGGGAATGGGTAGGGGTCATAGGTTACCAGCAGGGCGAGTCCTAGGTGTCTTGGATCTGGCACAAACCTCACAGGCTGACACGTAGGACTTGACATCCCTAGTTAGAGTGGGCCACCAATAAGATCTAGAAACCAGATCCTTAGTGCCCTCAACACCCGGATGTCCACAAAAGGCAGAATCGTGACACTCACCCAACAGCTGGAGACGAAATTGTACGGGAACAAACAACTTATCTGTTGGGGTGGATACCGGTGCCAGATGTTGTTCAGCCTTAATGCGAGCCGAGATATCCTGGGTAAGAGCTGCTAAGAAGATTTTTGCTGGCAGGATGGATTCAGGTGGTACCTCAGTAGGTTGAAAAGCCTGGAAGCTCCGAGATAATGCGTCCGCCTTCACATTTTTACTTCCCGGCCTGAACGTAATGGAAAAATCAAAACGAGTAAAAAACAGAGCCCATCTGGCTTGACGGGGATTCAACCTCTTAGCAGACTCGAGAAACATAAGGTTTTTATGGTCAGTGACAACAGTTACACAATGCCTTGCCCCCTCCAGAAAATGCCTCCACTCCTCAAATGCCCATTTAATGGCCAGCAGCTCCCTATTCCCTATGTCGTAGTTTCTCTCCGTGGGAGAGAATTTCCTGGAGAAGAAGGCACATGGTCTCAGATTAGTGAGGCTAGCAGGACCTTGTGAAAGGACTGCTCCTGCGCCATCCTCAGACGCATCCATCTCCACAATAAAAGGTTTCTCCTGATCAGGCTGGATCAGAATGGGAGCACTACTGAATGCCTTTTTTAATTTTTCAAATGAAGAAATGGCCTCAGTAGACCAATTCTCCATATCCGCCCCTTTCTTAGTAAGGTCGGTCAACGGTTTAGCAATTCTGGAAAAATTCATAATAAATTTACGATAGTAATTGGCGAAACCTAAGAACCGTTGTAAGGCCTTTAAGGATGAAGGTCTTACCCATTCCTTAATTGCTAGTACCTTACCAGGATCCATCTTGAAGGCGTGAGGAGTCAGAACATGCCCTAGAAACAGAATCTCCTGTACACCAAAGACACATTTCTCTTGTTTAGCGGATAGCTGATTCTCCCTTAACACCTCTAATACTTGTTTAACATGAGACACATGGGATTCGAAGTCAGGAGAGAATATCAAAATGTCGTCAAGATAGACAATAACAAATTTACCTAAGAACTCCCTAAGAATGTCATTCATGAAGTTTTGGAACACAGCTGGGGAATTGCTGAGTCCAAAAGGCATCACCTGATATTCAAAGTGTCCTACCGGAGTATTGAACGCTGTCTTCCATTCGTCTCCATCCTTGATTCGGATTAGATTGTATGCCCCTTTCAGGTCAATTTTGGAAAACCAGGTTGCCCCCAGAACCTGGTTAAATAAATCCGGAATGAATGGGAGGGAGTATCTATTCTGGACAGTGATTTTATTTAATCTCCGGTAATCGATACATGGCCTAAGACCACCATCTTTTTTCTTAACGAAGAAAAACCCCGCCCCCATAGGAGAGACAGAAGGTCTAATATGCCCTTTACCAAGGCTCTCCTTAATATAATCTTCCATGGCCTTGCGTTCGGGCATAGAAAGATTATAAATTCGTCCTTTAGGAAACTTGGCCCCCTCTACTAGCTCTATGGTACAATCATAAGGTCTATGGGGGGGTAGAACCTCCAGGGTTGGTGATGAGAATACATCAGAATATTCTTTAACAACAGTGGGTAAAGTATCAGACTTTACTGAGACCCCAGCCTGTACCACGGACAAGCACGAGTCACACTTAGGCCCCCATCTCACCAACTCCCCATTGGACCAATCTATAGTGGGGTTATGTAGTCGGAGCCAAGGCAACCCTAGTACCACCTCAGCCGGTAGGTTCTCCAGGACTAAAAGCAAACATCTCTCTGAGTGGCACACACCCACGGTTAGAGAAATCTCCGAGGTACATAAGCTCACCGTACCACCAATAAGAGGAGTAGCATCAATAGCCATGACATGGATAGGAGTTGGTAAGGCAAACATAGGAATACCCAATCTTACGGCATACTCCGAGTCAATAAAGCTAGCCGCTGATCCAGAATCAATAAAGGCCTTACCCGGCCATTTATCTACTCCCAGAGAAATCGTAATGGGTACTGAATGCTTACATTTAGAAAATTCAGGGTGTACCTGGTCTTTAGGTTGCCTTGCCTTAGGAGACTTGACAGAGAGGACCTTCTTAGGACACTGGTTGATCCAATGGTCAGGATCTCCACAGTAAAAGCATTCTCCACGTCTGCGGCGAAGATTCCCTCGGGTCATGCCAACCTGCATGGGTTCCTCGGTGGAGACCTCAGCATTGTCTCTGGGATAGGCCTCTGACTGGACCACCATCTGGGAAGAGAACTGTTGTTCCTGTCGTCTCTCTCTAACCCGTCGGTCGAGTCGGACAACAAGGGTCATCATCTCCTCTAAGGTCTCTGGAAGTTGATAACTGACCAGAAGATCCTTTAATTTATTAGACAGACCTGACCTGAACTGACTCTTCAGGGCTGGTTCGTTCCATCCTGAGGGAACACACCACCTTCTAAATTGGGTGCAATAATCCTCCGCTGGTAGATTGCCCTGAACCAGTGCCTTTAGAGCCGTCTCTGCTACTAGAGCCCTGTCTGGTTCATCATAGAGGGTACCCAGGGCCTGAAATAACCCCTCCACAGAATATAAACAACTGGCGCCAGCAGGTAAAGAGAACGCCTAGTCCTGGGGATCACCCTGTAATCGGGAAATGATAATGCCCACGCGTTGACTCTCGGGGCCAGAGGACACGGGGCGCAAACTAAGTAAAGTTTACAATTCTCCTTAAAAGAGAGAAACTTCTTCCGGTCTGCAGAAAAGGGTTCTGGGAGCTTAATCTGGGGCTCAAAGTGCGGACTGGAGGCCTGAGGAGTGGAAGAACCTTGCCCTAACTCAAAAGAACTGAGTTTTTCCCCTAACTTCTGCACCCTCTGCGTCAGATTAGAGACATGGTCAGTCAGGGTCACCAGAGGATTCATAATACAGTGGTTATTGGGCCTGTTAATCTGTAACGGTCGCGTACACACACACACAGGGGGAAGGGAAGTGACCACTGCGCTCCACCCTTACCCCTGGCCCTGCCTACTTGCCTCGCGAGTTCTAATGACAGGGGACAACTGGACGGCAATCCCTAACTTGGAATAAGTGCAGGGATGACAGACAGACAAACAACAGAACGTGAACGGACCGAGTCAATACCAAGAGAGCTACGCAGTACAAAGGATTAAGCAAAGAATGGTCAGGAGAAGCCGGGGTCAAATACCAGGAGAGCAGAGAAGTACAAGAGGAGTCCTAAGAGAGTAGTCAGGTGGGAGCCGAGGTCACAATACCAGGACGGATGCACAGTACAGAAGGAGCAGGCAAAAGGATGGTCAGGGAACAGGATCAGGTAAGTATTCAGCAGTCCAACAAATAGCCAGGAACCTAGAAATTAACAGGCAACCTGTAGCCAGCAGGCTGCCTGTATTTATAGTGGGGAGTGAGGGTCATGTGACGTGGCCAGCGTCACATGACCGACAGACCAACCAGTCGAGCACCGAGTGATCAGCTCGGCGCTCAAGGCAGACTTAGGAGCAGGGAGCCACCCAGCTAGTAAAGCCGCCCTGGGAATGTGGTCAAACACAGATCCTCATTCCCAAAGCTAAGCAACAGGTCTGCGGGCGATGGGGGACCGAGTGCACCTTCAGAACCCCGTGACACCACTAAATGCTTTCAACACATATAACCGCCAACATGAACTGAGAATATATTTTTTTCTTTTTGTACTGAAATAGGCCACTAAGCTCTTTCACCACAAGTAAATGCAACAGTGAAGTGCGTATATTTTTTCCTTTTTGTACTGAAATACGACACTGAACGCTTTCACCACATATAACTGCAGAAGTGAAATTCGTATATATTTTTCCTATTTGTACTAAAATAGGCTACTAAACTCTTTCACCACAAATAAATGCAACAGTGAAGTGTGTATATTTTTTTTCCATTTTGCACTAAAATTGGACACTGAACTCTTTCACCACATATAACTGCAGAAGTGAAATGCATATATATTTTCCTTTTTGTACTGAAATAGGCCACTAAACTCTTTCACCACAAATAAATACAACAGTGAAGTGCGTATATTTTTTCCTTTTTGTACTGAAATTGGACACTGACCGTTTCGCCACAAATAAATACAACAGAGAAGTGCGTATATATTTTTCCTTTTTGTACTGAAATAGGCCACTAAAGTCTTTCATCACAAATAATTGCAACAGTGAAGTGCGTATATTTTTTTTCCCTTTTTGTACTGAAATTGGACACTGAATGCTCTAACGACATATAACTGCAGAAGTGAAATGCGTATATATTTTTCCTTTTTGTACTGATATACTGTAGGCCACTAAACGCTTTCAACACAAATAAATGCAACAGTGAAGTGTGTATATTTTTTTCCTTTTTATACTGAAGTAGGACACTGAACGCTTTGACCACAAATAACTGCAGAAGTGAAATGCGTATATATTTTTCCTTTTTGTACTGAAATAGGCCACTAAAGTCTTTCATCACAAATAATTGCAACAATGAAGTGCGTATATATTTTTACTTTTTGTACTGAAATAGGACACTGAACGCTCTAACGACATATAACTGCAGAATTGAAATGCATATACAGTGGGGGAAATAATTATTTGACCCCTCACTGATTTTGTAAGTTTGTCCAATGACAAAGAAATGAAAAGTCTCAGAACAGTATCATTTCAATGGTAGGTTTATTGTAACAGTGGCAGATAGCACATCAAAAGGAAAATCGAAAAAATAACTTTAAATAAAAGATAGCAACTGATTTGCATTTCATTGAGTGAAATAAGTATTTGAACCCCTACCAACCATTAAGAGTTCTGGCTCCCACAGAGTGGTTAGACACTTCTACTCAATTAGTCACCCTCATTAAGGACACCTGTCTTAACTAGTCACCTGTATAAAAGACACCTGTCCACAGAATCAATCAATCAAGCAGACTCCAAACTCTCCAACATGGGAAAGACCAAAGAGCTGTCCAAGGATGTCAGAGACAAAATTGTAGACCTGCACAAGGCTGGAATGGGCTACAAAACCATTAGCAAGAAGCTGGGAGAGAAGGTGACAACTGTTGGTGCGATTGTTCGAAAATGGAAGGAGCACAAAATGACCATCAATCGACCTCGCTCTGGGGCTCCACGCAAGATCTCACCTCGTGGGGTGTCAATGGTTCTGAGAAAGGTGAAAAAGCATCCTAGAACTACACGGGAGGAGTTAGTTAATGACCTCAAATTAGCAGGGACCACAGTCACCAAGAAAACCATTGGAAACACATTACACCGCAATGGATTAAAATCCTGCAGGGCTCGCAAGGTCCCCCTGCTCAGGAAGGCACATGTGCAGGCCCGTCTGAAGTTTGCCAATGAACACCTGAATGATTCAGAGAGTGACTGGGAGAAGGTGCTGTGGTCTGATGAGACCAAAATAGAGCTCTTTGGCATTAACTCAACTCGCTGTGTTTGGAGGAAGAAAAATGCTGCCTATGACCCCCAAAACACCGTCCCCACCGTCAAGCATGGGGGTGGAAACATTTTGCTTTGGGGGTGTTTTTCTGCTAAGGGCACAGGACAACTTATTCGCATAAACGGGAAAATGGACGGAGCCATGTATCGTGAAATCCTGAGCGACAACCTCCTTCCCTCTGCCAGGAAACTGAAAATGGGTCGTGGATGGGTGTTCCAGCACGACAATGACCCAAAACATACAGCAAAGGCAACAAAGGAGTGGCTCAAGAAGAAGCACATTAAGGTCATGGAGTGGCCTAGTCAGTCTCCGGACCTTAATCCAATCGAAAACCTATGGAGGGAGCTCAAGCTCAGAGTTGCACAGAGACAGCCTCGAAACCTTAGGGATTTAGAGATGATCTGCAAAGAGGAGTGGACCAACATTCCTCCTAAAATGTGCGCAAACTTGGTCATCAATTACAAGAAACGTTTGACCTCTGTGCTTGCAAACAAGGGTTTTTCCACCAAGTATTAAGTCTTTTTTTGTTAGAGGGTTCAAATACTTATTTCACTCAATGAAATGCAAATCAGTTGCTATCTTTTATTTAAAGTTATTTTTTCGATTTTCCTTTTGATGTGCTATCTGCCACTGTTACAATAAACCTACCATTGAAATGATACTGTTCTGAGACTTTTCATTTCTTTGTCATTGGACAAACTTACAAAATCAGTGAGGGGTCAAATAATTATTTCCCCCACTGTATATTTTTCCTTTTTGTACTGAAATACTGTAGGCCACTAAACTCTTTCAACACAAATAAATGCAACAGTGAAGTGCAGCTATTTTTTCCTTTTTGTACTGAAGTAGGACACTGAACACTTTCACCACATATAACTGCAGAGGTGAAATGCATATATATTTTTCCTTTTTGTACTGAAATAGGCCACTAAACTTTTTTTTACCACAAAAAAATGCAACAGTTAAGTGCGTATTATTTTTTTTCTTTTTTGTACTGAAATAGGACACTGAATGCTTTCACCACATATAACTGCAGAAGTAAAATGCGTATATATTTTTTCTTTTTGTACTGAAATAGGCCACAAAACTCTTTCAATGCAAATAACTGCAGAAGTGAAATGCGTATATATTTTTCTTTTTCCACAGATATAAGCCACTAAAGGCTTTTCAACATAGCACTTGCACCACAATAACAAGAACAAATTGCTGGAATGTCAGAGCTGTATAATGGCTATTTGGATCCCCAAATAATGTTTCCCTGAACTTATAAATCGCTTTTTTTTCACAATGAGGTTTTTCTAGCACTGTCCCTAGCGACTTCAGACATCTCTCCCTGCACTAAGATGCTGTGAAATGACACCTCCCTATCCTTTCCCTGCACTTATAAATAATTTTTTAGTTTTTTTTTTACAATGAGTTTTTTCCTATTGCTGTGATGGCCAGTTCGCATTGTTCGCCCGTGAACATAAGCGGGCTGCCATCTTTTTTCACAAGTCCGGCGAGGCACAGGTAAGCCCCTGACTGCATTTGTTTTCAGACTGGCTCGCGGCACAGGCACAGGTAAGGGCTTACCTGTGCCTCGCCGGACTTGTGAAAAAAGATGGCAGCCTATGGGTCGAGTTACAAATAATGACGCATGAGAATTGTCTCATGGAATATTAGGGGTTTGAGTAGAAGTTTAAAGAGACTGTCTGTCTGTTTTTGATGCCATAGTTTGCCTGCAAGAAACACCCCTGACAGATGAGACGGTGGTTGGGGTCTCTAGGCCATGGATGCAGCACTCCTTTCACTCAGTATATTCATCATATGCGAGGGGTGTGAGTATATTAATACATAGGGATATCGATATTAAAATAGTGAAAGTAGTTATTGATAGGGAGGGCCGCAATGTATTGTTAGATTGTATATTGGAAGGAAGAGAATGGATAATAGCTGGTGTTTATATAACGCCATCCTTTAAGAATGACGTTCTATAAAAAATACATGATTTTGCACTTAACGCTGGGGATAAATCACTTTTAGTTATGGGAGACTTCAACAATGTAATGGAGGGAAGAATAGATAGATGTAGAATAGGTAACACTCAAGCTTCATATACAGGATCAAATTTAAAAAATACCACAGAGGAAATGGGGTGGATTGACAGTTGGAGGGTAATGCACCCAAGAGTAAGGAAATATTCATGTTTTTCAAAGACCCATAGGAGTCTATCACGGATTGATTTAGGTTTTACAAATAATAAAGGCTCACTAGATATAGAAGGTGTTAAATATGCACAACGAGGGATCTCAGATCACAATACAATTAATATAAATATAAAAAAAACCAAAAATAGGGATAAATATAAATATAGGATGGATAAACTTAATAGGTGCACATAAAAAGATCTTGGAAGAAATAATGGAATTTTTTGATATAAATGACGGTTCTGCTGCAATTAACACAGTATGGGAAGCTGCAAAGGCTTTCATTAGAGGGATTTTTAAACAATATACAATAAGGTAAAAGAAAGGGATAAGGGAAAGGATAAAAGAAATGGAAAAAGAAGTGGAAAATTATGAAAAAAAGCATATTAAGAACCCTACAGAGCTAAGTTATAAGGATTGGATAGAGAAAGCCTCAAAATTACAGGACAAATTATTTAAAGTGGTGGAACATCATAAAGAAAATTTTGTAAGAGATAATTACATCCAGGCACACATACTGGGTAAAAAGCTAGCAGCCTTGGTAGCGGCCCAAGAAAAAAGGAATAGCTATATTCACTGTTTAATTGATGAACCGGGACATAAAACTACTTAATATACGGCAAAAATACAACTGTTTAACCCCTTAAGGAATTAGGACGTACCGGTACGCCATGTTTGCCGAGTCCTTAAGGACCCAGGGCGTACCGGTACGTCCTAACTTTAAAATTACACTGCAGCGGGGGTTAATCGGAACAGAAATTCAGCTGAAATCATTCAGCGGGCATCCTGTCACAACGCCGGGGGGGTAATGTGACCCCCCCGCATCGGCGATCACCGCAAACCGCAGGTCAATTCAGACCTGCGGTTTGCGGTTTAACCTTATCAGGCGGGCGGCGGTGCCATCGGGTCCCCATGCGGCTGTAGGGGGGACCCGATGGCATAGAAGGCAGCGTGATGCCTTCCTTAGGCATCTGCGTTGCCTTCCGGTGATGAGCCTGTGAGATCCAGCCCCCTGGATCTCACAGGCCAGAAGCTGTAAGAGTAATACACACAGTATTACTCATACAGCCAATGCATTCCAATACAGAAGTATTGGAATGCATTGTAAAAGGGATTAGACCCCCAAAAGTTGAAGTCCCAAAGTGGGTCAAAAAAAAAGTTAAAAAAAAGTTTAAAAAATAAAGTTTTCCTCCCCCAAAATTAAAAGTTTTAAATACAAATAAACAAAAACGTCATTTTCCCCAAATAAAGTTAAAAAAAGGTAAAAAATAGTGAAAAAAATAAAAAGTAGACATATTAGGAATCGCCGTGTCCGTATCAACCAGCTCTATAAACATATTACATGACCTAACACCTCAGATGAACACAGTAAAAAATAAAAAATAAAAACTGTGCTAAATAACCTTACATCACAAAAAGTACAACAGCAAACGATCAAAAAGGCATTTGCACACCAAAATAGTACCAATCTAGCCATCACCTCATCCCGCAAAAAAATGAGCCCCTGTCTGAGACAATCGCCCAAAAAAATAATAATTATGGCTCAGAATATGGAGACACTAAAACATCATTTTGTGTTTCTGTTATTGTGTAAAACTTACATAAATAAAAAAAAGTATACATATTAGGTATCTCCGCGTCCGTATCGACCGGCTCTTTAAAAATATCACATGACCTAACCCCTCAGATGAACACCGTAAAAATTTTTAAATAAAAACTGTGCTAAATAAACCATTTTTTGTCACCTTACATCACAAAAAGTGTAATAGCAAGCGATCAAAAAGTCACACGCACCCCAAAATAGTGCCAATGAAACCGTCATCTCATCTTACAAAAATCATACCCTACCCAAGGTAATCGCTCAAAAACTGAAAAAATAATGGCTCTCAGACAATGGAAACAATAAAACATGATTTTTTTTGCTTCAAAAATGAAATCATTGTGTAAAACTTACATTTAAAAAAAAAGTATACATATTAGGTATCGTCGCATCCGTATAGACCGGCTCTATAAAAATATCACATGACCTAACCCCTCAGGTGAATACCGTAAAAAAATAAAAATAAAAATGGTGTACATATTAGGTATCGCCGCATCTGTGACAGCCTGGTCTATAAAAATATCACATGATCTAACCTGTTGTAAATAACAAAAAATAAAAACGGTGACAAAACAGCTATTTCTTGTTACCTTGCCTCACAAGAAGTGTAATATAGAGCAACCAAAAATCATATGTACCCTAAACTAGTACCAACAATACTGCCACCCTATCCCGTAGTTTTTTAAAATGGGGTCACTTTTTTAGAGTTTCTACTCTAGGGGTGCATCAGGGGGGCTTCAAATGGGACATGGTGTCAAAAAAAACAGTCCAGCAAAACCTGCCTCCCAAAAACCGTATGGCGTTCCTTTTCTTCTGCGCCCTGCCGTGTGCCCTTACAGCGGTTTACGACCACATATGGGGTGTTTTTGTAAACTACAGAATCAGGGCCATAAATATTGAGTATGGTTTGGCCGTTAACCCTTGCTTTGCAACTGTAAAAAAATTATTAAAATGGAAAATCTGCCAAAAAAGTGAAATTTTTTAATTATATCTTTATTTTCCATTAATTCTTGTGGAACACCTAAAGGGTTAACGACGTTTGTAAAAACAGTTTTGAATACCTTGAGGGGTGCAGTTTCTTAGATGGGGTCACTTTTATGGAGTTTCTACTCTAGGGGTGCATCAGGGGGGCTTCAAATGGGACATGGTGTAAAAAAAAAACAGTCCAGAAAAATCTGCCTTCCAAAAACCGTATGGAATTCCTTTCCTTCTGCGCCCGTACAGCGGTTTATGACCACATATGGGGTGTTTCTGTAAACTACAGAATCAAGGCCATAAATATTGAGTTTGGTTTTGCTGTTAACCCTTGCTTTGTAACTGGAAAAAAAATATTAAAATGGATAATCTGCCAAAAAAGTGAAATTTTGAAATTGTATCTCTATTTTCCATTAATTCTTGTGGAACACCTAAAGGGTTAACAAAGTTTGTAAAAATCAGTTTTGAATACCTTGAGGGGTGTAGTTTCTAGAATGGGATCATTTTTGGGTGGTTTCTATTATGTAAGCCTTGAAAAAGTGACTTCAGACCTGAACTGGTCCCTAAAAATTGGGTTTTTAAAAATTTCAGAAAAATTTCAAGATTTGCTTCTAAACTTCTAAGCCTTGTAACATCCCCAAAAAATAAAATATCATTCCCAAAATGATCCAAACACAAAGTAGACATATGGGGAATGTAAAGTAATAACTATTTTTGGAAGTATTACTATGTATAATAGAAGTAGAGAAATTGAAACCTTTTTTACAAATTTCTTAATTTTTTTTTGTAAAATTTGGTATTTTTTTATAAATAAAAATGATTTTTTTTAAGTTCATTTTACCAGTGTTATGAAGTACAATATGTGACGAAAAAACAATCTCAGAATGGCCTAGATAAGTCAAAGCGTTTTAAAGTTATCAGCAGTTAAAATGACACTGGTCAGATTTGCAAAAAATGCCCAGTCTTTAAGGTGAAATAGGGCTGAGTCCTTAAGGGGTTAAAAAATATTTTGAAGATATATATAGTAGTAAGGTTAATAAGAATGCAAAGGATATTCAACAGTTTCTGGATAAAACTTCTATCTCCGGATTGACAGTAGATCAATGTGAGTGTTTGGAAACTCCCCTAACTTATCTAGAAGTTGATGATACACTATCTAGGATCACTTAAAATAAGGCCCCGGGACTAGACGGTATTCCATTCGAGGTATATGTACAATACAAAGAAATATTAATACCGAAACTGCTCATTATGTGGGAGGAATCGAGGAAGGTGGGAAAACTGCCGGATTCCCTACAAGAAGCCCCAATTACACTCATTTTAAAACCTGGAAAGGATCTAGCCTTCCTGGATTCATATCGCCCTATTTCATTGATTAATACTGATAATAAAATATTAGCTAGGGTATCGGCAGCCAGACTCAGGAGTGTGGTCCCGGGGCTTATTCATGAGGATCAGACCGGATTCATGGCAGGAAAGACCACAACTGACAATCTTATGTGTTATTTTGTGAACACTCAACTTGAACCTACAAATTGTGGGGAACTAATTATTGTAACCATAGACGCTTCAAAAGCTTTTGACACTGTAGAATGGCCCTTTTTAATTAACACGCTGGAGAAAACGGGATTTGGTGAAAATTTTATCTCTTGGTTAAAATTATTGTATACCGATATCTCAGAAAGGGTGTTGGTAATTGGAGAACATTCTGATAATATACAGTACTTTCTCCCCTCTCTACCCTGCTTTTTGCTATAGCCATGGAACCACTTGCAGATATGATCAGGCAGGATAAAGAACTTGTAGGGTTTAAGTTTGATAGACATGAGGAAAAAATTGCCCTTTATGCAGATGATATCATGCTGTTTGTGGGTTCACATGGTTCACTAACTAGGATCTTTCAAGTCTTTGATCAGTACAGTAAATATGCTGGACTTAAAATAAATTGGTCTAAATCCGCCTGTGTCCCGATTGATCCCCTGTATGATTTCAGACCGGGACCACTTGAAATTAAGAGGACCAACGAGCCGGTTAAGTATTTAAGTATTACTATTACTCCAAACCCCAGAGATTACGTCCAGATGAACGTGGTTCTAAAAATAAAGGAAATTAGAAAAAAAAATAGAGATATGGAAAAAGTTTTACGTTTCAATGGCAGGACGCATCTCACTGGTGAAGATGAGCTTATTACCTGGTTTAAACTACATTATGTGGAATACGCCGATGATAATCCCAAAAAGAGTTTTCAAAATAATAACTAGTTTACTATCGGATTTAATATGGCGAGGGAAAAAAACCGAGGATAAAGGCACAAATATTGTGCACTCGCGAGAAGGAGGGTGGACTATCAGTACCAGACCTAGAGCTCTACTTTAGCTCCGGACATTTAAAAAATATGTTAACATAGAGTAGTACGCAAAGATACAAGAATATGATAGTGGAGATTAATAAAAGATTGGAAAAATGTAACATCTTCCAAATATTGGAGGCAGGTACTTTGATGCAACAGCGGGACGTGAAGCCACCAATATTTGAGTTGATGTTTAAAATATGGAAGGGTGCTAGAGAATTGTGGTCGCAGAGTGGGCCCCATATTGGTACCATATTGTGGGATAATATTTATTTTGCAGAATTAAAGTGTATTGAACAGAAAATCTGGTGGAAATACGGAATATACAAACTGGGCCAGGTATGGAAGGAGGGGACATAATTCCCTATGTAGATCTTACAGATAGGTTCCAATAAAATAATATAGATTTGAGGTTTTATTATATACAACTGAAACAAGCACTGAGGAAAATGTTAGGAAAAGGTACACAAATTACCACCCTATCGACACCACTAGTAAAAATTATGGAGCTGACACCAGGTAAAAATCTAATTTCCAAAATATATGAAATTTTGTTAAATCAAAAAGAGTAGAGCAGTTGATAGCTTAATGCATAAATGGCAAGGGGCTATAAATCCCTAATGGGAAGAGTTCTGGGAACTGGCCATACAGGAGAAAAGTAGGGTCTCAAAGAATTTTTCGCATAGAATTATCCAATTTAATATATTGTACCGGCTCTACTAATCTCCTTAGATTTTAATGAAGTGTTATAAATAAAGTGTTTGGGTGTCAAAAATGTGGAGGGATAGCAGTTGACGATACACATATACTTTGGACACGTGTAAGATTTCGAGAGTTCTGGGCAAAGGTAAACGAAAAAATAGAGGAATATCATTGGTTTAAAGTGCCCAGTCAATTTGAAAACTGTATTTTGGTGGTGATTGAAGGAATGGACTTCCCCCAACATCGGGAGATAGCATCTAAACTTCTATTCTAATCTAGGAGATGTATTATTTGCTTATTTGCCACAGAGGGGGGGGGGGGTGCTGCTCCCACGGTTGATGAATGGGAAAGGTCCACTAGATACTCGTTGACCAGTGAGGAATTCCATCTGGTAAATAAAATTAAAAAAATTAGAATTGCCAAAATATGGCAGAAAT
This sequence comes from Bufo bufo, assembly GCF_905171765.1. Classification (NCBI taxonomy): domain Eukaryota; kingdom Metazoa; phylum Chordata; class Amphibia; order Anura; family Bufonidae; genus Bufo; species Bufo bufo. Next base: position 223,679,599 of record NC_053396.1, read on the forward strand.
GGCTAAACTAAAGGACGGAGGGTGGGGGAAATTGGCGAGAGAAATTATTATTTTTATTAAAGGTTTTTTTTGTTGTTTTTTTGCGGCGGCTTAGGGGGGATTTTATATGTATATAAATTAATTAAATTGCTGGAAGGAAAAAGAAATGAGAAAAGGGAATTTTTTTATATTTTTTTATATGCATAGAAATGAATTAAAGTGTAAAAATTGCTATTATTGTTTGTAAAAAAGTAATAAAGATATTGGGAAAAAAAAATATAAAAAATATATGTATAGTCTGGGGGGGTACTATTTCTTATTATGGAGAGCTTGGAATGCAGCGTATGCATGTGTATTATTGTAAGCCATGCAACATCCCTCTGAGTTTCTGGGAAAGATATTCAAATTAACTTTCCTAAGCCTATCTGATGCTAGCAGATGTTAGACATGATAATTTACATATATTTTCCCAGAAAGCAAGAAGAACGTTGTCTTGCTTACACTTGTAATCATGTATATTAATTGGTCTCCATAATATAAATAGTGCCCACCCAGAGTTCCCCTCAAGGCCCTGAAACATGAGAAACAGTTTCTATCTGCTTTACTCTGATAAATGCATTTTGTAATTTTAGCTCTACTGTCCCCATTTGCTGCACTGTGACAGCTCCTTCCTATTCACATGAAGATAGGTCATCAGTAAAGCAGAAGACCCCTTTACAAATTATCAAATCTATTATACTGTTATGAAATTAATTTCAAATGGACTAGAAAGTGAGATCTTTAAAGTATTAATCAACTAAAAGTGAGGCATGAGGACTAGAACACCGCACCTCACACTTGTCTCAATGAAACATTCAAGCTAGTTCTTTTTCTAGAAGGAGAATAAAAGCAGAATATGTCAAGAGAAACTTGCCTTGCACGGTTGACTGGCCGTGTGGGGGAGCTGAGTAGTTGAGTTGATCCCATACAATAATGCAGGTAATGGCAGACAAGAATGCTGAGGACACCTACTGAATAATCAGGTGGAGTCCTGCCATCAGAGCATGCTTTAAAAACCTGTTGCCTTAATGTCATCAGTGCATGCTGGATTGCAATACCAACTCAACATGCTAGAAAGGAGAGACGGCAGGATGCAGAGATCCTCATCAATATTATGTTCTGCAATGTCTCTTAGAGGTAACTCTGTTACTTTGTATCATTGCTCTGCAACGATAAGTTATGGAGACAAAGAAGGAAAAAAGAACGTAAAGAAAAAATTATGAGAATATAATAAAAAGATGAAGAAATGAAGGGAATGAAAAATAAAACAATTCCAAGAAGCAGACAAGGAGAAGATGGCAAGATCGAAAAACTCGAATAAGGCAAAGATGAGAAGATCAAAAGGAAGAGAAACAATGAAAAAAACAGAAAGTGGACAGAAGTGGGAAGGTTAGCAGAAGATAAAGATAATAATGATGATATGGAAAAGTGAAGAAAAAACAATTATATTAATAATATTATGAAAATAACAAATAAAGAAGGAATGGGAAAATAGAAGAATAAAAAAGCAAAGATGCAATAACCATAAGAAGGTGTGTAATGAAGAAATGGTAAAGCCAAATATGAGGAGAAGTCAAAAAGAAGAAGGTAATAAGACAAAGATAAATCAAAATACAAAAAAGAAGTAAAACAAAGATGGGAAAGTAGAAGAACCGAAAAGCCAGACATGAAAAAATTTGAAAGAAGATGAAGAGATCTCAAAGCCACAGATCTGAAGAAGATAAGACAAAAAAAAAAACACATTAAAAATGGCAAAAAGAAAAGACAACAGAAAAGGAACAATATGGGGACATAACAGGGAAAGCAGAACATTATAGAGACGACTGTTGAGATTTTTCCATTGCTGGAGATGAATGGATGATGTGACCTCAATATCTTTATTCAGAATTCTTTCCTTCGTCACCCGTAGATCAGAGATTCCTGTAATTAGAGTATAATCACTGGTTGTATTACCAGACTCTTTGTTGGGGTTAATTTCTTCCGTTTGCTGGCATAATTCCTAATGTGACTGATTATCTTAACTTTATTCATCCCGTAGATTGAAGCTGACTGTTTCAGTGTCGATTTAGCATATTCTCAGATGTGAAATACCTCATTGCTTTAGAGGAGAGAAAAAAACACTTTCATAAATCATTTTTCTTAAATATTCATTTCATTAAGCTCAAGGAGGGAAGACTGATTTAGAAAACAATTTCTGCTAATGAAATTATTTCACAAGCCTGATTTTCAAAGCTTACATGCTGATTCTTTTAAAACATGCTAATATAATTGACCTCTCTATCTTGGATGGAGAATGTATGATTTTTTTAATCAAAGTTGTTGACTTGAAAGAAGAACTTTATCGCAGAGTCCTCGGCACCGTCTTACCAAGCCTTCTGACAACTAACATTTTAACAATATTCAAATGTTGTGACATCCTTGTGTCATTGTTCCTTTTCAAAATAAACACACGCTCTGGTGTAAGTAATTGACTCCAATGTTTTTGATTTATCGCTTATAATAAAGTGTAATGTGATTTCCACATTGCGCTATCAATTTACAGAGAATATTAGCAGAGATTATCTTCATCTTGGTTTGTTTGCTTTTTTCATCAAATAATTCTGCTGCGTGAATGTCAACCAGTTTTTTTTTGCACTGAAAGTGAATAATATATGAACAGAAAATCAGAACGTAAGGGTTACAAAAGGGTTCTGCGCTTTTGGATAATTCCTACTCATTAGAAAGATCCCTCAAAAAGGAGCTGATTATAAGGTGTCCTACTGCAGGGACCCCCGGATATATACTGCTATCAGTGGGGAAGTTTGGCAGTAAGTTTTATATTTCCTCACAGCACCACCACAAGGGAAAATAAAGCATTACACAACCCATTATTAATGGGTGTAATGCAGGACACGACATGTCCTCCATAGAGACTGATGCTTATTTTAACCACTCGCCAAAAAAAAAGAAAAAGAAAAAAGGAAAAGTTTCAAAAATGGAGGGAAAATCCCTTTAAATTTGGTTTCCAGGGGTTTTATATTGATAGCCTATCCAGCTAGGTCTTCAATATTTTATCAGCAGGTTTTTGACAACTCACATCTCCACCGGTTAGCAGAACTGATGTAGCTCCTGCACCAGAAGTCAGTTCCAGAACTACATAGCTCCTTCAATTCACTTCAAGGGGTGCAGAACTTCAGTAAACAGCTCTATGCACTACACAATAGATGGAGCTAATTATTTCTGGTGCCATGGCTACTGGAGAACAGCTGATTGGGACGCCAGACCCCTGCTAATCAAATATTGATGGCCTATTCTCAGGATGGGCTGCAAAAATATCCTGAGAAACCTCTTTATGTCACCAGTTCTGACACCGCTACTACCACTACTAAAAAGATAGAGAAAATGTATGGTCCAGTGAATCACTTATACATTAGCATACTTGGATGCTGGCATAGTTAAAGAGGTTGTCCGGGTTCAGAGCTGAACCCGGACACAACCCCTTCTTCACTCATTCAGCATGAAGGAGTGGAGCGTTGGAGCATTGCGCAGGGCAAGGGCTGTATTGTTTTCATTGTCATACTGTTTTACAGGCTAGGGCAGTGGTAAATATGCAAATTACTGCCAGTGAGGTCATCGGGCTCATTGCTAGGCAGAAGCCTCCACCAAGCATACCCAAGAAAAGCCAGGTACCTCAACGGAGGTAAAAGAAAAGCCCTTGCCCTGTGCTATGTAGTGCAGGGCAAGGGGGATCCGAAGCTCTACTCATTCACGCTGTGAATGAATGAGGAAAGGGTTATGAAATGTGAAGAGAAGACCGGCACTCACTGGTAAGTTGCAATTTCTTTTGTCTTTATTTGTCACATAATAATACAATAGTGACGCGTTTTGGCTCTATGTGTGAGCCTTTCTCATACATAGAGCCGAAACGCATCACTATTGTATTATTATGTGATAAATAAAGACAAAAGAAATTGCAACTTACCAGTGAGTGCCGGTCTTCTCTTCACATTTTGTTCGGAGACGCCCACTCGAGACACATGCACTACGCCATTGGAACACGAAGTGCTGACTGTTTTCTTTCGGACTTTGAAGAAAGGGTTATGTCTGGGTTCAGCTGTGAACGTGGACAAACCCTTTAATAACTGGCATAGCAACAATAGAACCACACATGATAATTGGGATTGAAACAATGTTATAGCTGAATTATAAGCAAATATACACCAGGCAGGCATACTATGGCCAAAAACTGTGCAATAGCAAAAACGAGGAGAGATGAAGGTAGACAAGCAAGGCAGCTGAAGGATGGGGGGGTCCTAACTATGTGATAGTCCTGCTTCATATCCAAAAACTTCATAGGATATTGCAACTGCCTGACAATCTGAACTGCCCTCCCTGCAATTCTTCATCCTATTAGCATGACTTATAAATGTCTTGATCCTCAGGGAATTGCAGAGTGAGGGGTTAAAGTTGCTCTATGTCATTGAATGATTTCTGCATTAGTGTAAAATCCACATAGCATTCCTTGTCTTGTGGTACCTTGTACGTGGGTTTCATGCCCAAAGTACAGTAAGTAGAAAAGGACCAACACTTGATATCTACAAATTGTATTGCATAATGGTCAACTAATGTGTTTATGGTCAGTATGATCTTTTTGCATGGGATAGGCTCTTACTGAACAGTGCAATGAATTGAGCATTATTCATTCAAGCATTATTTATCTGCAAATATCAAGTACAGATGATGTCTACATTGTAGCTGTCCTTGCTGCTTCCTTTACATCTCTGCTTGTGTGGCTGCAGGTTCAGAGCTCAGAGGGTGAATCACTAGAAGTGCCACCCCGCTCCTCTCCCTTATTCTTTTGAACCAGATTGTATGCTCCAGAAGTTGAAGAGTAGGAAGGCTAGAAACTGCTAAGGCAAGGGCCAGAAACCTATTGGAATTCTGAGAACAGCTGGGCAATTGTGCATGCTGGGAGTTGTGGTTTCAGAATAGCTGCTGTGTCAGAGATTGCTTACCCCTGCACCAAGAGAGAAATGTATGACTATAGTGTAAGACTACACTCGGGGTTTGTAGTCTGAAGTCAGGAGGCAGAAACTCAATCACAGCCAAGTAAAGACAAAAAATAATAATTTACATACCTAATTTTTAGCTCTTTAAATGGGGGCAGATAAGATCTTTTTTTTTTATGCTATGGAACCACTGTCTTGAGGGTGAGGTTATTTGCAGGGTGATACAATCTTTCTATAATTTAGAGGTTTGCAACTGATACTTTGATTTTGTCACCGTGAGCTCTGAAAGTCAGGTTTAAAATATGCATTAAGCCTCACACTGACAACTTCCCAATTTACACCTTTGCAGAGTCACTAGCAGTTAGATCGAATAATTGGAGAGCTGCGACCTTAACAAGCAGCATGTCATACCAGACGCACATTCATCATTCCCTGCCGAGCTTTTACTTTCTCAGGTTAAAGTCGACCTGATCATAAAGTAAAATCTGAAACCTGCCTGAGCCGAGGGGAGACCTGAGCAGAGAGACGATAGAAGCTACACATCAATGATCACATAATAGTGATGGGGCAATTTGCAGCTTACACCATCAGGGCGTCTTCACACGCTTGTATTAACTCACTGAAAATTTAAGATTAGAATCCACATCAAAATTCCCTGTGCTTTCCACAATGTTTTTCTTTAAAGGGTAAACGTCATGTTTTCATAAAAAAAAATTTTTTTTTAGCATATGTTACTGCTGCAATCTTTAATTTCTTCACATACCACTGTTTTCTTGAGTTTTTCCCTTAGTTACGGCTGTTTAAACATTTACAATATGAGGACCTTTTCAAGATCGCTCCTCTGCCAGTTCTCTGAGGCCAAAACTGCTTTATCTCACTTCCCATACACACTTGCTGTAGCCAGCAGCTCCCTGCCAGCCAATCAGATTGGATTACTGAGAGACACGCCTCCTCACACTGAAGCCTAATGCAGGCATGCAGTGTGAAGGACCGCCGCTCTTTCTTCCTGTCTTCTTAGCTATAGACAGACAAGCCCTAGCAACTGTCTTTTAAGGGAGCAGTGGAACGGGACACAGGACAATAATGAAAGCTGTTATTATAAGGTAATTACAGATCTTTTGACAATCATTGACAGACTAACTGGGGTATACATGCCTAGCTCTAATAAACTATCAAGTAAATAAAAAATATGACAGTTACACTTAAAAAAAAAAATTTGATTTGAAGAGGTTTTTGGTGCAGATTTTGATGTGATTTTTAAGTTTTCTATTGGTTTCAACTGGAATTTCCATGCAGAATCGGCACCGAGAGTGAACGTCATCCTTTTTTTTTTCTGTGATGCTCCGTATGAGCTATAGCACAGATTTCCCATTGAAAACAATCAGAGGTGAATTTAGATTTTGCAAGGATGTAGTTGGGGAAAATGTGCAAACAATTCATTGTTCATTGTTACCTAGCACGAGGCTTTTTTCACATCCCGGTCCAGTAGTCTGTTCCAGCAGAGGAGCAGACTACCAGAGTTACCATATTCAGCATTGGTGTTGATTGCAAATATTCTTTTACTTTTCAAATTATTTTTATTAATTTTTCAAAGATAAAGGACAGTTACAAAACATAGTAGCAGATCATACCTGCTAAATCAGGCAAGTAACAATGGGACAAGTAACAGTTCATATGAACAATAGCAGTCTCATTGACATGGGACTTATACGCCCGCGACTCAAATACCAGAGGAGTACAAAGATGTAATGAAGATCTACAATTGCTTGGTTTATCTGAACCTTAAATGAGATTGTATAATAACTTACAAATACTACACCAAGTCTTATTTATTACCTCATAAGCAAAAAGCCCTTCTAGTCCGTGTATCTTCGTCCTGAGCCTGAAAACCGACTTCGTACAAGGGCCATATTGTTCAAAGACCCTGGAGGAAGGTCGGAGGACGGGAGGAGGAGGTATTTACTTGCTAGCGTTAGATCTTAAGGTCTAAGCCTGTCTGTGAATGTTAATTAACTGAAAAAAGAAAACTTATAAAGAAAAGAAACAAGAAGGATGGAGGAGGATGGGACAGTAGGAGGGGAGGGTGTACCAGTGGTAAGGGTAATGAGGTGGGTAAGTATTGGTGTATATGCGCCAGAACAAAGCATTCTCTTGTTACTAGTAATACTCCAGGGTTATATATTTGTGTTCTTGATTGAGTTAAGAGGATCCTCCTGTGAATTGTATTCTGAGGATTGCCAATTCGCCCAGAGAGACCAGACTTTGTCATATTTATGGTGTGTCCTCAGTTCCCAATGGGATAATTCTTCCAGTCTGGAAATTGAGGCCACCTTGTCCTGCCAATATGTGCTAGACAAAGGACCCTGTGATTTCCAGTTAGAAGCTATGAGGAGCCTAGCCGCAGCTACAAGGACTCTTAAAAGGTCTTTTTCTGATGAGGTCAGGTGATTTGGTAAAATGTTTAAAAGGGCAATCTTTGGGCAACTGGAAAACCTCATTTGTTCTTTCTTTAGAATAGAGTTGATTTTGTTAAAAATCTGAGACCAGAACATTTGTATTAATGGACACGTCCACCAAATGTGTAGGAAAGTACCTCGTTCTTTTAGGCATCTCCAGCATTTGTCTGATGTAGTACTATACATCTGGCTTAATCTGACCAGTGTAAGGTACCATCTGGAGATCACTTTATATGTATTTTCCTGAATGTTGGAGCATCTTGATGACAGTTTCGGTGACATTAGTATCACTTTAATATCCTCTTTTGTGAATTTGACATTTAGATCTCTCTCCCATTCTCTCAGAAAGTATAACGAGTTAGGGGTTTCATTTTGGAGTAGATTTTGGCATATGTTGTGTGTAAGTTTTTTTGGGGTCTGTGCCTGTGAGATTAACCTCTCAAACCAAGAGGGTTCCCTTGTTTGATAGTCTGGTGACATTGCCTTTTTTAAAGCTTTTGATATAATGTTATGATGAAGACTATTGAGTTGTGAGGTCCCAAACCTCTCCCTCATTGTTTGTAGATCTGAAATGCTCCCATCTGGATCTAATAAGTCTGCAGGGGGGCTATTGTCATTTTGTACTTGAGTTGGCAAGGTTTTAAAGCCTTCGCCAGCTGTGAGAAGACAATCACCCAGACTTAGTAGGTGAGAGGGATATTTTGAACAAGTGTCTCTAAGCAGCTTTAAACTCCATAAGGACAGCATCACATAAACTAACATGTTATTTTTTTTATGGTGGGGGTTGTTTGTGGATCTGTGAAGACTAAACTTCTTAACGGGTATCTGGTTATTTCTTCTTCTAACTGGATCCAAAGCTTATGTTTCGGGCATCTCACCCAATCAATAATTCGGCTGAGGTGAACAGCTGCCTGTAACGTATCTGGTTAGTGATGGGAGGCCTATCCCTCCTTTGGTAAGAGGTAATTGAAGGATTTTGTGGGAGATCCTAGGTTTTATTTTAACCCAAACATATTTGGAGCATATTTTTCTAAAGGACTCTAGGAAATGTTTTGGAAGTTTAATTGGGAGTACCTGTATGAGGTAAGTGAGTTTAGGGAGAATTAAAGAATTAAACATATTCTTGCGTCCCAGCCATGAGATAAAGGTGGGGGACCAGGAACTCAATAAATCTGGAAGGGAATTTAGCAGTGGTGTAAAGTTTAGGCTGTATAATTTACTGAGGTCCGGTGGGATATTAACCCCCAGGAATTTCAATGAGCTTCTGGTCCATTGAAAGGAAGAATTATTTTCTAGGTGCTTAAGGGCCCTGGGAGAGTAATGTATGCCCATTGCTTGTGACTTGGAGACATTGATTTTAAAATTGGAAATTTCACCAAATCTCTCGAAAGTCTCGATTATATGACAAAATGCCTGTTTAGGATTTGAGACGACTAGCAGGAGGTCATCTGCATAAGCAGCTTGTTTTATCTCCAAGTCACCGCATCTTAGACCATTAATCTGAGGGTTCTGCCTGATAGATTGTAGCAGAGGTTCTATCAACAAAATAAATAAAATCGGGGATAACGGGCAGCCCTGTCTGGTTCCGTTGCTAATATGCACTGCTCGGGACAGAGTATCATTAGCTTTTATGTAGGTGCAAGGAGAGGCGTACATTGAAAAGATTGCCTTGATGAAGAGATCTGGAATACCAAATTTTTGTAAAGTGTTAATGATAAAGGGCCAAGTCACTCTATCAAACGCTTTTTCTGCGTCTGTCCCGAGCAGTACAATGGGGGTCTTACGACACTTGGCTAAAGCGATAGCGTTAATAATTTTCTACATACCATCTTTCCCCTCCCTACCTGGGACGAATCCTGATTGGTCTGGGTGAATCAAATCTTTAAGTAGGGGTTTTATCCTAGCTGACAGGATTCTGGCATAGATTTTAAGATCCAGATTTAATAAAGAGATAAGCCTATAGCTTGAGCAGTGATCGCAAATATTCTAATCACAAATTTTTATCGCGAATATCGGCACTTCGAGAATTTGCGAAGATGTAGAATATAGTGATATATATTCGTAATCGCGAATATTCTAGATTTTTTTTTTAATCAGTAACCTCCCTTCTTGCTTGTGGGCCAATGAGAAGGCTGCAATATCTTTGTCAGAGCTTAGCAACATCCCTAGCAACCAATAGGAAAGTTGCCTACCCCTTACTATACAAGAACCTCCCCAGCAGCCATTTTCTGCAGTTTTTTGCAGTTCTGAGAGACAGCAGTGACATTGCTGTGCTCTGTGCTTTCATCTGGATCCTATTCCTTATCCAATTACATTAGATAGTTAGCTGATATACAGTATATAATACAGATAGTTAGTGGGAGATAGTCAGTGTAGGTTAGATAGTGATATAGTGTAGCTGTTAGGTTCCAGTGCAGGGTGTTAGGTAGTGTGATAGGGATTACTGTTTCTCTGCTGTTCATACATACATGCTACAGACATAGTGCTATTATGTCACAACAATACTTAGTGCACAATCAGTCATTTCTACTCAGACCTGATAAAATGGGAAGCTGCATGTATTGCGCAAAAAAATGTGCATCATTAGTGCCGATTTGCGCAATCGTGAAAATAATGACGACTTCACGAATTACAGATGTGAA